>NC_133916.1:7508544-7812890 GCF_964199755.1 Larus michahellis
TCGATTGGAAATTAGGGTGGAAGACCACAAGGATGCTTGGTGTCCTTTCTTCGTGCAGTATGAATAGGAGTGTTAGAGCTATCAGGTCATAAAAATAAATGCTAATAGTGAATTACTAATGCTTACGCCACCCAAGTGTATCCCTCCTGTTGGGTACTGATAATGCCCCAGGAGCCCTGCGGCAAACAGCCTGGCGTTGGGCACACCGCAGGCGCTCGTTGGCAGCGGGCAGGGGGCTGTGCCCGCCAAGCCCCTCGTGCCCATGGTGCTGGGCCGCCGTCGGAGCTCAGGGTGCTGGCCGGGGAAGCCTGCTCTTCTCGGAACGTGACCGGTCCCGTACGCGTTTCCTTGTTCTGCCTTGCTTTTCACTTCTGTGTGGTGTTTGTTGTCTTTGCGCACACAAGTACACAAGTTCATTATGCTTTTGGTTCAATATGGGTGTTGTGGGGTGGGGTCTGTTCCAGAAAGACAAGCAGGACAGCTCGGGGAGTCTGGAAGCTGTCGGAGATCCCATCCCACAGCCCATGCCGTTTCCACCCGCTGCTGTACGATCAGGCTCTCCTAAGCTGGACCCTTCAGAAGTCTACCTGAAGTCTAAGTCTATATATGAGGACAAACGTGAGTATGTCAACTCCAACTTGGAAATACTCAGTTATGAAGGAATTTTTTCTTTGTCATATGTATGGTAAAACCACTGTGACTTTCATATTGAGTTTGTTAACCTCCTGTAGGTAAAACATTTCAGGAAATGCATAATTCGTACCGAAATTAGAAAACTGTGGAACACCTTTTTTTAAAAAAAGATACAATATGTTTCAACCATATTTACAATAAAACAGTTAATCATAGAAATGGTCTCAAGGGTGATCTGGTTCTGAAGTAGACCTGACCGTTTCAGAGTTTGTAGAAGGTAGCTCTGAGTCGTATTCAGACTGGCTTTTATCCTGCCCACCTCACGAATGCGGTTGTGATTTCTCCTTTGGCATTTGTCCTTTTTCAGCCTTTTCTCCAAAATTTATTTTTCCATTTTGGAAAGAGAGTATCACTGAAAATTTGACTGTTTGAATTATTTACTGTATTTCTGGTTACCGTGTTCTGTCAAGAAAAAGAGTCAGAATGCACCACCAAAGCATAACCTTTCAACAATCAAAGATAACTCCTTAAGTGTTTCGAAATGTTGCTTTGTCTTAGCTCCAAACACAAGAGATTTGGATGTTTTCCTGCGAAAACAAGAGTCAGGCTTTGGTTTCCGGGTGCTTGGAGGGGATGGACCAGATCAGCCCGTAAGTAAAGCAGTTTATGGTTGCCTACATGTTGTCTTGCAGTATTACTGTTAGAACGACTCCTGCTCCATCATCCTCATTTCCCGCTCGTTCTGAGCAGTTCAGTGATGGCAAAATTGATCAGCTCAGCAAGTGGCTGGACTTGGCTGAGTCTCTGCTTGGGAGTAATTGCCAAGGAATGGCGGAGCTGGAGGGAGACAGGCAAACTCCAGTGGGAAACCCCCTGGGCAGCCGGTCCCTCTGACTGCAGCTTTTCCAAAAATGCAAAAGGTGTTCTCCAGGAAGAAGTGCTAAGACTTGTACTGTATGTCGGGGGCCATGCCTTCAGCTGTCAAGAGGAAAATCAAAAATTGCTTTTTGATTACAGTTAAGGAATACGGGTTTTTCCATTCCCAGCTGTGATCCAGTGCTAGCCTTTTGGGTGGTTTTTTTTCCTGACATGCGTTTATAGAAAAGGAAGAGCAAAACCAAAGAATTTTACTTCTGTTGCTCTGTATAGCGTTTGTGGTGTTTTGTTTCCATAACAGCCGTAGCTGTGGGTCAGTGTCACGCTAGAGTCAGGAATGCTGTGTACCGATGGTCCCCCCACTGCTCACCTCCAACAGCTGCTGGCCATAATTATTCTTAATCTTTCATTTAACCTGATTGTAGCATAGGAAATAGTGTGTGGTGTTCTTATCTGTGTTATATTCAGTAGCACTTTATGAGGTGGGAGTAGACAAAACTGACAAAAGGGGAGTGCAGCTGTTTGAACTTCGTTATCTAATCACCAAAAGCTGTGCACTGAAAAACCTTCAAGCATGGAACTGTCTGAGCAGCTTTTCGGAAGTAAATCTAAGTTGTTTTGAAAGCTTTTGCTTCTTCCCCAATCACTCAGGCCTAGTCTTGGGGAAAAAAAATAATAGAATAAGTAGAATGAATGACAGAGGCTTTAGTTTCAATAATGTCCAGGAAATCATACGTATGTAGTAAGTCCACAGTGTATGCTCGTGTCAAAAGTTGGTCTTTTTAGCAAACTGACAAATATGCTCAAGAGAGGGTGATACTTCCAGAATCCATGGAAATAAGGATTAAAATCCCGCCTAACAGTGTATTTACTGAACGCTTTGAGCACCCAAGTTGTATCCACTGAGTCAGCTTGTGCAAATCACGCTCGCTGGCTGCGTTTCTGCTAGACTTGGACAGTCAGATAGTCTTTAACGGCATACTCCCAAACGCGCTCATCTCTCTGGTTTCACCTGGATTCCAACCATTACGTGTTCTGATGAGTTCATGTTCTGCTGTTCAAACCCCCTGCCTCTGCTCTGCTGACAGATTTATATTGGAGCCATAATCCCGCTGGGAGCAGCAGAAAAAGACGGGAGGCTTCGAGCTGCGGATGAGCTGATGTGTATTGATGGGGTCCCTGTTAAAGGGAAGTCGCACAAACAAGTTTTGGACTTAATGACCAGTGCTGCGCGGAACGGTCAGGTGCTGCTCACGGTCCGGAGAAAGATCTTCTTCGGTGGTACGTGTCTGTCTGTCTGGAGACGGTACTGCACGACACGGGTCTGGCTAAAGGAACACCTACAGTTTTATAATCAAATCGACTAAAGCTGCTCTGAAGCTTGTCTGTTATTGTACTAGAGCTGAGCAGCCCGAGATTCGGGGGGGGGTCAGCTATAATTCTGAGGGAGTGAAGGAAAGCAGAATTTAATAAGCTGGTGCTTTAGTGCTTGCTAGCTTTTACGGCTCACACAGGTAAAGCTCTGAAAATCACGATGGCAGTGGTGTTTTCTTCAAACACTTTTGCAGATGTTAGTTAGAACAGCCACTAATACTATGCAAATCGAGTAACAACACAATCTTTTCTGTAGAACATGCTGTATTCTCAAGTCTTTTGGCATCTATGTGTAGCAAGAATAAGTGCATGCAATCCAGGGGTGATTCAGGGCAGCATCTTGTGATTCTGCAGTTTTACATCAGTGTCCAGATGGGCAGCGTACAGAAGATGATTGTCTTTGAGCCGACGATGCTGATCGTGTGAATGGCAGAGCTGGGATGGGCTTCAGGAGAACTGATTACGGTCACCTGTTCTGATTAGCAACCAGTATTACTTTTCTGTTGCATTATTCAACCATTCGTTCTGAGTACATACGAGTAAAAGGAAAAAGTATTTTTAAGATCAGTTTTGAATGTCTTTAAGATGCCTTCTGATAGATAGGCTTCTTCAGGACCAAAATTTTGTAGGTTTCCTAAAAGAAAACCTGGCTTCAGTCTTCAAACTGCCTCTTAAAAACAATTTCCATCATTCCAAGCAAACAGTTGTTCCTCAGTTGAGATAGCAATAGTTGTAGTTTGTAGCTGGATCTCTGCCGTAGATCTTGTACTTGCAGCATGCAGAAAAGCCACAATGTTCTTTTTACTATAAAAAGGCATCAGATCACTCTGACAAAGTCTGTGTACTCACTGCCAAGTCTGTTCGGCTGCGTGCAGCAGGATTTCCTTGCGTAACTCTGCACACCTGTGGAGGACTCTGGGCCTTTGAGTGCTTTATCCTGCATCTGATTTCTATTTGATCCAAATTGTATTGTTAATAAACTCACCCCTCGCTTTCCCAGGCAGACAGTGTTTCCTTACGCTGGCACTGAGATGTAGAGTTTTGCTGTAGTTGCTTGATAAAACAGCAGTATTGGTTTTTTCCTTATTTGTTGTTTGTCTGTTACCTGCAAGGGGAAAAGCAACCGGAGGAGGAGGAGTTGCAGCCTGTCTTGACGCAGAATGGCTCTCCCCGACTGAATCGGGTAGAGTTTGCAAACCAGCAGTCCCCAGAGGTCTACGATGTCCGTCTGCAGCGGAAGGAGAACGAAGGGTTTGGCTTCGTCATCCTCACCTCAAAGAACAAACCTCCTCCGGGTGGTAAGTGCCGTGTTGTGGTGGCAGCGCTGCCCGGCCTCGCCGCCTGCTGTTTACCAAAGCTGCTGCCAGCGCGAGCGGGGCTGTGGCTTCCTCGGGATTTCTCTTTCCGTGGTGTGGTGGCGTTACCTGCACAGCCCTCTCTGTAGATACAGTCGTCTTTCACTCACACTCTTTCACAGCCCAACCCAAGACAGCTTGGGCTCTCTGGCTTCATGTTTATGCTCTTTTTCACCCAACTGTGACGTAAGTGGGAGCAGGGGGACAGTATATCACGTACTCCCAGCCCATGGACAGGAGTGTGTGCGCTTGTCACGGGGCAGTCTGCAGGACGTGGATAGTTGTCAGGCTGTGGTGTGGTAGAGTCTCACATTGCATTAATTTGTAGGCATTGTAAGGGAAGTATAGTTTTAACCTTGGCTTTATATTACCTAATCAGGTAGAATTTCTTATTTTGAGGATCTGAGAAAGTAGGGGCTGCAGCACTTGAAAGAAAGCAATGAAGTTGTTACTGTCAGACAGGGGGTTTGTCTAGAGAGATCATCAAAATGAAAAAGTAGCATGCTCTGGTTCATCAGTTCTGATATACGGACGTGGCTTCAGGCATGGTTGTAAAGATAAACAGCAAAATAACCAAGGTTAAAAGCAAAAATAAAAAGAAGTACTGTGAGCAGCAGTGAAGGAGAGGAGCTGCTTGCAGGAAGCCCTGGAGGCCAGCTCAGTTCATGGAAAGGTCCCTGACGCCCTGCACAGGACCAGGTCTGCTCAGTGGAGTCAAGCGCGTTTGTATTCCTCCTGCCGATGGCTGCTGTTACCTACCTCTGCCAGGCAGAGCCTGCTGAGTGTTCTTATCGCAAGGTGGCGAGTAGGATCATCTTCCTGAGATCATTGCCTTTGGCCGTCAGGTTTGGGTTACCTGGGTCAGCCCTCGACAAACAAGCCAGCTCACTGCGTTCACCCACAAACAAACTCCGTTCACTGACACTAAGGTGCGGATAACTCGCGAAATCCTTATTCAGTTGCTTCAGTTCCTTAGTGTAAATCGCCCTCCTGAAACTTCCTCAGCTGGTTCCAGACAGACTTAACGATGGCTTGAAAGCGTGTCTCTCTTTTTATTGACCCTCAGACACTTTCTTCTGTTTTTCCACTTCATTTTACTGCACAATAAAAAAACAGCAGGAGCGCAGAAAAAAACCCCTGTTTCTAAATAACATTGTGCTGAATTCATATGATAGATATTTAGAGTGTGATGCAGTCTTGGCTCAGACGGTACCTTTTCAAGAACGTTGAAGCCAGCCGCTCTGGAAGTGCGGGGCGCCGTGGGACGGCGAGGGGCAGCAGTCTGGCCGCGGAGCTGCTGGCGGGTTCCCGTGGCAGCGTCAGAGCGAGCTGTCACCCTCCGTGCGTGATGCTGCGCAGATGATCGTGTCCTGCGTCAGAGTCACCGGGGGTTGACGTTGTGTTGTCTGGTCAGTCAGATATTATGAAAAAATATGATAAACAGAATTATTCTATAATATATTGGTATTCTATTATAACTGCACTACAGACAACGTTTTTGTCTGAGAACGTGCTGCAAATCCTTACTTACTTGATATTACAACTGAAACTAATTCCAGTGCTGGAAACATAAGTCTGGGCTGTTTCTAACACACAGGGAAGAAGGGGCAGTGGTGCATCCATGGGCTGTGCTGTGCAGAACTTTCCTGTGCCACGGTTTATCATGAAGCTACTGTGTGCTTCTAAAGCCAGGATACTTTAAAACAAGTAATCAGCGATTGAGTCTGCAGCCCTGCAGTGCTTTTCTCTTCACAGTTGGCTCTTAGGTTTATATAATACTTAAAAAAACAGTCTATTAAGGGAAATGTAATTAAAATTTAAACTCATGGTAGATGCTAGAAGGCATCAATGTCTGTTCCTTCACAGTAACTTCTGCCTGTGCTAGCTCATTAAAACAATCCTTGATGGCTTTTTAATCTTGGGTTGCTGATGACACTGTGAAAGTGTTTCAGATTTGCTGTCACGGCTTTGAAAAGGCAGCTGATAATCCTGGCAGTCGCATAATGTTCCTCACCTCTCCGATCCCTCAGAGAAAAGCGTGTTTGGGAGAGCAGCACCTTCAGAAAGCAGGTACCCATCGAACCCACCTCAGGCTTTGGAGACACAAACGGGCGTTTAGATGAAGTACCAGGACGAATGTGTGTGAAACATTGAGGTTGGTCCAGAGAGGTGTTTGGAAATGAGCTACAAAGGAGCAGTGAGGCGCTTCCTTCGCAGAAGAGCCCTGATGAGATTCGGGAAGGACAGGAGCCAATTTTACGTGCTCTCAGGCATCCAGATGAATGAGAGGCCGTTTCAGACGCATGGGGAAGCATGCTGACTGATGTGCTTTGATGTGATGGGGATCTGCTCTGTGGAGGCCACGTCAGCACACAGGCGGCTCAACGAGCCTGTCTCCTGCCCCGGGTTTGGGCAGGCTCCTCCCGTGGCAGTGGCATCTCGCTGGCTGCCGAGTGCCATCTGCAGTGCTGGCGTTGGGGTCAGCAAACGGTGAAACGGGGTCTGTCCCCGAGCACCAGCAGGGCCCTTGGTGGGGAGAGCGTGGCAGCCGCCGGGCTGTGTCGGTGCTCTCATGGGGAAGCGGTGCCGAATGGAGCATCCCTCTCTCCTCCTGCCTTCTCAGCGCTGCTCGGTCCTGCTCTGGTGCACACCTCTGGGAAGGTAATGAAAAGCAGTCACCTTTCCTTCTGCTTCTCATGAAATTCCGTCTTTTCCCTGTTCTGTCTTTTCTGGCCCTGTTGCTTTGGCCTCTGTAGGAGTCTGTGTGCGGAGCAGAGTGTCACCATGGGATGAGCTGAGGAAACCAAGCGGGAGAGCTAGCGGAAATTCAAGATGATTATTACAGGCGCAGGTTCACCTCGGAGAGCAGGGGCAGGGAACGGAGCCTGCAGAGCTGGTCCAGCACACCTCGCTGCGCGGAGGGTCGCTGCCGAGCTGCTCACCGCATTACCAAGTCCGTCTCTGGCAGGAGAAGTTTGATTTCCTTTTGAAGTGTATTTAAGGCTTAATTTTTGGTTGCAAGGAGGAATAGTTAACCCCTGCATCCAGATTTCTAATGACTGTTAAACTGGTTGTCCGTAACTGTCTCTGCATCCGCACGGTGCTGCAGGGTCCATGCATGAAATGGAAAACAATGCGTTACGAGTAGCAAAACAAACGGCTTCAGAGCGCTCCTGGACACATGGTGTGACTCATCCCTTTGCAGATGTGACCCATTTCCTTCCTGTGTTTTCCTTTAGGCACAACACCTTGTATGTGACCAGGCCGTGCTGCAAGGTGTTGGCCTGTCCATTCGCTCTACTGAGGAGTCATTGTTTCCAGGCTTTTGTTGTACTGGCAGTGCCGCCCGTCGGAGCAGGAGCAGTCTCTGGGGTGACTCGGGCAGTTCTGGGTCTGGGGGATGCTTATCTGCCGTGAATATTAACTGTGTTGCTGTGCCTGTTCTTGATTTTCTAGTGATTCCTCACAAGATCGGGCGAGTTATAGATGGAAGCCCAGCTGACCAGTGCGGGAAGCTGAAAGTGGGCGACCGCATCTCGGCGGTGAACGGTCAGTCCATCGTTGAGCTCTCACACGACAGCATCGTGCAGCTCATCAAGGACGCGGGCAACGTGGTGACTCTGACTGTCGTGGCTGAGGAAGGTAAGGAGGGAGCAGGGCCCCAGCAGCTGCATGGGTCCTACCACACTGCCAGGGTCTGATGTTTGTAACTTCTGAAGTTAATTCGCTTAAAGTGGAGTATTGTAAGATTTTGGGAATTAAAGAAAAGAGAGTGAAGCTCAGCTGTTTGCTCTGGAAGAGCTGAAGGCAGGTGGGGCAGAGAGAGACAGCTGCCGAGGTGGTTATACTGAAAAATAAGGTAAAGTACTAACACCATGATGCAGGGGAAGAGAAATTCTCATGGTTTCTCACGTGAGGGAGAGAGACTGCTGCTCACAGGGAAATCCGTCCTGCCCAGGCCTTGTATTCCTCAACCAAAGAGAAATGACCCCTCCTGGGGGAGCTGCAGCAAAGGCGGGATGATGCTCGGAGAGAAAATCTTCTCACCCCAGACAGTGCCCATCTCTTGCTGCCGCGGTCGCTGCCAGGAGCTTTGTTCCAGCCGAGGGAGGTGCTCTTGGACGCACAGGAGCCCACTGGGGCGGCTCTGCCCGGCAGAGCTGGGGGGCTGGAAGGCTGCAGGGACACAGGGACACCGGCTCTCCAGATCTTCTCCATTTAGGCACTTTGAATTTTTCCTTCCTGCCATGTTAAAATACACAAATTGCCTAATGCCACACTACAGGATAGATCCTGTAGTTCTTCTGTCTGCCAAAAGTACCCTTTGAAAAGTGGTCACGTCCCGCCATGGACACCTTGCTGAGGGTTTTCCTCCAGAGCCTCCCAGGCTGCGGGCACGTTCTTCACACACAACTGCCGTGTCCTCTGAGCAGCCAAGGGGAGTACTAGTGAGTGCAGAGTCCCATCTTGAGAGATGGGTGTTTTAAGGAAAGCTCCCATGCAACACTGCATTCAGTATGGTATTGTTCCCACACAAAGTTCACTATAAATATGGAAAATCCAGTTGTTTGAAGAGAAAAGCTGTTTTCCAACCCTCCTTACCGCTGCATTTTTCTGGGTTGCTGTTTGTGGGTTTAATTAAACTTGCTATCGTTATTGTGCCAGAAAGTTGGCTTTCTTCACCTTTTAAATAATAAATAGCTAAAGCCAACAGATCGTTCTCTAATTTCACATTCATTGCAAATATTTAACGTGCTATCTCAGCCTGTAATGCAGAATTTCAAAGACTTAATTTTCCTTTTTGTTAATGCTTGAAGCAGAGAGACTTCTATACATTGATATTTTTCTGTTAAGATTTTCATTTTTATCAAATCTACTTCATTGCAGATTAAGGGACACGCCTCGAAGCAGTTGCCCAGGGCAATGTTTGTAATGCAGCTGAGCTGTGAGTCGGTTGCGTTAGGTCTGTTTCTCTGGGGCTCTTGCTCAGCTTTGTTTTCTAAAGAAACTTCCTGAATATAACATTTTTGTCCCTTATTTATACATGACCTTACTCTGTGTAAGACCCTACCTTTTCCACTTCCTCAATGACAAATTTGGAGCCAAAATGTAGAAATAAAACAAAAATCCGAGGAGAATCAACGGGGGGAGGGGGGGGAAGTAGTCGGTAGCGGGCGATAAAACGAGACTGAACAGAGCAGTCAGAAAAAACGCGTGGCTTAGAGGAGCTGGGGTTGGCGTGTTTCAGATGTAGAGAATTTTGCAACAATGAGGGAGAGAGGCAGAACGTGTTCCATGGAAATGGGAATATATCACCCTTAAAATTCTCCTCAATGTAGCGGGAGAAATGCAGGTCAGGTCCCAGCGCAGCCCCCGCGCAGCAGCAGACCCGGGGTGAGCGTGAGCGAGGGGGGGCTGCAGGGGGGAGCTGAGCTCCGCAGAGAGATGCAGGATGCCGCCCCCAAGAGAAGAATGCCCATTTGCCAGAAGCTGTTGAGCATCACAAAGCAGAAACCCCCGCAGCGGTTGCGTCGTCCCCAGCACTGTCCTCTGAGACCAGCAAGGAGGGTCCTGCCTGGTGCCCCTTCCCTCTCCCTCCTGGCTTCCACAGATGCGTGAGCCCTGCTTTTCATACGGGTAAACGAGTTCCGCTTCATGCGCCAGGAGACATTCTTTAACATTTTTCACAAAAGCAGGAGCCTGTCAGCTTTTGTCATGTATTAGCTGGAAACAAGAGAGAGCAGGCTGAAAAGAGGACTGGAGAATTTGTACAAACAGATGGCATTTTTCTTGCCTGTGCTTCTAAATTAAAACTCTGAGTATAAACCAGGAGTAAAAGTTGACATTTTGTCTCTAAAGAAAAACCTCTTTAAGGCATGTCGTAGTGATAGCACCAAGCAGTCCTGTGAAGGACTGGAGAGGTCTCGCATGCATCAGAAGTTCGGTCTAATAATATGCATTATGTTTTCCTTCCCTTAGATGCTGGAGCACTTTGTACGTTTTACCGGGGTTGGTTTGTTCTTAACTGAGAAACGCAGTAATGTGATGCACCGAACAGAGGACTGGAACATCTCTAGTTGGGGTGCTTGGGATTTTTTTTGTTTAAACCCTTGTAAGGAGAAGGGAGTTTATTAGTTTATAGTTCAGCATATAAGTTCATCTTGGGCCACCGCTTGCCGTTTCAGGTTCTAGCTAAGAGGCAGCGTTTTGCATAGCCTATGGCTCGTTACTCTGAAGTGACAGAGACATTTTGTATCCTGAAACATGTTTTTTTCATAAATGCACTGGATTTATTGTAAAGTACACAATCACTATATTTTATGTGGAAGGGAAGATGAGCTATTTTCAAAGATTTTACTAAAATGTCATTATAGTTTAATTTTTACTTAGCCTTTGGGAGAAGGCAGAACAGTTTAAGACTCTCGCTGGTAACCTGTCAGCGAACCAGTCCCTCCAGTGTGGTTGTGGGACCAGTCCGTAACCTTCCCTGTAGCTGCCTGGTAGCAAACTCGCTGTTGTGCCTTAAATGAGATGACAGTTTCCCTCCATCGTTGGGGTCTTCACCTCTGAATCCTCATTGCCCCTGCAGATCCTCGTTCTCTTGCCTTTAAAAGGGGATGTGTTCTCAAATGGACATTGTTCTTCATCTTACAGAATGTTATTATATTGAGTATCTGAACCATCCTCATGGATCTGACTAGCTCTGATCTCTTCTGGTCTTTATCAACTTGCAGACCATCTAAAACCCTTCTCTTCACCTCTGGTTCAGTTAAAATTGTGTTATTTTTCTGAGGAAAAGCAGTGTGGGTAAGAATAAGATTCCCGGGAATTTATTCCGTGGAACCAATGAAGTGCACTTGGCTTCCTGGCTTATGGCATTAGACCTTGGAAAATCCTCTTCGCCTCGTGTCTGCGCTGAGCACGGCTCGGCCTGGGGCACCCTCGGGGACAGCAGGCACCGCTCGTGGCCACTGTGGTCCCGTGGAGAGTGTGGCTAGCTTCGCGTTTGGGGAGTTCTCTCTGACTGTTGGTTTTGTTTGAATTTATTAGAACACCGTGGTCCTCCGTCGGGAACAAACTCGGCCCGGCAGAGTCCGGCTCCGCAGCACCGGCCGCTGGGACCAGCACAGCTCAACCCCCCCGGCGCAGACAGGTACCGAGCTCTGGGCTGGGCAGAGGGAGCGGAGCAGAGGGATTGTTAATGCGGAGGTGACATCCGCGCCCTTTTGCCTCTGTGTAGGGCAGCTACAGAAGGTGAAGCTGGAAAAGAAGCTTCAAGTAGTTACAGGACGTCCTGGCCCGAGCATAAGCACCTGACACAGCCGGATGCTGGCGTTGCTTCAGTCGCCGGTAGCCGTCACCCCCAGGTACGGGTAACCACCCAGAGCGCGCGGAGACGGGCAAAATACTCCTCCCTCGAGACACTTCAGCAGCATTGCCACAGAGCAGTCAAAAGCAGAACAATAAAGCATTTCCCTGTCAGACACGAGTAGAAAAGCTGCGTATAAAAATGCACTTAAGTGTTTCACAGAATGTTTTTGCCGATGTTTTAGATTTTATTATCTGCTTAGTATGGTTGAATACTCATTATAACTATAAAAGAAGCGGGAAATGCTTGCAATGGGGCTACTACAGACCCTTTGACAAAGTTTCTGAGAGAAATTCCATGCATATCTAAAACTTCGAAGGAGAAGTGTCGTGTATGTTTAGACTTAGAATGAAACCATTATGCCTGGTCATCCGTGAGTTGTGATGAATTCAGTTTACATCGTGGATTGGGAGTTTCTCAAAATACAGAAATGTGTGAAGCATTTTTCGAGAAAGATATGTTTAAATCTGCCTATTAGTCCTCATCTTTTTTTTGTCAACTTCTCACACAGAATCCTGGCTGTTTCCCAGTGGAGTTGGAAAGAGGCCCTCGCGGGTTTGGATTCAGCCTTCGAGGAGGGAAGGAATACAACATGGGCTTGTTCATCCTTCGGCTGGCTGAGGAGGGGCCAGCCGTCAAAGATGGGAGAGTGCATGTGAGTTTGTCTTCTCTAATCAATTTGTTGATCAAGTTGGCCGTTTGACACTTGGCTCCTCGCACCTCACTGGGCAAGGGGCATGCCCGCCGCCGTGGGGGTGTACCGTGGGAGCGTGACCCCCCGTCAGCACCTGGCTGGAGCCGGTGGCCACGGAAGAGCAGGGCCACCAGCACTGCACGGGCGTCCCAGCAGCCCGGGCACAGAGGGGCTGCGCTCACCCAGTCCGAGGGTGTTCACCGTTTCCACGTCATTCAGTCTCTCCCCCCTCAGCTGGAAAATGGTGTCATTTTCTGGCTGTACTTTAGAACGGTGAGGAGGAATTTCTCAGCCAGTTCATGGCAGCTGAGCGTGGTGGGAGGCACGTCTGTGGCGTGGAGCCTCCCGTCCTGTCGATGAGAAACCAGCCAGTGACCGCCTTTGGCAGAGACACTTCATTTAACAAAGCCCAGACGGTCTCCTGAAACCGCTGATTTCATGCATTGGTGACATCCACTGGCTGATGCGTGCAGGACGAAATAGGTTTCGTGACCCTATTCCAGCCACCTGCAAAGGTCATGTGAGCTGTAATTACCTGCCTGGGGCCTCTCTAAGTTGCTAATTGGCCTCAGAGACCTTAGTACTGATAACCGCGTAGTGGTGATCTCTCCTACCTGGAATAAAAAATCCTTTCCGTACGTAAAATCTGTTCTGCCACAAGAGCATCCAGCTCTGCGATCCCGCCAAACGATGATCCATACGCTCCCTCCGAACGGTGGTCCGGGGCACGTGTCCGTGTCTGTCTCATCACTGTAAATCAACGGCAGATGAGTTTAGGGAACCTGAGATCTTTCCTTGCGCTGGCTGAGCAGGAGGCCTGTGGGGAGAGCTCTGAGCCGCCGGGGCGTTCCGTCGTGTTGACCAGCAGCGACGGAACGGTGTTGCTATTGCGGAGTGCGTTTTAGCTTGAGAGTGAAAATAGGAGCATCTGCCTCTGTTTTTTTCTTTCTGAATTAAAAATAAGTTTACAGTGTCAGAGATTCACAAAAACTAACCTGGTTGCTCTTTTTTCGTCAGGTTGGTGACCAAATTGTTGAAATCAATGGAGAACCCACCCAAGGAATCACTCACACACGAGCCATTGAGCTGATTCAGGCTGGAGGGAATAAAGTTTTACTGCTGCTGAGACCAGGGACCGGCTTGATACCAGATCACAGTACGTCAGCTCGAGAGCGGTTGCGTTGCGAGGGTCCCAGGCTATGGAGAACCGGCTGATAAGGAGACTTCGGTGCTTCTGCACTGAAATAGTCAGCAGTTCCCTTGTTGACAGTGGTGCAGGTGTTCCTATTTATTTTAAAATATAAGGAATATTGTTTGTAAAATTAACACATGACAAATACCTAGGAATATTACACAGTGTGAAATTATTGCATATGTGTATATTTGCTTCACTGTTTTTAGCCTTCGAAGTTACAGAACACTTTCAAAGCCAAAACTTCAGAAAGCAGGGGGAGAGACAGCTTTGCTCTCCAACCGGAGTCTGGTTGTTTAAAGGTGTGACTTCTGCATCTGCAGCAGGAAAGCACAACTTTGGAAGCAAAAAAAAAAAAAAAAGGAAGGACAGAAAAGCAAATAATTGCGGGAGCTCCGAGTTCAGCTGCTGCACACAGAACTGATGGGTTTGAGTCTGACTTAGGAAATGCTCCAAAACTGCAAATCAAAAAAATTTGTGGCTGTGGCAGCACTTTAAAGCAAAGAACACGTCTCTGAGGACAGGTTTTTGTCTTTTAACCCTTGAAGCTGACACCAAGGTTCTGCTAGTAAACTTAAAAATTGTAGGGTCACCTTTTCCGATGAACACATTTTCCGTAATAGTGACCAAATACGAGTCTATCTTTTGAACATTTTAAAGCGCAGTTTGGACTGCCAGAGCGCTTGTTGTGTTCAGTCATGTACAGGCAGTGACTGGCATCCACTCAAGGAATAAAATCTGCTCAGAACTTTCTCCATTTCTTTGCTCCAGGGAGCTGGAAGATGGCCCTTAACATCTTATTGTTCCAACCTGCACAGCCCAGTAAAGTCAGTGAATTAGCGCATGGCACGGAAACAGCCCATCTGTGAACTGCGGGGTCTGCTCTGTGCCATCTTGCTGGATTCCTGGCTGGCTGCGTTTGTCTCTCGCTGAATTACCTTGTCATTAAGGGTGAAAGTTAAATATAGTCCTCCTTGTGTTCGGATGAGCTGCTGCGGAGGTCCTCTGTAGAATCAGCATTTACAGGCTGGCAGCGGGAGGGCACCTCCAGCTCTGTCCTTTCCAACGGCTCTTCCAGCCTGGCATAACGGCAGCAGCCGCCAATGGCGTTGGTCCCGCACCACGGGCGCTGCGCCGTATTGTCTGGAATCGCTCCTGGCCCCCTCGCTCGTGGCAATCTCCCGAGTCCGAGGTAGAACCAGAATGGTAGACAGGTGTGAAGGAACCCCTGGTCCAGCCCTCTGTCAGGCCTGCGATGAGCTTGAGCAGCTTGGATCAGATCAGCAGCTGGGGAGAGGGGAAGGGTTTTGTTGCCTCTTGTCTTGCTGTTAATCGTACGTTTCTGATTGAGATCTTGCTTGCTGTACTCTGTGATTTTGGTATATAGTTCTGGGCTTTTTCTCTTCCTCCTTCAGGTTTGGCTCCTTCCAGTCTGTGTCCCTACGTGAAACCTGAGCAACATTAAGGGCTTTCAGTGCTTTTCTTGGTTTTTCCTTAAAGACTTGGTAAATCTGCATGTCTTGTGTTTCATCTCTTCCTGTTATTAAAGTGCCGAGCTACGAATAACCTCAACTTTTCACTGTTTTCAGTTTTCCTTTAGCATAACAGTTTCAGTTCATTTTGTTTTCTTACATTAAACAACGAGGTCAGGGACTCTCTAATTTGCAGTTCTGCTGTGTAGGCTCTAAAGTTGTGCTGATGCGAGACTGTGTCGGTCCCGCAGAGATTGCAGCATTCTAAACACAAGTTTTTTCCAAAATCACATCCTTAGGGTTGTTGCAGGCTGTAGAACGATACAATACAGAAAACTGGCTAAATAAGACTTTGAGAGTATGCCACTATGTAATCTTTTTAATTGAAGATTTCATATAACGTCCTGGAACCTCAGTAGTACGCGCGTTTCTAAAACACGTAGTGATTTTTTTAGGTAGTCATTTAATCAAATCTCTCACTGTTCACTTCCAGGTGATTGGGATAGTTATAACCCATCTTCGTCAAATGTAATATATGAAGAACAGTCACCATTATCTTCATCTTCACATTCTGCTTCCCCATCCGAAGTGTGTTATTTACCAGTACCAGGAGAAGCTTTAACGAGAGTTCAGCTGTCTGAGAAACTGGAACAAGCAAAGAACACTGTGCCTGAAAAGACGAGCACTTTAACCGAAAACCAGTTTGAGATGAAGCCTCAGTCTTCTCCCCAGAGAACCGAGAACAGATGGGAATGTCCCCCCAGCCCTGGGTTTGAAATCACACCAGGTAGTTTGGAAGCAGGGACCAGAAGAGACGGATCTGCAAGTCCGGAAAAGTCAGGGGCTGGTGAGGGACACCGTCCTGCAGGATTCCACAGCCCCAGAAAGGGGGATCCTGGAAAAACCTACGGCAATTCCTCACATAAACCTGACAGTCCCAGAAAGAGTGAGAGTAAAGCCACAGAAATAGGGATGAACAATAGTAACAAAAGAGAACATTCCAGTGGAAACCAAGGAAGGTCTGCCAGCCCCCAAAAGCAGCTTGGTAAGCAAGGAAACACAGAAGCGGTCGGCAGGTTGCAGGAATATCAAGATAGAACAACCGGTGGTGGTAGGACAACTGTCGAGCAATTGAAAGGTGGAAATGGTAAAACAGGAGTCACCGGGAAAGACAGGAAGCAGAAAACGTCTGGAAAGACAGAAGGGTGGTCTCCAGAGCGACAGTATGCAGCGTTTGATGAGAATAATCTTCCTTTCAGGGACTCTAGGAGAAACCCGTCTGGAGATGAAAAACTGAAGAAGTCGAACTCTGGAGAGCTGAGCTCCAGCAAGTTCAAAACTTCCAGCCTTTCCAATATCCCACTGCTTTCCATGGAGAAGCAAAGGCGGCCAGAAGCAGAGGAGGCTGTTGTGCTGAACAGACAACACGGAGAGCGACACACGGAGCTGCCCAATGAAACCAAAGATGATGGAATTTCCAAATCTGAGAACAGTTCTCCAGTCAAGAAAACACCGATAACTCCTGGACCTTGGAGGGTACCAAGCGC
Source organism: Larus michahellis (assembly GCF_964199755.1). Lineage (NCBI taxonomy): Eukaryota > Metazoa > Chordata > Aves > Charadriiformes > Laridae > Larus > Larus michahellis. The sequence continues at coordinate 7,525,057 of NC_133916.1, forward strand.
GTGTAAAGTCACCCAAACAGCAGGTGTGGCTGAAAAACGGGTTTGACTGACACTTGTTTTTAGAACATGTTTTAATCAAGTTTCTAATAATGGTCCTTTAAAAGCATTGTTTCTTTTCACGAAGTTGTCATTTTTTTCAGAAACTGGTTAGAGGGTGGAAAGCATTTGATTCGTTCTTAAATTATGTAAGCTGCATGAAGGACCTTTTGGATTGCTTAAACGAAACTCTTCCATAAGCTGCTGTCCCCTTGTCCTCTGACGGCGGCGTTCTGCTGCTCCCAACGTTGCACTGCTGCGGCTTTCTCAGATAGTATTGTGAGTTCTGAACAAAATTATTTAATGCCTCTATTGCCAATGTGACCATGACTCACTTCTTGTTCCTGTGCCAAGTTATCTGCTGTAGCCGGTCAGTCTGATCCTTCTCGTGTGTATTCCAGTCACAGGAGAGACAAGGTTGTGTTTGAAATGGGTATTTTCTCAAGAGCATGTTGCATGTTTACCCAAGGAAATCCACGTGTTCTTCCCGGTTCAGTGAGGAGAGGGGTGCGTTGGTTCTGTCAGTTCTAGGGCAGCGAACGAGCCACTGATGCCGTTCCGTTGATGGCTTTTCTGAAATTTTTATACCTAATACAAAATCGTGCAGATAAAAATTATATTTGACGTAATCAATGTTTTGTAATTTTGCTTTTTATGAACACAGCAAAATTGCTTTATTTCCTCGATTCATAAGGATGCTTGTACAACTCTTGGCAGACATCTGCCTGAGAGACAGTTCTGGGCTCTGTTAAATAACATCCTTCCTTGTTTCAGTTGTGGCACTGTCTCATCCTGAGCGTTCTTGGTGAACATCAGCAACGAGTGCACCTTCCTTTTCGGCCTCATCGTGGTGCTGTAAGCTCAACTCCCACCTTCAGTAACTTCACGCTAGTTAGGAATGGGATTTTTTCCCTCCGTAGAGGTAACAACTGACCTTTAGGACAGAACCAACTGCCGAGGCAGCTTTTTAAATGAAGTTCCTGCCTGTATATGAGGCATCTCCCATATTGTACTTTGATGGCGTGAGCTGTTCTAGGAGTGGTAAAGAGGATGATGCACAGGGTACATGAGACTTAATATCTATTGTTTGGGCTATAACCGTATTGTATGAAGAGGGCTGTTACCACGGACTGCAGACACAGCAGCCTGCATAAAGTCAAGGGGGTTATTTTTGTCATAGTTTTAGTGATGATTTCCTGCCATGTTCGGTTTTAGCAACCACAAAAAAGTGGTAAAAGGAGCCCGTTGGTCCAGTTTGCAGGAGAAAGGAGTAAAAGGTCAAGCTCATGTTAAAATTCAGACTAATACGATTTGCTGTTTGAAAGTGAACGAGTGAATATCTCGGTTTGGCTTTGAAACATCTGATGTTTTTAAAGCTTAGTGAAGCACAGTTCTACGTTGAATTCTTTAGAAGTACGGATGACTACTCAAACAGCTTTTTAAACAAAGACTTTGAAAATTAAATGGGCTTTAAAGCAGATCTGAACTGTGCTCTGCTGCTCGACATTGGATGATCCGTTGAGATTTGCTGTGTAGCATAATACGTACAAATACTCCCCGTTGCGGAGTATGACTGTGAAAATATGTAATACTTTGAAGTAGCCTATGTAGATATTAGCCATGTATTCTTAACAAGAGACTCTGTTTCATGTTGAGTTGTACGCACTTGCCCTGACCACCGCGTTCGTGACAGAGGTTTAATACAAAGATGAATTAGCCCCACTGAAACCATCTCCCCGTCGTCGGCTGCCCCTCTATTTTTTCTCTGTGTTGATGTGACCTGATTTAGCGTCTTACCTGCGTGTGATTTCTCCTTCCATAGAACTTGTATCTGTACTTACTGTATCAGACGACTTAGCAATGTGGCCTTGGAATGCTGAGCAATGTATGGATGTACTGGGTGTAAATGTTTATATATTGTACAGCACCTTTATACATACTTCTGAGGTTCTGACTAGAGAGAGACCTGTAAATCGCTCATTATTTTTTATATAGATATTAAAAAGAAACTCCAGTTCATGGCCTGTTGGTTCTGCAGTGTATAAAATAGATGCTCGTTGACTTTCAGTGGTGTGTTACTTGAAACAGCGAAAGCTAGCACCTAGGTTTTGCCCACAAACATAATACTTTTCTGGAAAACAAATGCAGTTTCTTATTGGAAGTTCCCTTGACTCCCTGTCCAAGTAACAAATGTTCCACAAAGGTGTCATAAAAATCATCGAGTCATGTAGAAATAGTTATCAATGACGAAATACTTGTACTGTAGGTTTATTTGTACATTTTGAGATATAAAATTGTCATCTCCTCTTACATCTTACAACTTTTCCTTGTACAGAAAACAGCTGTAAACAATTTACTACCAAAAATTCTTATGCCATCTTACCCCCTATGTGAAAGAATGAAGCTATGAAAAGTTCCTCCGTTTTCATTTTTTTCATTACTAATAAATAGAAGTCGGTAGAGTCAGTTAAGGAAAAATGTAAGTTTAACAGACGTCTTTGAAACATTTTGTTTCTCTCCTCTGCCCTTCCTGAGCATGAACCCGCTTCTGGGGGAGGAAGTCTTCGCCAGGTCTCTTCCCCCGAGCTGACTCGCTCAACAGTTTCTTCCTCAGGGATTCCCGGGCCAGGCGCTATCGCGACACCACGGCGTGGAGCTGCAGCAGCTTCTCGGGACGCGCGGCGAGGCCCCCGGCTGCCCTGGGACAGAGCCCGGGCGGAGCATCACTGAGCCCTTCCAGGGAAGGCGCAGAGCGGAATACTCTAGTTGATCAGTGCTTCACTTGGAGGTTGTGGTGTAAGGCTGGTGTAAGGCTGTTCTCAGGTAACAACGCTTTCAAAAAAATGATCGTCAGGTATTTGCAGAAGAGCTAACGTAAGCCAACCAGCCTGAGTCTGTGCGTTGCTTAACTCTCAACCTGGAAGCAGGATCCACGTTGCGCAGACCGAGTGTCCCCACACCCTGCCCTGGTTCAGGGTAGAGGCGCAGCTTTTAAGAAAAAATCCCCTTCGGCACGTCCAGAGAAATGCATCCAGGTAGTATCAGTCTGAGCAGAGCTCTGAGGAAGGATTTCGGGGTAGCTGCGGAGCCCTCTGAAAAAGGCTGACGCTGAGGCGGGAGGGCTGACGCGTCACGTGCGCAGGCGCCCGATTTTACAGAAACGAGGCCCCTGGAGCAGTCGCTGGTGTCCCTCCAGCAGGAGCTTTCGCACGGCTTTCAGGGACCGATGCCCCGCAGTCTGCACACAGCGCCTGCTGTCGTCAACGCCGCCTACTAGTACTTGGCCCCACTCGTTCTGTTCTGCTGTGTGCGCGCCGTGAGGACTTCACGGGTTAGACCAGTTTATTCTGTTGTAGAATAGTAAAGCAGAGGGAGAACTTTTGATACGTACAAATCTGTTTAAGAATAGTAAGTACAGATTTCCGTAGTCTGAGAACACCTCCGCTATTGTTATCTTCTCTGGTCTGTCCTGGTGGGGAGCGCCGAGTGCCGACGTCGGGTCAGGTCACGGTTTAATTTTCCACAACTGAAACGAGAGAGTGGGGGGTCTGAATGCTCTTCATCTGCAGGTAAGACTCGGTCTCCTTTGCCCATCCTGCCTTGAACACTCGGCTCCGCGAGCTCCGATTGACGTGCGGGCCACAGGAGGGCTACAGGGAAAGATCCCAGATTCTGACGGACAGCTTTAGGCAGGTACCGAAGACCTGAACGGGGCTGAAATTTGTCAGCCCTGTGCTTCCAGCCCCAAAACTGGCTCCGGGAGACTCCACGGGGGCCGTTCTCTGCATTACCGCGTAGGGGTGCCTAATTCAAACCCGCGACCTTTCTGCTTGAGTGGGAGCAATTTGCAGTTGTGCAAAAGTGACCCCTGGGAGATGGTCCCTGTCGGGTTGTACGGGAGTTAATACTTACTCTGATATTGAACCCTAGGAGATCGCTTATCACGCCTGAGACAGCAGAGAGTATTACAACACGTGTTATGTTGTAGATTAAGGGGTTCATGGTCAGTCCGTACAGCCTGAACGGAGTATCTAATTCCTGCAGTGAAAGGGAAAATAAGTCCCTTAGCATTTGTCCGTACTAGAAGCAATTAATCCTCTGACTTTTAGCTGAATACTGGCTCTCTGGCAGACTTTGCTGGCCGTGCACTGCCTCTGTATCCCGTCTTAAATGTATGTACCGAAATTCCCACCCTGTATTTCAGCCCACCCAGCTCAAGGAAGTTAGAATTCTAACAGCCGTGCTGAACCTAAAAACTCTCCTTTACAGCAAGAGCAGCTGCGTAACGAGAGCTTGACACAACGGGCTGTAGAAGTTGTCGAGGCTAATTTATGTGACTTGGACTAGGCTCGCTCTTTTCCAGATACCTGCTCTGCTGCTGCCAACGAGCTTCAGCATCGAGGCTGCAAAGCCGAATCGCAGTAAGCTGCTACTAATCAAATGTTGGCAGCACTAATTAGCCACACTGGTCTTGTATTGCTTGAGCTTACGCCACAGCTATAGCACAGAAAAACTCCCTTTGTGAGAACAAACTCACCTGATCAAGAGACAAGTGGGAAGAGCAAAAACACACCCTCGCTGTCATCAGTCATTGCTTCCATAAAACGCAGCGAGTGTATGTTTTTCGGGAGAGTTGACTTACCTTCAGTAGCTTTGTGGACAGTTTCAAAACATTGTTCACTAGAGACAGCTGTTCTTTCTTGTTTGGCTTCTTCTCCATCTTCAGGTACAAGTTTATCTGTGAGAGCGCCATCGGAGACCAGATGTCAGTATTCCAGCACTGGCCGCCGGCGCGTTTCTAACTAAGGGAAGTGAGAGCCATGTTTTGCAGTCTGCTGCCACGCCTGAGGTCATGCATCCACAGACAGGAATTTAGCAGTGATATCATCATTCTTTTTCCGATTGATGTGGCTAACGTGTTAACCCAGAGACAAAAATAATCTAGAATTTTAGAATTTGAGTCTGTCCGAATGTTTAACTGCTTGTACAGTGGTTCACTGCCTTCCGTCCAGCATAAGGGCTGATTTCTAAATTTAAAAATTTGATTCCAGTATTTTTTAAGCTGGTCTGAAATGCAATCATTATATGCAGACAAGCCACAAAGCCAAGGGGAGAATAAGCTAAATGGAGATACCTGCTCAGTGAGCAAGATTGAAATATTACTGTATTTCTTGTTGGTTTCAGAGCCCAAAGATGCCAGACGCAGTAAAAAGAGAAGAAGTGCTGCCTCCCAGATGAGGAACTCCCAGTTGTAAGCTGCATTCAGAAATGTTTTGTGACCTTTAAGGACCTGTATTAGGAAAAAACAAGCACCAATGTCAGTAACAAGTAACACGCCTGTTCTTGGGAAAGTGCAAAATCCTTGCCCTTACTCCTCGTCTGAAGAGACGTCGCTGCTCCGCAGCTACCGCCAGGTTTTCCCTTGAAGTGTAACTCATTCATGTAACGAGGTTAAAGTAAAAGGTCTCGTCTCTAACCTGGCTTTCGCCTGGGATTTGATTTTTTCTTGCCGCTTAGAAAAGGACCCTTGTTCTTTCTCTTTCCTCCCTCTTTCCAATTAAAGGCAATCAAAGGCCTTTCCTTTCACGTGTGCTTGTCCCACTGGCAGCCTCAGCCCACCGCAGCCACGCTGAGCTGATCGCGCCTTTCCCACGTGCTCGCTGGGTCTGATGCAGCAGGACAGGGATTGTCATTAATTCCTCCGGAACCCTGGGGCTTACAAAAGCCACCACAGCAGTGAGAGTCACGAGCTACTAACCCTCGATCTTACTGCTACCACAACCACATCTTCATGGTATCAAGAACTTGCCTAGACACTCTTAACGACTCTCTTGCCAAAAACAAACCAAGAAAACAGCTCCAGCACCAACACCGCTTCCTGTAACAGGTTTAGTGAAGGATTAAAAGGCGTAAGTAACAGTTATTGACCTGCTTTTCAACAACAGTGGTTTAAAGGGGGTGCTGCAATCCGCCCCCTTACACAAAACGTCCTGTAACACTTGAGGTGCTTGGGCAGAGTCCTCTCCGTGCACAAGAGCCTGCGCCCTGAAATTTTCCTAATAATTATAAAAACCCAGCCTTCCCTCAGAGAGAACAGAGAATGAACATCTATTACCAACTAAACATCACAAAGCTTTTAAAAAAGGCAAAACATTCCATATTACTTTGGAGACAAGCAGCTACAGTTCCAGCCCTTCGCAGGCTGGCAAAAGAAAAGCCTTCGGTAGTTTGGGGGTTTTCCCCCTACTTCTCAAAAAACCCAAGTGAAACGCTCACCTGGGCGCAGCATATAAAAGCAATTGAAAGAGCCAGCAAAAAGACTGACGATACGACGACATCCACAGATCGCTGGGGGCCTCGCCTCTGCAGAACAAAGACAGGGAGGCAGGTGTAGGTTTGGGTGCCGAGCGGTGAAGTCAAGGCTCAGCACAAATGGCTGTAATTAATTGTTAACGGTTCAGAGAGTGCTGCCCAACGTGCCAGACAGCAACGAGGTAACGGACACCTACTAGAGACCTGGCTGCAGCCTCTGCAATCATCGGACCTTGGCTCAGGACTCACCTTCAGATAGGAACGAAGGGATAACCAGATCTTAATGTTTTCTACCTTCTTGAGTCTAAAGTGAGGAATTTCGTATTTCCTGGCTTTCCGAGCAGACGTGATGTGACTAAAAAGCTTGGCAAACAAAAACCTCTGCAAATTAAAAACATAAATTAGTCTAAACCAAAAAAGATTGATTGGGATTGCCTAATGGTAACTGGCAGAAGAGGTGAGCCTTGTGGCAGGCGGGGGGAGCCTGACGGGGTCCTCGGTGCACGATCCCCGGGTAACAGCTGTCACCTCGTGCCTGGCAGAGGCGCTGCTGGCGCAGGAGAAGCCACAGAGCTCCGGCTAAAGCGCTAAATCCCACCAGCCTGCCCCGCCGTGCAACACCTACAGCGACAAAGCTTCTGCCCACAGCCGTGAGGGCGCTGAACGTGACACGGCAAATTATCTAATGCTCCACCTTAGAGCAGGTGGCTGCTTTTTCCCAAACGGCTCCACGGTGAAGCGTGCTCTTCCCTGCAGAGCGTCATTTCAAGATGTTAGAAGGTTGTTTTTTTCCTTTGGGGCAGGGGCAGGGTAAGAGGGGGGGCGCAGGGCTCAGGGAGGGTATCGACAGGCTTAATTTTGTCTCCCTGACTCCCCTACCTAAACTTCTCAAGCATCTTGCCAGCTCTGGCACTGCAGCTTGCTGAGACACGCGTGTCTTACCTGTGTCTTCTGCGAGAGGCAGCGCGGTTGTGGCAGAACACCTGCCCCAGGAAAGGCAACATTTAAACCCACCTGCTTGTACGTTCTCTCGGCAACACACATCATGAAGAAAAACATCCAGGTTAAGCAAAGTCTCTCAAGGAAGTTGATCGCAGACAAAACAATGACAGGGGTGCTGGCAGGCGCTCCACAAAAGATGTGCAAAAGCTCCTTTAGAGAAATGGAGCACAGCTGCTCCAGGTTGTCTGTGCGGAACAGTCTGTAGAGGAAGGGCAGGAACGCTAACCCAACGGTGATGATGTTTCCCAGCATCTGGTACCCCACTCCCTGCTGGTAGGCATTAACCTGGCAAGCAGGAACAAAACCAGGATGAGCACCTGGGGCTTTGCATCAAGGAAAAGGCACGCTGTTGCAGCAGCATTAATTCAATCAAGCATCCCCTTCCCCCCAAAGGACGTAGCCTAAAATAATGCCACCCCTTCCAGTCCAAAACCAGCAACTCAGTCCATGATACTCGACACTTTTTCGTCTTCAACGGGCCCTCCTGTTGGGACAACTGTATCTGCAGTTGAGGAGGGACCAGTTTTATACCGCACCTCCTACTTGCATGTATAACTATTTCCAGGCTTTTTGGTGGTTGTTTTTTAAAGCATGGGGGAGAGAGGTTTCAATGCCCTACAGCCCTCTTACCCTGCTCATGATAATCCCACTGATCTCCAGCACGGACATGTCCACCTTCTTACAGTCATTCCCTTCCCAGATCAGTGCACTCACTTTTGCAGATGCTGGACTTGTATTCTGCAGCCAAAACAAATGGTTCTGTAAAAGAGAAAAGAACGCAAAAGGCGTATAATCTATTTCTGTCCTGCTATTAAATAATGCTTTTTCCTAGAAAGTATTTAGATTGAGAAGGGGATTCCAAATTTGTCTGTGGGTGAAATACTTTATTTGGGAATTAGCAGTGGTCCAGATAATACCAGCGGGGACGAGGGAGTTGATCGCTGATACTCTTTAGATCATTCCAGACTTCTGACTGGCACGCTGACAGAACGGGCTCATCCAGCATTAGGTCGCTGACATTATGCCAACAGCATTCGGATCTGTCTCTCATATTATTTGGGCAGACGGGGGGGAAGGGGGGGTTGTGGGGTGTCTGGAATCTTCCACAGAATTCTCAGCTACTGGATACAAATCAACAAACCTGTTGGAAAACGTCTTCCTTCAGATCCCGCCTGGTACCTCTCACAGTCATTTCCTCGCTGTCGCTGGTGCAGGACGAGCGACACTCTGGCCCGTGGAGCAGATCATCCCACAGCATGTCCTCAGTCTCCGAGTCATGGCGAGTGCTCTCCGAGTCTCTCCGGGTCACGCTACAGCTCCGCGATCCCACACTAGTGCAGGACCTCGAGTCCTTGGAAGAAGAGCAGAACGTCCAGAGCGCAGCCCCCGCCCGGTCTGCAGAACCCCCCCAGCAATCGCTGAAATCCGGTTCCCGGGGCAGCCGAGGGCTCCCCGTCCCACCCACCTGATGGGAAGTGTTACAGACAGCGTCACTCGGCGAGAGTTTCTGCCACCAGCACTTCCACGCAGGAACTCACCCAGAGAGCATTACTTCCCCACCTCGCTGCCCAACAAAATAAAAATGGACTTATTCATTCTAATGCAAAAGTTTCCTGGCTTTTGGATAATCTATTTTAAGATTCCATCGACATTTTATATTTATAATTTCCTATTCATATATTTTATTTCTATTTTATTTTCAGGTGGGGGGAATGGCAGGGGGCAAGATAAACAAAGTAATTAAAAGTGAATGAGTATATATCACGGAACAGATTTATTTCTTCATTTTAAGATCGAAATTTATTAGCATGACAGCCACAATACAGTGCTGCCTCCCAAACCACAAGAGCAATTGTAGCAATTCAACAAGAGCAATCAGAAGCAGCTTGGACCACACCACACTGCCAAAAGAGTGATTTTTTGTCGGTTTGGTTTCGTTTTGTTAAACAAAGTGATATACTCACAATTGTGAACAAAGTTTACAAGGCTGCAAACAAGCAGGGAGCGAGGCCACACCTGGCACCTGAAGAGGCTGAAGCACTACCATTTAGTAACGGTCTGTTCTGATGGGCAGGAGGTCCCTCACTGGCTCCGGAAAGCTCTGCCTGTTGAACTTAGATGACCGTACCTGACTATTTAATGCAGATTCCAGTTCAGATTCCACGACGCTATCAGAGTCCCTGGCACCTTTCAGGGCTTGCTTGACCTGCCAAAACCAAAGGAAAACCAGCACATCATCCATAGCAAAAAATGGTGTGGAAAACGGCATAAATTCCACCTGAGTACCTGTGAGACAGCCTGGTTCAGAGAAACAAGAGGCCTCTTTTTCTTCTCCTCATAGCTATTGTCACTGGAAGCCCCTTCTACGTTCTGACGCAACAAGATCCTTTGTGCCATTGCTTCGGCATCCTCCTCACTTGAAAGCTCATCAGAAACACCACCTCTGTTGGTGCGGTCATCCTAGAAATACAGCAGTCAAAATAAGACAAAGGCACCAATAAAGGCCCAGCCTGAACTCCATCAAACCGAAGGTTCAAAGCCAGTGCTGCTACTACCCTGGTATACACAGGAATCTCCAATGACCTGCAAAAGCCAGCACAAAAGATCTCCACAGAACGTGCACAAACAGAATTCAACTTGGCATCACAGAGACATCACAAATTTTAACTCGTTGCCCCCGCCCTTGCCTTGCCACAGAGGTAACGAGGGCATCTTGGGCGCGGTGGAGTTGGGTTTGGGGCAAGGGTGGGAAGAGGAAGAGGCAGCAGCAGCTCTTGGCTATGTCTTACCAGCAACTTTAAGCCCAGGAGCACAGATGTGTCTACAAGCTGGTGGCTAGCAGACCCGAAATCATGAGACGTGTCCCCCTACACCTAGCTCTGCTCCTCTCCAAACGCCTAGAAGTAGAGGAGTTGGGATGGCACAGGACTACAGTGTTCCCCCCGGATTCTAATCTCAGTTCTTCATGTGGGAGTCAACACCGACCCAGAGGAGCCTCAAAAGTAATTCCACAAAGCTTTATGTTTTAGAGATCTCAAGACAGGTCACGATGCATTAACTCTGCCTTTCTCTCTCCCCAAGGTCATCCCCGCCTCCCCTCTGAGAGGGTATTGTGCACAACTGTTTGTAAGGCAAATTCTTTTACAGAAGTGCTTTTGAAAATTGCTAATTTATTTATTTTTAATCAATCATTATCAGTGGTCTTCCTTGACTGAGCACCTTGTGATCAGAAGTCTCTACAACTAAATGAGCACTTTGGTAAAACAGACATTTTTCAGGCTTGTCTGTGTTTGAAATACTTGACTATCGTAACAGATGAAAAGATGCTGACAGTAAAGTATCATCGGCACCGTGTCAGCTGTTCAGTCGAAAAGTAGAAAGGGTTTTTAGGTTTCCTATATGCAAGCAAAGATTAGTAGAAGGCAGTATCTTTTATTAGATCAAACCACAAATTCCTGCCAGTACCTGATGGCTCTTTTCCCCATCGGAAAGTTTATTTTTCTCTTTGAAGTGCAACAGCCTGTATTCAGATCTGGCATGTCTGTGCTTAATGCCATTATTCACAGAATTCACACCATTTTCTGTCTCAGTCCCTTTCTCAGCTACCAACTTTACTCTTCTAATCCTATGAGAGAAAATACAATTAAATGCTTTTATGTCAGAGAAAATCTCTTTGAGGAAAATATCATGGTCTCTTTCACTTGCCACACGGGTACAACATTAGACAACATAGCTGAGGGAATACATAATTGTCTTCTGCTGACAGGCTCTTTGTGTCCTGATTCTGTTGAAGAGACTTAAATCCGCTTCGCTCTCACTGGATGGCTCTTTTGTAACTCTAATAGTATTTTGTAACTCTGATAGTATCTTGAAACTTCTAAACCAAGAGGGAAATTTTTTCTTATTATTATTTTGGAAAAAGAAAAAGAGCTTTTCATAAGACCAAAAGTCATCAAAATAAACAACCAGTCGGTTGAAAACTCATCAAGAAACTCACCAGAGAAAACAGCAGAAGACAATTAAATACCATCCCAAACAATCTATCCTCCTCTTCCTCAAGTTACTTTTAGAAAAAGTAAGGTGGTAAAGTGGGATGGCTATCCAAGCAACTTAAACTAGAAGGCACAATTGCTTCTGGAAATCAGGTAAAATAGTTTGAGCACACACACTGAAGACAGGTCGCTTATCTGATAATTAAAAATAAGCTCCACCACTTTCTGCAACTCACCTAATGCTCAGTTTTAGCTGTTCTGGGAGATATGGTATGATCTCCTAATAAGGACATACTAAAAATTCATGAGGAATCCGCCTCCTACAATACCAAGAGTGCATTTAGTTCAAAGGAAACCAAGTGGCAGACTTTGGGGATGTCAGTGACAGAATACTTCATTTTCCAAATATCAAATTGATCGGAGTGTCATTACAAACACAACAAACCCAGTGGAGACCACCTACCTCCTTCGGAAAAGCATATTAAATACATTACTAAGAATGGATGCAGATTCAGATTGCTGCTCTTTACTGTTTTTCTCAGGAGAAGACCAATTGTTCCCATCGACACCCACAGATTTGCGTAACTTCCTGATTTTTAAAAAAAGAAGAATTTAATTTGCATAGCAAGCTACTTTTAGGTCTTTCTTAAAAGAGCTGAGTCAGATGTCATGCAGACAGAACGCTTATTTCCAAATTAACAGAAGCTATGCGTATACCCACAGGACATCAGTACAGCACTAGCCAAGGGTGCAACAAGACAAAATCTGGACAAAACTTTTGCTATAGAAATGGAGGCAAAACTCTATCCCCACCCATCGTTCTGTGTTCAAATATATCTGTGTTTACGCTGACTCAGACACCTAAGAGTCAAATATCTAGCAGATGGACGGTAACGTCTTCCACGTGCACAAATTGCCAGCAACGAATCCGCCGCAGTCATCTCTGCCATCATTTCCTTGTTCTCAGTACACATCAGGAACTCCCTGCAGTTAATGCCGAAGCAGGACAGCAGACTGGTCTGCAAAACCTTGAAGATGCCTTTCTGCACAGAATGCCCTCCTCTGACCACAAAAAGAAACTGTATTAAAAAGCGATGTTAGAAAAAAAAGGCCTGACTGACAACTAAAGCGGACCTATCAGAGCCTGGTAAATTTGCTGCATTTGTCTTGGTTATGAGAAGATTACAAGCAAGACAGAAATTTACATTTTCACATTTACAGTTAAGTAGCATATTTACACAAAAATAGAAAAGAAGATATTATCCATTAACTTCTACCACGAGCAATCCATCATATGCTTTGATGCCAACACATGAACCCGTTACCCCGCTCACCTCCTCCGCCTGCTGAGTCCGTTGTTTCCTGAGGGTTTGTTGATCTGGGTGGACACTATTTGACAGTGAACGGTTCCCATCAGTAACATAAGGCACATTGGTCCCATGACTTCGCTTGCGTTCACAACAGGCATCATGAAATACAACACAACTGCTATGACTGCAAAGGAGAAAATTGTATCATCAACTGTAAAAATTAAAAGAATGGCCCAGCTTTTCTGTCTTAGCTATTTATTTTTACTCTGTTTTATAATTTCTGTAAACACTAGTGCCACACATCTTGAAATCTACATGAAATAGGTTTCAGATAGCATCTTTATGCTTTTAGATTATGGACGACAAAATGATGTCACATTCCTCACAGAATCAGGACTGTGGCACAGACTCCCACCACCCCTTACCTTGCATAACATAGAGCACCAGGAGCCACATAAAAATACGCTGGGAAGTGACCTGTATCCACCACTGGCTGAATAACGGAAAAAATACAACTCTGACAATTCCTTTCCGAGTTAGCGATGTCCAGGGAATTTCGGGCTTGGCTTTGGCAAATGTAGAGCCTTGGAATTAAAGGAGAAACAAACCAGTCGTTAATCGCGTATTACAAGAACTTCCTTACCCGCGCTGTCCCCGGGGCCGAGGCCCGAGCGCCGCCGTGCCGAAGGGTGACAGCCCGGCTCAGGCCCGTGTCCCAGCTGCCCAGCTCGGACGGCGCCCCCCAGAGCAGCCCCTCGCCCTGCCCCGGCCCAGGGCCCGGCCCTTCCCCGCCTGCCGAGTCCGCTCCCGCTTCGCGCTGCTTTTGCTGAAGCAAAACCCCGGATTCCTCCCGCCGCTGCGTTCAGGCTTCCAGCGCCCCTTGTGCGGCGAGGTCGGGCGCCTGGGCTGGGGCTTCCGCCGCGCTCCGTGCTGCTGCCGGAGCCGAAAGGCTCGGGCGGCGGGCGGCCGCCGGGCTTCAAGCTGAAATCCGCGCCGGAGCTCCGGCCGGCCCGGCGGCTGCGGGGGCACCGGCACCAGCGTCTGCGGCACCGCTCACCTCGGATCAAATCCACGTCGATGAGGTCGGGCTGGATGTGACCCTTCTTCTTAGGCTTGCTTTTGAAGCCCTACGAAGCCGAAAACAAAGGCCGGTTAGCGGCGGGGGGCGCGGGGCCGGGGGCGCGGGCGGCGGGAACGCCGGCCGCCGCCGTTACCTTCATCTCGGTCTGCTCGATGGACTTCTCCCATATCTGCTGGTCGTAGGCCCCGATCTGGAAGGAGAGGAGGCTGAGGGCATGGCCGGGCCCGCGGCTGCCCGCGCCGCGCCGCACTCACCTTCTTCTGGTACCAGGAAATGGCATCGGCGCCGCGAGCGGCCATGGGCGCCCCGGGCCCGGTACCGGGCCCCGTTACCCTGGAGACCGCCGCGAGGCCGGCGCTCGACTGCCTGCGCCTGGCCCGCCCCGCCCCCGCCCAGGCAGCACCAGCAGACCGCCGAACCCGGCCCCGCCCCCCCCGAGGAAATAAGCAGCCAGGCCGTAAAGGACAAAATCAGACTTTGTTTATTAAAAAAATACTTTACAGGAAAAAATTCTATGCATTCCGTCGGAGTATTTTACAAAGAAATAGCTTAACAGTTTGACACTGGTGTACAGTCGGCTACTGAGGGAGACGCGCGGCCTCGGGGCGGCCCAAGGCCCGGGCTCTCGCCGCTGTCAATAAATAGAGCGAGGCCGCGCGGCGCCGCCGGGCGATCGCGGGGCGCCGCGGAGGGGCCGAAACCACAGGAAAAAATCGTAGCTGCCAATCAAAATCAATCACAAGAACAGCGATACAGAAATCTCTTTACACCTTGTACAAAGGAACCAGAACCGCGCGTGTCTCCCCCCGCCCCGGCGGGACACGCCCGCCGCTTTGGGGAGAAAAGCCGCCTTTCCGGGAGCGGGAACGGGCCTCCCCTCCGCCCGCACGCCCCGGCGAGCGCGGAGCCGCCAGCGCTCCTGGGCACCGGCCGCTCGCCCGGTGCGGGGGGACTCAACTGCGACAGGCAGGAAAACCCACAGAGCACAGCAGAGAGCCCTTTTTCTCTATGGCAAGACCTGTACCTGCGAAAAGTGTCGTTATAAATCCCCTGAGAACACTCCACCGAGTGTCCCGCTTTCCTGGAAGAGAACGTGTCGAGTATCTGCACAAAATGACTTGCAGCATGTCTAAAGGAGAGAGGAAACTGAAGCTAACTGGTATTTCATCTTTAAATTGCATTTTGCTAGTCTGCTTCTAGCACAACTGAGCCACTCGCATTTATCCCGAGTGACAATTTCAATCAACAGCACTTTATGTAAAACTGAAGCCAGCACCTGAGCACCATATCTCAAAGCCGATCACTCCTTACAGACAGAGCATACAGTCAATTCCCAGCTGTCTCCAGCACAAAGCAGGAGTGTTTTCGAGTTGTCAACGGACACACGTATCCCAGGGCAGATCCTCGTAATGGAGAGCTGAGCATTTACAGTAACTGCCCACTGCACTCCTATTTATGAGCTGCCCTGTATCTCCCTGCGTACCGCTGAGAACTATTAGACCCATCCATGAAATCTGCCAAAGTTTGATTATCTCATTACGTAGGCTGTTTTCTGAAATCCTACAGAGAAATTCAAACAGCCAGTTATTTAACATGAGCGATATTCAAAAGTATTTACTTGGACCTACCCAGAAGTTTGTTTTACTCAGCAAACATTAAGTGGCTTGAACTTGTTATTTCATTTCTAAGCAGCAATAGCTTATAAAAATCAGTATTCTACACGTCTTGTTCTGGAAAACATTTGCATCTTTCACATCAAGGCATTGTTCTAATTCTGCTCTGTTGTTTTCAGTGCAACTGAAGTGATCTGGAAACAACGGCTAGTCAGGTTAGCGATCAGCTTCATAAGCAATCCCTCTCATACTTCACACCCAATATTGAGGTGGAGTTTGAAAGTATGTCATTTTGGTTAAAGCATACCAAAATTGGTAATATATTTAGGTAACAGATTTTTATAAAGTTTGCTCCTCTCTTCCTCAATCTTCCAAGCATGCTAGAACAGCATGAGCAACATTCAAGTCATTTGAAGATACGTTTCTGTATTTAAATCTGACATTAGTTGATACTAAGTTAGTAATTGAACATAACATAAAGAGAACACAACGCTATCGGTCACGTCCCTCCACCCGAAGAGATAGGTCAGAGCATCTTCCCGGTATTTCAGGCTGTAGTCACAGATTTCACTAAAGCTACGGTTTTGGAAGCAACACGAGCCACTCTGGTTGTCTTCCTTCACCCAGGTGAAAACACACTATTAGAATTCACAGAGGACTTCCAAACTGATTCCCTCTTCACTCTATTTCAACTTCCACTATAAAACAGACAAGTTGGTGTGTGGGGGCTCTTCATCTGTTTATTCTGCCTTTAGTTATGTTTGCAGAATGACTGTAATATCTGCAGATTTGTCAATTCCTGAGTGATTGTACGCAGTGCTGGCTGCCAAGGAACAGCCACCTTATTGATGTACCTCTACTGACACGACCAAAGAATAGCACGTGTGAGAAGTGAAATGGGCACTTGGAAGACTAGCAGACTTCGTAAAAAGGAAAGAACACCCTTGGGTAATACGATCTTTGACTGTGAAGGATGAACTGAAACCACTATTGCCTGTGAGGAATTTTACTTTGCACAACCCTTAAAGCTATGAAATTCCTCTCAACATAAAAAGTGGAAAAAACCCACCAGAGAACAGACGGCTCATTTATGAGCCGGTCTGGGTCATCTAGAATTTCTGCTAAGATTAAATTACACCCCTGCATGAATCACATTACTTTTCATCATAAAAGCTTTCCATTCTAACACCTTATTTACACAGATTACTAAACAAGTCACTACCACTTCAATCTGTAAATTAGTTTTAAATTGAAATATTTC
Organism: Larus michahellis; assembly: GCF_964199755.1. Taxonomy (NCBI): domain Eukaryota; kingdom Metazoa; phylum Chordata; class Aves; order Charadriiformes; family Laridae; genus Larus; species Larus michahellis. The sequence continues at coordinate 7,541,664 of NC_133916.1, forward strand.
CTAGTCCTCATTTTTGTACCGAAGACAATACATACATACACATAAGGAGTAATACAGGTTCTAACTAATCACTGCAGTATCTTCTGATGATTATTTTTCTATCAGTTTAAAATAGTGACCTCTACACTGAGGTGCTAATATGTATATAAAAGCCTACACAAACAATATTGCACAAAGTAAGATTTATAATAGAGTAACATATTTTAGAGACCCTTATAAAGAGAAGAGTAATAATTGATATTAAAAAGATGCATCCAGAACTAACACAGCATCTTTGCTTTTGTCTAGTCTAACATAGTGTTTCAAATCTTTCCTACCCCAGTGAGGATTAGAACAAATAAAGTTATCTGGAGACAGCTTAAGTTGCACCAAAACCCAACTTGTACTCTAAATGTGGGGAGGGGGGAGAGGGAGAAAGGGACAGGGCTTTTCCTTTCGATGACTGGACAGGGCAGTAATAAATGGGGCGAGTGAAAGTCAAATACCGATTACATGTTCACATCCAGAAATATTGAAAGATTGTTTAAAAACTGTTGATAGCTGACACTCTACACATTCAGCACGTGCCACTGATTTTTCCACAGTACCTGGGCACCCAGAAGCTACACATGGAAACAGCAGTCCAATGCCATAATACTTTTTATTGTGAAATAGTAATACAGAACTTCCTAGGATAAGGACAGCCGTACTGTGTAAGTCAGTTATCAACTCAATGCTATTATATTAAGTGCATCAGTACAAGGGAAGCGTGGTTCCATTGGACACATTACGACCTGATCAAAACAAGCTGCCAAGTTGGTTAGTATTTTAAAGCCTTAAAGTGCTCAAAGATAGCAGTTTCCTCCACAAGACTACCAATAGGTTCTCTAATTTTGACACTAGTATTAACCATGTTCAGGGAAGATGTATTTTGGAAGCAAAAACCCTCACACCAAACAACATAAGCAGTGCTATGAAAAGTGTTAGGTCAGTAAGTCATTGCATTTCAACAGGATCAGACACTTTCTTCAGTTAATTTTACACATCACCTTCGTAGGAACTGTAAGAAATAGAGATCAATTTCTATAGCCTGTATATAAACCAAACTTGTATATAAACCAACATGTCAAGAACAGACATACCAAAAATTTCACAAATCATCAAAAGTGCTGTGCTTTCTCTTTTTTTTTTTTTTTTAAGCAATTAAAATGAGATGGGAAAGTCACTTTGCAAGTCTTCTACAAAAGCATCGCTTTCGGGTGAAGATTAGAGATAAAGTAAAAGTAGGGAAATAACACTGACCAATACACTTCAACCATTTTATGTTTCTGGAGGAATTTCATTCTGACTTTGAGGAGATATTCAATATCTCTTTACTTAAACAGAAAGAAGTGGTAGACCACTGTTACAGGTTGTACTAAGGGGTTAAAATACAACTTGAATTTTGCATAATCTGTGTAAAAAAGATATGCTTGACATTTTGGAATGTCACCTTTCTTTATAGAATTATAGGCAAGATTTCTCCAATAAAACATAAGCCAGTTATAAAACTATAACTTCACATCAAAATTTTAAAAAGTTGTTAAAAAAATGTTTGAATATATACATATCACACAGAAGAGCCTGCATGATCCTGTGGATTGTGTTGCTGATCAGACTCTATTTTAAAACCTGGAAGGGGCTGGGCCACCTGATCTGGCTGCACAAGTCCTGATATTGAAGAAGCAGAGGAGGAGAGCACCCCTGGCGTAAGCTGCATTTCTATACCTGGTTCTTCAGACTCTATTTTTACACTCACACATTGGGGTTCACCTTCTGACTCTGTCTTTCCAGGAACACTACTGTTCAAGCTTGAATTGCTTTCTGCATTCTGAGAAGTCTCCCCCACAGGGTGATATTGTTTAAGTCTTATGTGCCAGGCTAAGCTGCAGACTGCTGACACTGTTTTGAACTGATGAATGACATTTCTAGGGATGAAGTAGATGTCATTGTCACACAACTGAATTCTAGCATAGCGAATGCCTTCCCGTCTCATTTGGTTTAGTTTGGCTTCATCCACCCATTGAACACACTGAGAGAAGGAAAGATGGTAACGTTAGTGGTATACTCTGCTTAAAGTAAATTCAGTATCCACCTATTTTCAAAATACTTCAGTTCTAAATCAGAATGGTTTCTGTTCAACAGATAAAACTTCAAGTTTAAATGAAAATTGGACTTTTAAAATATAATTTATCTATTGCGCACATCTTACAAGAGGACAAGGAAGAGTTAAGTAAGAGCACTCTACAGTTATATTTGAAAACAGTAGGTTCGACATGAGGCTGCATTGTTTTGGCTGACAGGATCCTAAGACATCAGTGTATTAGAAAAAGCAGAAATAGGCACAGGTGACTTCTCAATCAACTGCTAATTGTTTCTATAGCACATTATCATGACTCACAGCATCAATCCCAGCTTGGTGGAAAGGAAAAGCAGTTGGGCTAGGTAATCATTGTAGGTCCCTTCCAACTGAAGTACTCTATTCTGAAATGTGACAAGGGAAATTGCCCAAAAGAGCTGTGAACTGGGGGCCACCGAGGGTACAAAAGGGCTGGCCATACGGTGAACCTGAAACCTGTCAGAAGCTGCTTCCAAAATGCTAAGAATGAGCTGTCACTAGGGAAGATTCAGTACCTGTGACACTGGAGGTTCATGCAGATCCAACTGAAGTCTCTGCACAACATCAGTGAAGTCTTCCGCGTGAAAACAAACCACATCTTTGGTTATACGAGGCTGGTCGCTCCTAGAAAAAGATGAGAATTCCAGGAATTTTTAAGAATTTGAGTTAGAAAGAATTATAGCTCTTTCCAGCAGAAAGTTTCATTGACCCAACAACCTACTTCAATTTTACACTGGGCATGAAGTCTCATCACTTCTCAGTACACACATTATTTTGAAAAGGAGGCATAATTCATAGATTTTATCTTTTTTTTTTTTAATTTTACTTCTTTCTTAATGCATGCACAACAGAAGTGATGTTTTCATGGACAAGCACTATACTGAAATGTCCGATAACTAGGTTCCAATTGCTACCAGTCAAGTTCTCGGTATGTTCTAGGAACCACAATTTACCTTAGTTCTTCCATTCTATAATTAGACAGAATAATTCAGTATTAAAGGAAAAACATACAGTAACAAAGTGACACTGAAGCCGAAGCAATGAGGACCTGAGTTTTACTCATGGGCTGTGAATCAGAGTAAAGGAAGTTCTGGCACTTTTATTCATATGAAAATCTAATGATATTGCTAATGATGCTCTCTAATTTCTACTGTAATTGCTGGAAATAACAATGATGCAACTCTCATTTCTGTGCAAGGTCAACAGCAATGTCCTGGGTACATGAAATGAGAAGGTACCGTAGCTATGAAATTAATTACATTGAGTTCTTAGATCACTGTTACAGAAATCAGCATTAATATACCTACTCAGGAAAAGAACAATCACAGATGGTGGTCCAGGCATGGTATCTTAAGGCTTATTTTGCATGTCAGTTTTCTGTAAACTGCTGCTACAACTTTTCTACTGCCTCAAGAGGGAAAAATAATATGTATATAGCTTGTGTTTTTCAAGCTCTAGACAGCATGGATCTCATTACACGGTTTAAACCATTTCTTTGATTAGGCTTGTTTTCCAAGGAATTTTCTTTTTTTAAAAGAAAAGATGTTTGGAATTATCCCCTCCTACCAGGACAGTTGCATTTCAGTGGCACTTACCATTCCCCAAACTGCACAGCCTTCAGAACACCCACAGCAGCCGTACTCTGCCAGTCAAACCCCTGGCCCACGTGATCAGCGTGAGCTCTTGTTCTGTCTTCAAACAGAACCTCACGGGGCTCGCTGGTCCGAGGTAGGTACTGGAGATTCTTGATTTCGTTCATTGACCTAAACGCGATAAAAAGACATACTAAAAAGTGTTTCAGACTACTCAAAAATACATACTTGTATTAAAACAATCTTAAAATGTTGTGTGCTGCAGGCTTTAAAATCAAAGACAAAGCACTTCCCTCTGATTTCATCTAGGTGTCTATTCAACAATAAAATACTGAAACAAATAGAGCAAAGTACAATTCAGGTTATGAGATCAAACTTCATAAAACAAGTCCAATCACTAAAAAAAAAATATTTTTGTTCACTTGTGCTGAAAGAATTCTCCCAGGAATTTAATGGTACGTAAAATAGAGCTATTTTAATAGATACTGAAGTTTAGTTATTTGGGAGTACGTCCAAAAATTCTGCTTAAAATTGCAATTATAATACACTTCCAATTCTTATCTCCTAAAATTTGTTCTACAGCACCCTCTTCCTGAGAAAGATAGCAAGTACACACGTACACCACAATACTTCCTGAGAAGGCAGACAGTGTTACAAGTGCTTTAGCACTAACATTAAAATGCAACATGAAAGGTGTGAGGAGCTCTGCTGTTTTAGAGCATTTCATCTGCCCCACCACCAATCAGTTCTTTCCACAGAAATAAGACAAATAAAACAAGTCTCCTGAAGGATAACAGAAAGAGATTTCAATCTTAATAAAGCATTGATCTAGGACATACCACCATGAGTAGCAGTGAAATAAAATAAGCATCACAAGTAGCATTTTTGTCTTATCCACTGAGCCAACTTGAAACAGAAATGAAAATTAAAAACTTAAGTCTGTGAATTAACCTTCTGAAGAATTAGTTACACAAAGTATTTAGGTTTTGTTCTCAAATCTAACACAGACATAACTGTAATGTTTTATCTTTAATATGGAAAGAAAACAAACCAAAACATTACCGGCGCCGTTTGAATGGCGATTTTGGCATATCAGCTGTTGGGATCATCTGCTCTCCTGGTCTCACCCACATTATGGGACCATCATCGCTTTGTGACCTGCACTGAAGTCTGAGACTAGACAGAGTACCCCAGGGCAAAGTCATCTAAAAGAAAACAAAAACAAAACAACCCACAAAACACACATAACACAAAACACTGGGTGAGATAGAAAAATTAAATGATGCCTTTGGTAAAACTGGTTCAAACTTGTCAAAAGAACTGCATAGAAACTAAAATAAGCTCAAGAGTTAAAATATTTTTCCAAGCTAACTTTATCAAACTTAGTTTTTAGGGAAGTAGATGATTCTGCAGTGTATATATATGATAAACGATATTTAATTTTTTAATTATTTTCACAACTGTAGCTGCCCAATTTGTTTGGACACAAGAAAGAAGGTACCTCTGTAGCCCAAACGACAAGCAAATCAATAGAGAAAATACTTTATGGTTTCTAATTACTTGTATATATATGAAAGTCGGTAATTGCTTAATTATCTAAGCAAAACACCACAAGTTACTGCTTACTCTGAGAAATGGAGATTCTTCTAACATATCTAGAAATTCTGGGAAGTAGTCCCCAACTTCTTCGTCCACTGCTCCAACAAGACTGATCTGCCGCATCGGTCCTGCTCTGTAGGTTCCACAGCAGTACGTTCGATTGACCTGAATGGGCAGAAAGGAAAAGACAATACCACCACCACTTTAGTTGTGTTACAAGAGATTAAAATTGTTTAATATAATATGCTAGGCCACAGTTGAGATGAACCTTGGACTCCTGTACACCTGTCGCATTAGAGGTGCCTTGGGGAAGATGCAGAGACTGTTTAGAACAGATGCCCAGAGGGTACCCCAAGAGAAGAAAAACTCCTGTCTGTATTACTGACAGGAAATACTTCTAATGTTTGAATAATAGCAAGTTAGGATTCTAATTCAGGAACAATCCAACACTTCCAGGCTGACTTGAGAAAACTGCCACTCAAAGTTTCATTGTAACTCAGTCTTTCACCAGCAAGCTTAAACTCTACTAGTTTGTAGACTGTTGCTTTTACATTTCAAACTGTATGCTACCAAAATATTTGCATTCTTCATTTCAGTCATGTCCTAGGGGTCTTTTCCTTATGACCACAGTTAGAAATTCAGGTGTCCTTCATGCAGTGGTTCTGATAACATTGCTATAGTGTCTACACAAAATTGGACAAAAAACTGAAGAAATGAGAGGTTTAGCTAGAAATCCAGTGGTCCCGTCCAACCTGTCCTTGAACACCTCCAGGGATGGGGCAGCCACAGCTTCGCTGGGCAACCTGGGCCAGGGGTTCACCACCCTCACAACAAAGAGCTTCTTCAGAATATCTCATCTAAATCTCTCCTCTTTCAGTTTAAAACCGTTCCCCCTCGTCCCACGGCTCGCCTCCCTGCTCCAGAGTCCCTCCCCAGCTTTCCTGGAGCCCCTTTAGGGACTGGAAGGGGCTGGAAGGTCTCCCCGGAGCCTTCTCTTCTCCAGGCTGAACCCCCCCAGCTCTCTCAGCCTGTCCCCACAGCAGAGGGGCTCCAGCCCTCCCAGCAGCTCCGGGGCCTCCTCTGGCCCCGCGCCAACAGCTCCGGGTCCTTCTGCTGTTGGTGCCCCAGAGCTGGAGGCAGCGCTGCAGGGGGGTCTCACAGAGCGGAGCAGAGCAGAGGGGCAGAATCCCCCCCCTCGCCCTGCTGCCCACGCTGCTGGGGATGCAGCTCAGGATGCGGGGGGCTTTCCAGGCTGCCAGGGCACATTGCCGGGGCGTGTTGAGCTTCTCATCGACCAGCACCCCCACGTTCACATACAACAATTTTAGGATTACCATTTGCAATGTAACCTGCTGTCACTGCTGTGGCCAGAAACACTTTAGTCTCACAGCTTTTTGCCATCCTCTGTAGCACAGACTGTCCCACTTTCCCAGGTCATCTGGAAACTCTCCTTGCCAATTTCCTGTTCCTGGAGGAGAACCACTGGTAAGACTCCAGCGTTCTCCAGTCTCGTCCTATGGACTGCAGCTATAACATTCCATATGGCCACAGAGTAGGTTTTACATAGATGCAGCAGCTATTCAATCTTAAAAGATCACAATTCTGCCATAATTAGTCTGAGGGTTTTTTATACTCCATTGTGTTTGAGCCCCAACTTTCCATCGTTCTTCAACAGCCTTTCTACATTCATCAAGTGGTTCTAGTGGTGAAAAGCTATAGCCAGCGCCATGGCTAAGCGGTGGGACAGGCACAAAGGACAGAGGGTTACGGGTAAATTTGCAATTTTATATTCATGTTCAGAAAGTGATACCATTTATAGATATACGTATGAAGCAGATTACTTTTAAGTTTCGCAGTTTAGCCAATAAACACAGCTGTCAGAAGTTAACAACTTAATACCACAGCACCTTCATTGCTACAATTTGTTCACTATGCATCTTTAAAAACATTAGTGGATCATATGAGCACTAACTACCACTACCTACAGATCAGATCATGCACTACCTTTACCGTCGCCTAAGGACCCTCGGGCTACTAAGACCGCTCAGGTGTCCTGTGCCCTTTCAGAATGCCACACAGCTTTCTCTACCCTATGTATCCCCCACCCCATACAGTAGCACACCAAAAGTGAAGTTATAGGCATATTTAAAATTAGCTCTTCAGTGTTCGTGGAGACATTTTATAGCAGCTGAATTATGTGCCTATCAGCATTTCGCACACTTGAGAGAGAACAGAAGTAGACAGCATCGGTGTTTCCTGAAGTTACAGACATGGTGTTTGTACGTTACCGAGGTAATTCAGACCCCTGCCTCAGGAAGGGCTGAGCAAGCAGTACGCTTCTGTAGGGCAAGAAGAAGACATATAGATGAGGCATAAGCTTGAGGCAAATCAAGCTAAAGCTTCAGAAGTTTCTTTCTATTTTCAAGAAAAGCATGAATCAGTTGACAGCAGCAATATTTTCGTATGGCAAGGTAGCTATAAAACCAACCATGCAAACACTGCTACAAGGAAGAAAGCAAGAACACAAGGCAGCTTCCTATTTACAACAGAAGGAGGAAAGGACAGAGTAACATGCCATTACAGCAAGGGTTGTGTGTTTGACTAAAACCTGTCAGATATTTCAGTAAGGCCATCAGGCATTATTTATATGACTTAAGTGATAAGCTAAATTAAGTTTGCACAATACAGATGCACAATTTCTCCATTTCATACTTAGACAGCTTCTGTTAAAAAAAAAAAAAATTGCCCTTCCAGGATGAGAGACCTTTTTCCAGGAGTAAGAAAAGTTAAGATGGGTCAGACAACCAAACTGCGATATGGTTCATTAACGAAAGCTGTCAGGAATAAGAGTAAACTTTTCTGACAGTATGTTGTAGGAGTAGGAAAACTTATCTTATTATCACCTCTTGGCTGCTTCTCCCACCTCCTTCCCAGAAGGAACAGCAGCCTATGCAAAAACAACTTCACCTCCCCCAGCTCTTTCCTGGCCTGTTCCCAGAACCCCGCTCCTCTGCAGTCGTTCAGCTGCTCCTTGGACCGTACAGAGAATCAATCAGGCAGTTGATCAGTTTCTTCTTGGAAAAAAAAGCAGAAGTGTTTTTTCAAGTCTAGATATATTCCAATTCAGAGTAGACCTAGAAGCAGTCGTACTGAAACAACTGACAAGGAAAAATACGAGTTCATGCTAGCTACACTGCTAAGAACTTTCAAACTGAAGTATGCCCTGATGTGAAGGAAGCTCACAAGTTACTGTTCAACGACTTAAGTCCTGAAAGCCCTTAGTCCAAGCGAATAGCTCCAAACTAAAGCTTAGCTTTAGCGCTAAAACATTAGAACCAATGAGCCAGAGCCAATGCAAAAAAAAAATAAATCCAGAAAACACTGAAACTTAAGTATTTTAATGTACAGGAACTAAACAGTTATACTACAAATAGACATTGGAGTGTGTGGTTATAAACATTCAGTTTACATTGTCCTCACTGATCCGAGCGCAAAAGAATTCACCTTGCAAGGGAGTTAATTATCACTAGATTTTTCATTAAGTCTTCCAGATTAAAGTCCGTATTTTGAATTGGAGACACTTCCTACTAAAATTCAGTTTGTCTGAAAAGATACACAAAACGGCTGAGTGTTGTACAAGCCAAAGGTCATGTTAAACTGCAGGTTAACTTGCAGTTTACAGATCAAAGTTTGATTTCTTGACACCAAGCCTCCAGGACTCAAGACTCCCTAATGCTTGAAATGCCCTCGCCCCAGTACAGTTCGGTACAGCAAACAGGTTCACGCGAAGCTTAGCCTGTTTATTCATTCAACAGTGCTGCAAGGAATAGCAGTGAAATAGCCAGCCTTAACCTCCCTGCCCTCTCTTAAGCAGGGCACTTTAGCCCTCTTCATTTAAAGACAAGCTAGCTTGCAAAACTTGAGTTTTAGCAGCATGCAGCTACCATAGTTGAATCCACCATCAATTTAAATGCATGAGTTTTAAACTAGACACTTTAGCACCACCTATATCCTCTGAAGAGCTCTGTTTCAGCTGTCTTAAGAGTTGTGAAAGCTACGCTTCTCCGTGCCTACTCAGTGTGTGAACCGCACTAACATACTTCAGCCAGAGAGGATTAACCAGGTCATGCTGAAGCTGTGTTTAGAGAGGTGTTTTAGACCGACTGAACCTTCTGTCATGACTCAATCAAGTTTAGACAGTACTTAAAATAGAATTAATTGAAATACCAGCACAGACTATAACCCAGTGAAGCCTCTTATTTATTACCATACATTCCTCAAATATGTATTTATAGTATAAGCTATTCACATTCACAAGACAGAGGCATTCACCAAGAAAAAGTGTACTTGTTAAATATCCAGTTGGCATTGTTTAGCCATTTTAGAGGGTCATCACATGTACTCAAAGTAAATTAGAATGTAATCACAATGCCAAAGAACATAAATAAATCACTAATACAGAAGACTTTAAAGCCTAACCTGTGGACAAGTTTCATAGCAGCAGAGCACACGTGTGTACTGTGCAGAAGGGCTCTTGTTGGCAGCAGCAGCTTGTATGCTCAGACAGTTTTTGGAGTACTGTGCACTCTGATGCAGCTCTATCAGTGCAAAGAATTACTTAAACCAAGAAATAGAAGCTGGTTTAAAACAAGTGCTGCAGCAGCTACTCACTGTCAAACAAATTCATAAGCTAAGTGTCAGAATTACTGATTTAATAGTATCTATGATAAATGCTGGAAAGTATTCAAAGACAGCAAGTGACCACGCAGTAACTTTCTGTACAGCAGTAACAGTTTTTCCAAGGCAAATCTTGCTTATAAGCATTTGGTAAACTCTGGAGAGACCCAGATAGCCCACCCACAAGCATTACTGTTTCAAAATCCGTTACTAAAGAAGGTCTGTTCCAACAGTACCGAAGTGCACTGCACTATAGAGATTCAGGTCTTTCTTTCCAACAAGTGAACCAGTAAAAGTAATTAAGGTCTTGAATAAAGACTTTAAAAGTAAGAGCAGTTTGAATCTGCTCTCAGACTAGACTAAGCAGGAAGAGGCTTTATTACATCTGAAACAAATTTATCTCAACTGTAATATTGCTGTAAGTTCATAGATACTTCTAAGCTTGATCACAAGAGTCAAATGCAAGGGGTTTTCATATGGGAATCTTGAAATTAGCTTAGTTATTAGTGTTGCATCCATTTAAGTTACACAGAGATGCAGTTTGAGAATCTAAGATTGTTTACGCCTACTATGAAAATTGAGGTAGTGTATATAAAAATGAAGGCCTTTTTCAAAGTCAATTAAAAAGTTATTCTAACCACCTCTCTGAAGTTGGAAAGTTTAAATAGCACCCAGCATCAACTACTGATAGAATTAAGATGTTAGAAAAAAACAACTAATTTGTTGCAAATGATATACTGAAACCTGAGAAGCAGTTGCAATCTATACAACTCTTAACACAGACTTATCTATTGTTTTGAACAATATCAGTGTCCTCCCAAGCTTAGAAGATCAACTGAAAGTCTGCAAGAGGATTAAGTGCAGATCTTTCTACAAATCATGGTTAGCAGTGTCTGAAATGTGATTCACCAACTACCAGTGGGCACAAAAGAGCTTTAAGCAAAAAACAGGAATAAACAGCACAGCAGTAGTAGTCCCAACATCATCTTTTTTCATCTGCTAAGGAGAAAGTTCGCGCCTCACCTATTTTAAACCATCCCTTCTCTGTATTAATGAGATTAATCAAATCTAGGCTTTGTGCAACTTTTATTCCTTTAAACAGTTCTTACCTGAGAGTGAAAATTTGAAATTGTTGTTGTTTCAATGTCCTTCTTGCCCAAAATTTCCATTTTCACTGGAGTGTTAGGAAAGTTAAAAGCAAAGTAATCCAGGAAGTCTGGTAAATAAGCAGCTGCTCCATGTACTATGGCTAAAGCATAGTAAGCTGCATTTTTATCGTTTTCACTGAATGACAACGCCAGAAACTCTTCTGCAAACCTCTCCATCTCCACTGGAGACAAAAATGAGAGTTCATCCATGTACGCATGAAGGACCAGAGCACCACCGTTGGACTGATGTTCTTCATGAATGAAGTTACTAAATTTAGTGCCAGTTTTCAAGAAGCTGCTGCGAACAGAATGCTCCTGGTGCGTCACAAATGGTGTTTGTACTCCCTGGGGTATTCGATATTCCTGCATTCCCAAATTCAGTCTGCAGAGCTGCTCATCCTTCAGATACCTGAAGGATTCCTTGTTCATTTCTAAGTTATCACACTGTCCTTGAGACAGAATCTCTTTGTCAATGCGAGTGAGTCCAGCACACACTGTCTGCACTTCCTTGTTGTACATCTTCAGGCGTTTTCCCCTCATATCTTCCCGGTGTTTCTTTTTCTTTTTTTTCTTTATCTTCTTCATAATAAGACTGTCAGTTCGCTGGGTTTTACCATTTTCATCTGGAGTTTCTGGCAGCAACAATAAAGAGAAGATTAGAATTCTGCAGTTGCAGCATATTCACCCCAAAAGAATTAAGACCTCTCATTTGCTAAAGCTATCTATTCCCGGGAAGACTGACCAATAATAATACCTTGACTTTTGACTTACAAGACTTAATTATACAAGAAAAAAATGCAGTACATCTAGTTATTATACAAAGAAAGTCTTGGATTAAGGAAAACTTGCAAAACTCAAATAGAAATATTTCCACTTTTAACAGCTTTATTAGAAAACCTTTAAAAGGAGTCCGTATTTCAGAACATCTATAATTAAGCACATTAATAACTTCTGACATTTAAGACATGACACGCAGGGGAAGAGGATAAACAAGTATGCGTAACATTTAAACATTAAGACTTTCATTACAGAACACTTCCCTGATTTTGGATACACAATATAGAAGCAAAACATAATGCAACTGAAGAGGTACAAGCATTATTGACATTTAGAGGCAGAAATACTTAAAGCTGTTAGCTTTCTGGCCAAAAAAAAAAAAAAAAATCTTAGACTGCCTATCTTCTGTATTAAAGCTTAGAACTGTTATTTCCAAATAATGAAGATATGGTTAAACAAAACTAAGTTTTCATATCAACCTGAGCACACACTTTGGTAAAGTAAAATATATAAAGCTGTTTTTATAATGTGAATGGTTAGCATCTAGTTTCATCACAGAATTTTATTGTACATTAATACATGACCTTTTATCTGACACTTTAAGTCCAAAAAAGGATTTAATAGGTAGCACTGTTCTCACAGCCTGCCTAGTTTGTGGCACTATGCCAGTTACCAGATTGGACAGAGTACAGCGGAAAGCAAAGTACCTGGTGGAAGACATCATTCTGGCCATTTTTAATCCCTATTATAAATCTGCCCTACTAAACTGGTGATAGACTTCGTAGCTCTTCAACACTACGCCAAGGCATCCAGTCCTCAGTTCGTGGCTTGCTGAAGAGCCCAAGGGAATACTGTTTGGTACGGGTGGAATACCGTAGTCATACTGCTGCTGCATAACCCCACGCTAACTGCCTAAGGAAGGATCCGAATCATCACATCCACATCTTCAGCTATCTTTTGCCAGTCTTGCAGTTAACTATTTGGTTAATTCAGAACTAGAAATTAAGAGGCTGTTGGTTTTTTTAAAAGGTCAATCAACCTGTAAAAGGCTGAGTGATAAAAGGTAAAGAAGTAGTTGCATCAAGCAAAATGTAATAGTTTAATTGCGCATCTTTTAGAAATAAAAACTAATTCAAATAATATTTAGCAAGTGGCACTAGTAGTTTAAAATCTGGATGGCCCAGCTGTTAAAAAACTCAATTGCTAAAACAAGATTTTAATCTGCCTGAACCAAAGAACTATTTCAAGCCAACAGTGCTCATAAGCCTCCAAGAGCCATATTACCAGGATGGCTACGGGGATGAGAACGCTTTGCTGCTAAAGGGAATAGCTGACTAGAAGATGCGATAGCTAAAGTTTTTCAGTTTCGCACAGCACAGGGCTTTGTGCTAACGCTTCCTTTCTTTGTCTGCAAAGCTATCAAATTTGTATTCCCTCTTTATTCTCCTGCAGTACTTGAAGTTAAAGAAAAAAAGCACCTACGAGATGAGCATCTACTGATCTACACAAAAAGGTGTAATGATAAAATACACGCAGCTTCAAGTTATTTAGTCTAACCACAGAATTTAACTATATCATTACACATTTGGTCTCAGAGCTCTTCAGTAAAGACGGCTGACCTTCATAACAGCCTGTTGTAATGAACAGAATTACTCATGAAGCAAAGAGAGAGTTGATTGCTTAATACTAACTTCATACAATTGTCTTCGGACCTGAAATACAAGTTTTCACAGCACTGCTGTTAGCCTTTACAAACAGCCAATGCCCTTATTTTTATATTACAGCTAGGGAAACCAGGAAAAGAAAGGTGGTATATCTTGTTTTGATAAGTAAACTGGAACAGTTCTTTGAATAAGCTTTTTTTGGAAGTCTCAGAAGTTAAGCATGCACAAGTTTACTCAGTCACTAAGCTCTCAAGTATGGATACTGCTTTACTAACTGCAAAGAACATATTAATCACACAGAAGATCTTTGTTCTGGTGGGACCAGAGATCCCGAGCTCAAACTAAACAAGAATTCCATGCCACCGCTGAGCTGTTGGGAATACTTCCTCATAGGTGTTTCTAAGTTTTGGCTGTTAAAGGTGTCTTATTTTAAGCACTTCTAATTTTAGATATCGTTTAAAAACCTCAGATGTGCACTAGTCTTAACTCAGAGTATCTTCCTGTTTGAAGATATTCCCTGATAGCAGACATACACCTTGCATTCTGCATTTTGGAACTTCCAGTGAACATTGCTGTTTTCAGGATAAAAGCTACCCTGACTCCCTGCCACTGCTGCATCCGCTGAACACAGCGGAGTCCCACTGCTGCAGCGAGAGTAACCTCTGTGTTACGTGAAGCTAGACAGTGACGTTATGGTAGTGATGCCTGACAATCTTGAAGGAAATATAGTTTGAATTATTCCTTTAAATAAGTAGAAAGACTCCAGTACCTCAAACACAAAGAAAGCTACAGCCAGATCATCAAACTATGGTCTCCCACAGCGAGGCAGAGTAACAGCAGAGCCAATAACTCAGCTACTCTAAAACTATTAGACATCATGTAACTGAACACACCAGTATCACTATTAAACAGCAAAAGCACTGGAGATGTTCATTGTCACCTCTGGCCAAAGATCAGAATAATACAGTCAAAGAAACAGGCAGTTTAATTAGATTACACACAGAAATGAAAACTGATAGTGAAAGACAGAAAAAGAAATCCAGCCCCATCCCAAAAGCTACTACATATGCAGCTTGGGACAAGTAAGGAAGATCTTCAGACTTTCACTTAGTAAACAGCTTTCCTGTGCAAATCTGGAATTCAGATGGTAAGTTTAACAGCGTTTAAGCCTTCATTAAAAGGCGGCCTCATTTGATTACTGGGTTAGAACTGACATAGAGTGACACTCCTGGTCTAGGAAGACATACTACTTCTGTAGTTTTATCAACATTTATCAAGCTAAAGTTTGAAATCTACGGTCCAGTAGCTTTTATAGCCATTAGTCAAACACAGTGGCTCAGAAGCATTAAACAGGAGTGAAAAGTCTCTCCCCATAGTAATTTTGCCCATTCTTAAGACAGTAGTATCTAGAGTTTACATTATAGACCTAACTTTCGTAGGCACGTGCATCTTTGGTGTCTTTGGCACATACTGTCACATATACTCCTGAAGCATAATCCACAACGTATCTTTATTACGGCAGCTTTTGCAATTGCTTTTCATCTACGTTGCTCTCACCAAGAAGCTTTTTACTATAAGAAACTCGTGAGCAGAACCGAAACAGTCATTCTACACTGTTTAAAAAAAAAAAAAAAGAGAGAGAGACACGCACCGAAATCTAGAGACGTTTTGGCCTTCCTATCAGAGAAACCCCAGGTGATGTATTTTAGGGGGCGGAAAAAAAAAAAAAAAAAAAAGCAAACACACCACCAAAACACCACGGGCAGCCCCAGTCCAGTACACGTTAACGCACCCGCAGCAGGAAGGCGGCTTTGCTCCCACAGCGCTTGTTCGCCCACCACGATGGGGCAGCCCCGGGTGCCCCCACCCCGCGGACCGACACCGGCTGCGGCCCCACGCCCCCCCCGCACCCGCTGGGCGCCGGCAGTGGCCAGCGCTCCCCCCGGCTCCCGCCTCGGCCCGGCCGGGCCCGAACGAGCGGCTCCGCCGCCGAGCGCGGACGGCCCGGGCAGGCGGCGGGCGGGCTCCGCTGGGCTGAGCCGCACCGGCCGGGCGGCCACCGGCGCGGGCGGCCGCCGGTCAGCCCCGCGGCGCGCCCCCCTCCTCACCTCGCTTGCTGGGCCGCCCGGCCGCCCCGTCGGCGGGGCTGCCCCGCCTCGCCTTCTGCGGCTGCCCGGCGGCCAGGCGGCCGGGCTCGGGGCCGGCGGCGGGGCGATGCCGGTGGTGGTGGTGACGGCGCTCCTCCAGCGCGGCGGGCGGCGGCAGGCTGAGCGGGGAGAAGGTGAAGAGCCCGGCAGCGGCGGGCAGGCCAGGAAGGGCGGCCGGGGGCAGGGGCTCCGCCGGGCCGGGCCCCGCCAGCAGCGGCTGGCTCAGCCGGGCCCGCTTGCCGCCCGCCGCCTCGCCGGAGGGACCCCGCCGCCGCCGCCCGCCGCCGCGGGGCCGGCCGGGCCGGTCCCCCGAGGGGAGCGGGGGCGGCTCCTCCGGGGCCCGGGAGACGGCGCGCACTGCAGCGACCTGCGCAGCCATTTCACAGTCTCCCTCACACACATTTAAATGGCCCGAGCGCCGGGCGGCACCGCGCACGCGCCGCGACCCGCCGCGGGCGGCGGCGGCGGGAACTGTAGTCCGCCGGCGCGCGCATGCGCGGGGAGGGGGGGGGGGCGGCGGTCACGTGCCCCGGCGGGAGCGGGCGCCGCGCGCGGCGCCGGAAAGCGCCGGGTTATTGCGGATCCGCGGCTGAGGGGCCTGGCCGCCCGCGGGAGCCTCGAGGCGCCCCCGCGGGCCCATAAATCGGCTTTATTTTTGCGGCGTTTCCGACAAGCCGTGTAACGCTCCGGCGATGAAGCTCACCCGCCACCGCCGAGGTCGGCACCGCGCGCGGGGCGGCCGCGGGCCCGGGCGACGAGGCGGCGCTGCCCCCGCCCGGTGCGGCGCGGACCGACTGCAGCAGGAACGTCAATCGGGTGAGGCCTAGTGTTGGTTTCTGCCGTTGAGAAAACGGGTGACTTCGGTGAAAAACGGGGCAGGCGCCTCCTGGGCTGTGTGAGCCGTTGCTCCAGCAAAAGTAGCTTAAAAGCAGCTTGAGGTGGCAGCTCCGGCCGCGGTCAGTAGACTCCCCTCGACCAAACTCCTCCAATCCCACTGCGTTTTTCCTCTCTCTACAGGAAAATAATCACATAAAGCCATTTCCAACATCTTTATTCGCCCCCACCGAGGATATAAATAGCAGAGGAGTCTGTCTAGAAATGTCATCTTCAAAAGATGCATCTGAAATTTTTTGCTAGAGAGTCACAAATCCTTAAAAATAGCATTGCTTTAAAAATACAATTATATTTTCGTGTTTTGTTTGGGGTTGTTTTTTCAGGTCATTCTGCAGTCTGTTGCACTCGTTTAGTTTATGTGTGGTCAATCAGCATCTTAGTCTTACTGACCGAGAATCTAGACAAATTACCTGGTTCACTCAGATGGAAAAAAAAAAAAAAAGGCAAAAATTATTTCTAAAACTTGAGGTGCTAATTGTATGTTAGTCCAAGTACTGTAAATACTGTAAACAGTTGAGGAAGTGTTTACAGTGGGCAGACTCGCGCATGTGAGTGAGGTTACACCGATGCCACGTCTGCGCCACCAGAGGCTTGTCGTGCTTTGGCCCCGCCGTGGTCCTGCCACATCACTCAGTAGTCCTCGCTGGGCCCCCTCACCAGCGTACACTGCTTTGTCACAGAAAGCTCAGATCCATCCCTTTGAAGTGAATGTGTTCCAAAACACAACAAAAATGTATTCCTCCTTAGCATAAAACGTCTATTCCCGTTTTTAGTTTCCATTGTGCTGTAAATTAACTGAAAGTGCGTGGCTGCTGGTACTTCTCTGTTCTTCTTTGCTTTGAAACTTCAGTTGATGAGGAATGGTGCAGGTAGTGCCTGAGCTGCAAATATCATGCAACAGCTTTTGATGTGTTTATTTATTTTGATGAAAACCTCACTGGGATGAGCACTCAAGGCATATCGGAAGGACTTCACAAATCTGTAATGGCCGATCCATAAAACATATCTTAAATATTCCATGCTGGTGGTGGATTTCTTGGTCCTTTAGGTTTTGAAAATCGATTTGCAAAGCCTAGGAAGAAATAATTTTTTTAATGCAATAAATTCTGTGTGGTTTAGATGTTGTTGATGTAATTCCTTAAGATAATACAGTATTTGAAAATACTTGTAATTTCAGATCTTTCCCGGACTTTAAGATGTGGTGGACTTAAAGCAGCCTCCTGTAGTTTTAAGCCAACTGGTGCAAAACCAGTCTGTGAATGTGTCTACCTGACAAATACTGTCATTATAGCATGAATATCAAGATAACTAGATTTTATGCCTAATCTAGTAGATGACTACTCTCTAGTAGAAGAATTTAAAAATGGAAGAGATGGTATTTCTGCTCTGCCGTATTACAGCACATAAGGCAGCAGCTAGAGGCCGTGCTACGGCTTTGGCTTTGTCTTCCGCTGTCTCTGTGGCCACATAAAGGCTTTGAGATACAGGAAAGACAAATACACGCTTCAGACTGTTCACACACTGAGACACATTTGTCAGAGTAGGTTTCGGGGTTTGTGTTTTCCATCCTTACCTGTTATTTAAACAGTTTGTGGATAAAGTTGTAAACATGTAAAAACCTAATAAACATTATTTGTAATGTCTGTAAATTTTTAGCATTCAGCCTGGTATCCGCATTTAGACTTTCAAAAAATGGGTAGTTCCCACACCAAAACATAAAGACAAAAACATACCAAAGTTAAGGAAAGACCTCGAGTGGTTTGACGGGGCAGATTCTGGTGGTTTTGTCAGCGAAGGTGGACTGCAGATGCCTAGAAATAAAAAATTAGACCGAAGCAGTTAGTCCCTGTGGTAATTCCCCGAGGAGCTGGACTGGGAGACGCCTGTGGGAAAAGGCGTACGGACACACACACGACAGCGCCAGGCACGGACACGATCGCAGCACGAGACACAGTTCAGTGCTTTCCACGCTGGCAGAGCTTGAATGCCACACAGTTTAATGACATTATTTACTCATAGCAGGGAGCGAGTGTATGTACTACTGCAGCGCAATCCACTCCCAAAATGTTTTCTCAGAAGTAATTTAAACGGTTTTTAGCCACCCTATTTTCAAGATACGCATTTTGATTTTAGATCCAAGGCAGCTTAATGAGAAACTCCTTATTTATGCTCCACATAGACCGGGCAGAATCCAGGATGGGGCTCACGTTCCCCACAGCACCCCTATCCCCCATTTTTAGAGTGTCCCACGACATTGATTTGAGCAACCTGAAGAATTTGGCATTTTGGGTACACTGGAGCTGTCCCCAGGGTACCCAAAGGGCATTACCAGGGCATGACAGCATCCCTGCGATACTCCTAAAAGAAATGTTGCTACCCAGCTGGGCCGGCGCAGCCCTGCATGTCCTGCCCCAAAGGAGGCAGACGTGTGGGGCATTTCACATCTGACAGGGTCAGGTTCTTGAAAATTCAGTCCCACATATTTCTTCATGTACTTGCTTAAAGCCATCAGGAAGATGCAGACTTACTCTTTCTTACGTTTTTCAATATTTTCAAGCTCTGTAGAAAAAAAAAAAAAGGTGCCTTGTTGGAAAAAATGTATCAAGCAGTCGATCAGTTACTATGATGAAGGGAATTCACTGATAAATTGAGATGTATCACATCTCGTAAGTAGTATCGTGCCTAGACTGAAATGCAGAGTTCTGCCATTCACTCTGTCTCTGCCTTTTTTCTGGCCATCCCGAATGCCTCCGGTTTGTATCATTCTTGCTGTTCTTCCCAAATGCTTTTCTGCTCCACCATAACATCCCAAACTACAATTGCTCATGAGGATAATTAACAAGGGCCACAAGAGGCGACTGGTGATGAGCAGAGCCTGCCCTAGGCAGGAATTCAGACTCCCCTGGAGCAGCTTTTCCCAAGAGGAACTGGCACTCCGGGCGGACGGAGAGCCGAGGCGTTCACACGGGAATGGCTGTGTTCCCTGTTCCTAGTGCAGACAGGGCTTTAGTTTGTGGTTCTACAGCAGAGTGTTTTTATTAGTGTTGTTTCCTTGCCCTAAATATAAGCAGTCTCAAAGCAGGCAATTTTCACAGGGTTAGCAGTGAGAAAGTAGCAATAGCTGTAACTGGAACGATCTCTTCTCACCCCCACCCTTCTCAAGAGCTTGTGTTTGGTCTTGTTTCTGTTACCTTGCTTCTCCTGAAGCATTTCGTAGGCTCTGACCACGTTTCAGAAGCATTGTTCTCTGAGCCCGGGGGACTCGTCGTAGAATTTCTTGCAGCAGGCTGCAGACCTGGGGACATACATCAGAACATTTTCAGTGGTCATTCAAGAACCCTCTTGCTTTTTCCTAAGTGCTTTGTTGTTGCTTTTCATTTCCTGTAATGCAGCAGCTCTAGAAGTTTCCAGCAGGTCCCCTCGTTGCATTTACTTTCTTTATATCTGCAGAACTCCTGCAGTTCAGTCCTGAAGCACTACTGTTGGTAGTGCGTTGAACAAGTGGGGCACCATCTCCTCAGCTACCCACAGGTTTAGGTGTAAGTGTAAAATCTCAGTTATATGCCGAGAAAATAACTCGTCACTCACTCGCTGCATCAGCAAGAACAAATGACTCCGGGGTTCTTTCAGGAAGTGGAGGAGGAGAGTTAGAGCGATCCCGGGTTGTCTCTAAGAAAGCAAAGATAAAACAGTTGGTTACCTAGCTTTAAAAAAAAATATATATATATATCTCCTTTCACTGAGAGATCCGGAGTACTTTAACCGGCATATGTCAATCCTCTCAAGGGAAATGCTCAACATGCAGCAAAAGATGCAACAACGCTTGGCCCAAGGAGGCTGCAAGGAACATCGTCATGTGTGGGGTGAGGCAGGAGCTGATTAGGAAATACAGAACTAGCAGTTTATTTGGTTGCAGAACTGTCTAGTTCTGTTTAGAACTATTTAGTTGCAGAACTATTTAGCAACACAATATTTTCCGTTGGACTGAGCACAGATCCTAAAGACGTTTACCGAATACGGTAAAGCGGCTTCAGTAAAAAGCAGACCTTATTCCCAAAGACAGTTTATCCCAGCATTAAACTTATACCTGTTCGTGGGCTCCGGAGCTTCACACTCTGGAAACAGAAAACAAGGAAGGTATTTGAAATTCCCACAACCAAATGTCGTTCTCTTGCACACAAGCAAGCCAGAGAAGATGAGGAAATGATGTTACGCGCAAACACCCTCCCACACACACCTCCATGCTCATGTAATGGAAGATAGACTTACGCCTTATTGTTTCACTTCACAAAGCTATAATTCAACTATGGGATGATCAAGAGATGCCTAAATTTGGTTCAGCTCCTGCCTGTTCCACAGGGCAGTGTGAACCTGAGTGGACCACTAACTTGCTGCCTTCATTATGCTTCTATAAAAGGGACAATATTTTTACTGCCTTGTATGGGATTCAGGACCCCACAAATTAACGTTTGGAGTAAAGTAGATGTTGATAAGGAGGAGCCTGACTGGGACCACACCTTCCTCCCAATCCTGAACCCTGAAATAATTTATGGAAAGTACAGAGTGCCAAAACTAGGGTCTTTCTCACAGAGGGAAACATGGTGAGGAAATCGGCATAGTGATAGTGCTGGAGAAGAGATAAAAAGCCACTTACGTACCTTACATGGTCTCAGTCTCACTGAGTCGTTAAACATCTCCGAGTGAGACTCACCACTCCACTCCAAAGAGGTTCCGATATTTGTGTTTCTGTCTGGAAGCTGAAAATCAGAAGCAGCCAGAGGAAATTGTCCTAGAAACAGTTGAACACAAGAGAGGTGATTTCTCATCGCAGGCAGCCCGAGCAAAGGCACTGCTGGATGCTGCGGTACCACACAAACATGGGGAGAGCCCCCAGAGCACTGCTCAGCCCCTGCTTCGGCAAATACACTTACCAGATTCACCGGCCACAATAAAGGACTCGGGGGTTCGCTCGGGCAGGGGCGGAGGATCATCATCATCCGGCTGTGGCAGGGTGGCTAATTGGGAGACAGGGACAGATTACCTGATGGCACGACACAGCAGAAGTACAGACCTTTGCAGAGCCTCCGAGAGCTGACTGCTCTTGCCCAACCATGCACCAGAGATGATGGCTAAACACCTCTCAACTGAAGTTAAAAATCCACATATTCCTCTGCACCAATTCACCTGCCACTAGCTACACAAGGGCCCCCGGGGCAGACGTCCAGCAGCGTTGGCCGCAGAGTTCCCATTGCCCAGGGGAAAATGACGAGCGCAGCCCCAGCACGCAGCCAGGCGGCTCGTGCCGCAGCTCCCAGCGCTGCCCAGGAGGCTCTGCACCTAGATAACGGGCACGCTTCTGTGGCACTCAACACTGAACCCCCAGCAGGACAAAGCGAAATGTCCAACTGGGCCAAGACTGACCAGAACAAGGAATAATTCTACTTTCTTCATGTGGGGGGTGATGGTTTTAAGGCTACAGATCTGGGCAAAATGCTAATATTGAAGTCCTGGTTCTCTCAGTCTCAGTGGGATGTCATGACGCATGACACCCTGCAGAAAGGAGTGGTTTTTTGACCTGGAAACAAGCTCCTCAGAGAAAACCATTTCTGGGAGCTTTCTGAATGCTTCTCGTATCACCCTGTGATCCTAGTTAGTCAGCCCCAATTCCGGCCTTCCTGTGAGAGCCCTACCAAGATGACACAGTGGTCCAGCGCAGCTGCATAATGTGAAGCCCAAAATCGCGCTGTTCTGAAAATGTTTATTTTTATGGGAAAAATTTAAGGCAGGATGAAATGAATGTGAGGCTGAACCCAGTTGCTCCCGTGGCAATGCAGTCCCGAGGAGCAGCTACAGCCCTGCCTGGATGCCAACAGGTGCCTCTCGCCCCCCCCTCCATCATGCCGCGATCCCCAGGGACCGAGCCCTGCTCATCGCGGTGTTGCCCCACTTACTCAGGGAGGACATCCCACTCGGGGAGGACATCCCTTCGTCACGCAGCTGGGGAGCGCAATGTGACACGGCCCTGGGCGGTGGGGAGCTGGCCACGGCAGGCTGCAGCGGGGCACTCACGGCACAGGGAGGGAGACGCGCATCCTGCTCCTCTGCAAAGCACTCAGCCAACACGGGGGACACAGGGTCATCCGGAGAGAGGGAAGAGAAGTAGGGGTCTTCTGCTGAGCAGCAGTAAGGGTAAGGACATTGCCCGTGTTTCCTGTGGCTTGGGGGGCCATCCACGTCTCGGCTCAAGTGGTTCGGCTCAACAGGGGAAAATCCATCCTGCTGCTTCACCTGACGGCTTGAGTAGCCGGCTTTTAGCAACTGTGAACTCAAAATGGGCTTTGCATCCCCTCCATCCCATTCCCAGCCTTCTCCCTGCTGCGCCAGCACAAAAGGGGTCGATGTGGTCCGTGTCAGAGGTGCTCTGCCACGGGGCCCTCTCCTGCCGGCTCCCTTCTGTTCCAGGTTGAGAAGCAGCTGCTCAGGAGAGATGCTGTTGAGCTCCAAACTGCGGTGTTTCTGAAGAGCATCCCCAGCATCCCACTTCTCAGCGGCGGCCACCTTCCTGCAGTTGATGAAGTTCAAAGTGCCGAAGGAGATGGCCTGTCTGATGGGCTGGACTCCACATCCAGAGCTGTCGCACGCTGCCGTGGCAGACGACGACGTCGGGGAGGCTTTGCTTTGTACCGCCAGAGGAAGACCTCGATGCACGTCCTGTTCCTCTTGCCCTGAGCTGCAATAAAGCACCACGATGTGAAGTCAAAGACATCTAGCACTCAGAAATCTGTGTTAACCTACTAACAGGGCCCCACAACATTGCTCCTAAGAACAGATCCAGGAACATAGAGCCCGGTTCAGCCTCCAGCAGGAGCACAGGGAAGGACTGTGCACCCTGGTGCACCGTTCAAACACCATCAAACGGAGGCCTTTACACGGGCAAACTACACCCTCAGTGCAGGCTGTACGAAAGAGCAAAATTATTTACAGAAAGCAGACACTGCAAACTACAACATGCCCACAGAAAGATCCCACCCCCTGCTGAAGCTGCCACCATCGGGAACCCTGACTCCTCCAGCTGCTGTTCCTGCAGCAAGAGGCACCGGAGCGGCACGTGCAGCTGTCAGATGGGACCAGTCAGGGGTCCCAGTCAGGGGACACAGCTCCAGACAGAGCGGGACCAGCACTGGGGGGTGCCAGGGGCGGGAGACTTCTTTTATACTGCCGTGGGAGGCGTTTTCAGTGCGTATGGGAAACACCGTGTAAGCACAACGTGAAGCAGACCCAAGGGGAGAAGAGGGGGCAGATAATGGCACGCAGGGAAGAGGCTGAGACTCAGTCTCATCAGCGAGAAAAGAATTGTTAGGAACAATCGTGAGGGTCAGTGGGACTCAAGGGAGGCGGCAGATCCTGCGACTAATGAAATGCAACCTTCAAAGAGAACTGTGTCACGCATCAAAAAATGCATCTTCCTGAAATTGCATGGGCAACTGAAAATACCAGCCCAGGGGATACTTGTGCTGTGGCCTTACCAGGTTAGTAAACTCAGAGAATAAATATCCTCCACTGGAGTCAGAAGTGGCTTGGCTACAGGATGCCTTGTTTGTACCTAGCAAAAGAAAAAGTTATAAAACAAGAGTGAGGAGAAAGAATGCAAAGAACACAAACATGCTATTTCAGGAGTTGGAAATTGTGCCAACTACTTTTAATTATTAATGCAGTTTGGAAATGACAAACACCAACTTGAAAACACCGAGTTGGAGCTAAAAACTGAGGACAGAGCCTCCAGAACAGCAATTCCTGTCAGCACCCCTTTGAAGTGAGCACAGCGAGCCGAGCAGCCATCCGACTGTTCCGAACACCCGCAAGCCAGCCTGCGCAGACATCTCTGCCGTCAGGACCCTGGGTGGGCATCGGCCCGGTTCCACGCGTGACACTGCAGCCATGACCATCCCCCATGCTCTGCAGAGCACTTTCAGAGGGCAGCGAGGTTTAGGCAGGCGAGAGGTTTGGCCAGGAGTTACAAAACCACATCCGGACTTGAACAGTTTTCTGCATTTTGTGTCAACTTAGTCTTGCGACTCCTTTGCTTACAGGCTGTCCACAACACAGAGAAAGAGGCCTTTCCAGCTCTCTTCTCCCTCAGCTCTGCCTTGGAACATCCTGCAGATCCTACGGCAAAACTGAGGCACGAGCCCCATTGCAGGATTCTGTTCCCAGTTCTTTAGACAAAACCTCCTGACAAAATAAGCTAATTGTAACCTTTCAGCCTTTGTCTAAGAATGGTAACGCATTTACTTCAGCCAAATTGCAAACAGCTACACAGGAAAGGTGAGGTTCGTGGCAGCAGTTGCTGAAGAACAGCAAGAGCAAAGAAAAGGTTAACCATGGATGTTTTGGATGTTCCTGTTTATGTCCAACTTCACACCAAGACCACATCATTTTTCCTTGGAGCTGTATCAGATTTGAAAGATTTGACATGTTTTTTCACGAGATATTTTAGCCCACCCTGCCACAGACAGGCTGTAATGCTCATTTCCTCACTAGAGCACCACCACGTTGCACTTTTGGCCACCTTTGTACCCAAAACTTCCCAACCTGCACTGAAAGTCACTCGGTTCCTTGCAAGCACTCCACAAAGACAAGTTTCACTGGCACATCCACACGGAAATCAGATGCTACTGTAGAAAGTCGATGCTTTTCTAGTCACTTATTACATTAAACAATTACCAAAGTATATAGAAAATGGTTTTGAGACCGAAAAAAATTTAGCTCTCGCTTGGGGCCAAATCCTGGGATAAGCATTGCTCGTTGAGGGAAACAGCTGGATTCTCATGGGTTAACTTGAAAGGAGGCTCAGTTTGGGCACCAAGGGTAGCAGAAAACACGGGGACTCATTCCAGGTCTGCAGAGGAGACCCTGCAGCAGGAATCCAGGCTGGAGCTGGCATGCCCGAGGTGCGAGAGGCAGCGTGTTTGTCCTGGGGACTTTTACCTGTGAAGCAGCAGAATCTTCCTGGGCATCGAGTGCTTTAATCTGCCTTTTGAAGAGCTCAATCACCGCATCATAAACCAGCTCATACTGCTCCTGCGGTCCAGACAGATAAAGCAGACATGAGAGCCAGCACCTGCGAGACCATAAATGGTCACCTGTACCCAAATCAGGCATCAGCCCCTGAGAGAAGCTGCCACTTTCCTGTCCGTTAGCAGGGTGAATTCTCAGAAGAGGTAGAAGCCACAACTTTCAAAGGGTTCAGACTGAAGCATTTGGGGTTTTTTTAGGTGCTCAAGCAACATTGTTCTGCATTGAGCTTCCTCTTCAGTCTATCTCAGCTGAGAAGAGTTCCCACTTTATCTCCTGGACAGTCCCTGGTTTCACAGCATAAGCGCCCGATAAACCAGACTGCAAGCACTAAGCTATTCCAGCTGCCTATGAGGAAATGGTCAGCTACCAAATTCATTTCTGCAAAGTCATTCTTCTCTTCAGAAAAGGGACCTCACAGAACATCTACATGCCCCAGTTCCCAGCAGCACAACTGCTCTGTGTTTCCTTACTGCAGACCCTCCTGGGGAGAAGCTGAGGTCCCAGTATGGAGCGTATACCAGCTGGCAAAACTTCCCGAACGTACCTTGGTCTGCACTATGGAAGGCCTTTGCGTGCGCATTTCCTGGATCAGACTAAAAATACTGAAGTTCACTGGAACAATCTTGCAAGAAAGAGAAAAGACAAAAAATTACAGACAGGTCTAATTCCATACAGCTTCCAAGGCATGATGCAGTTTAGAGCAACGTCCGAAATTCTGGCCTGCAACTGCAGGAATTTTTAACAAAGGACCTGCTTTAAGTGCTGTTTTTTATTATGAACCAACTTGCCTCCTCCCTCCTGTCTTGCACTCCACAGAAAATGCCCTTTTTATAAGAGCATTGCTAACAGCTGTGAATAGCACGAAGGATGAGACACTGATTTCCCAGATCAATGGGGTCGGGGTTGCTGCGGCACAGACAGCAGCCACTGCCGCAAGTCCCAGCAACCCGCCACAAGGCCAGGCATTACTTCACATATGTTGTTGTTGAAGAGTCAGAGTAAAGCAAGTTGTTAGCTTGGAAACACTAGATTTCTGATGCTTAGGTGCAGAGAAACAAATGCAGACGGTAAAGTCACATTGACCAGCGAAGGCCAGTGCAGAGCTGGGTGCCACAATCTGAAGGTCCTGCCAGAGGGAGCAGCGGGAGGGAGGATTCTGCCCCATCAGCACAAGCATCGGGGGCTGCTTGCATCGGGACGGGGAGGGGAACAACGGCAATGGATGGTGCACATAAAATGCAGAGCGTAAAGAGAGAGAAGCAGCTCAAGCTGGGAACGGGGTGTCAGCGGTTTGGCCATCGCCGTTCCCCAGTCAGGCTGCGGCGAGCTCCCATTCGTGTCACCTGAAATGCACCTGCATGCAGTCAGAGGGGTGCAGGGGGAGTGAGGGGGGAGAGAAGGCGAGGCGGGGACAGAGGTGCAGCGTGCTGCGCGCTGGAAGGCGCCGGCTGGGCTGACACTCACGCCGTCCTTCAGCAGCTTCTGGGTGTAGTCGATGGCACAGATGACTCCTGTCCTCCCGCAGCCAGCACTGCAACGACAGTCACGGCAGGGTCGCTAGCAGAGGTCAGCGGGTGGGAGCGCTGTGTTTTCTAACAAGGATATTTGAAAAAGATCCGCAGCCTCCTGTGACCCTCCCGTCCCACACCACAGGGAGTGCAGACCTGCACCACAGCCCTGCTGCAGCTTCACCCGCCCCAGGAAGGCTCCCCCTGCCCACGGCGCTGCTGCAGCCTGGACGACACATCTGGAGCTCCTGCGGGCACTTCTCCGTCCTGCTGTGGCAACCAGCCCACACGGGGACATGCCCGGTGCTGGTGGTCTCCTCACCACACATACTATTGCTGGCCTCTCTCCTCTCCTGCCAGCCGGCCATGCCAGCTGTCCCCAGAGGACACCTTTGCCTTAGCATTTCCTATGAGAGGAGCTGGGCCGCAGGTTTGTGCCAGCTGCCACGCGCTGCAGCCACCCGTCCCCGCCGCTGACAGGCTCACCCACCTGCAGTGGACGCAAACGGGGACGCTGTCGTCCGGCTGGTAGCAGCGAATCTCGCTGATGAGCTCCAGGATGGGCTCAATGGATGAGGGGACGTCATGGTCCGGCCAGTTTTTATAGTGGAACTGATGGACAGTGCGGATTTCCTGCAAGAGGAGAGGAGCGCTGGCACACCCGGGGCTGGCCTGTGCTGCCAAGGGGACACTGCCGCAGCCGTGTCCGACCCGGCCGCCGGCGCAGCCAGGGGAAGCTGGCGGCTGCAGACATCTCCAGCTCCCATCCGCACCGGGGGGCAACGGTTAGAGGTGCAGTTTGCAGACGGTCGTGTTAGAAAAGGAGCGTTGCCACTTCGTGACATTTTTGATGTTACCTGCTGGCCTCACTTATCCGGGGTCTGATTTGCCACGACTGACAAACAGTTTGAGAAAAAGAGGTTTGAATTCATTAATTTTTTACTTTCTTCATTCCTTCAGCTGCTGTCAAGTCTAAAATAGCAGGCTGAGCACCATAAAATTTTCTGCACAAAGTGTTTGCAGTCTGCACTGCATATTTTAATATATTATTTATATAAAAAAAACTAGCTGAATGCAATTCCTGCCTTGGCCTTTCTTACTTACCTCATTCAGGGTCACCTTTAAAGTCCTAATCACGTACTCATTTTTCTTCTCTTCAGCTTCCTGCAGAACAAGAAGTTAGAGTCACATTTTCTGCGGACGATGGGAGTTTCCAGCGCACGTGGTGCTCGGGGCAGCTGCACTCACACAGGCGACGGAGAAAGGACCGCACTGCAGGGGAGAGCCGCCCGCCTCTGCCCAGTACCGCTCGCATTTCTTCTGTTGGGAGAAGCAGGACACGTTTGGTTATTCGCCACCCGCGCTGTCTCCTGTCTCACTTTGCCAGACAGACTCGTGCCGGGAGGAGGCCAGCTCTCGCTGCCGGCCGGCTCCAGCCTCCCCTGCCCCGGAGCCACCATTGCTGGGTTCCCCCTTCCAGAGACGCTAGCTACACTACTGGAAACTGGCTTAAGAGTCTGTAGCTGGAGACTCAGGAAACAGCCCGTATCAAACAGAAACTCGCTGTTGCTAATGGGATTTCATAAAAATCTGCATCTCTCCATCCTGCCCCGGCACTGTCACGGCAGGGGCCATCTCTGACGTGACTCACCTTTCCCATTTCAAACTCCATACAAGCCATGACCACAATCTGCAAAAAGAAGGTTCATTAGAAAAGTCCGAACACAGGTTTCTTATCCAGGCAGCAAAATCACTTGCGGGTCCTTATCAGCAATGAGGAAGTTCTGTGGGCTGCCTTCCCCAGAGCCCTGGACTGCCAGGCAAATCAAACCCATGGCCACGGCACAGCAAACCGGGGACATCACCCACGGCCCGGGCACAAGGACCTTTCCCGCCCAGAGCCCGAGTGCAGAGACAGCCACGAGCAGAATCGTGTCTCAGCACGAGCGTGGAGGAGGCTCGCGGGAAGGATGCAGGGCACACACAACATCTGGAGTAAAACCCTGACACCCCTGCTGTCTGCTTAGTCAAAAAGGACTTCTGGCTGGCTGTATGGAAAATTTTTCTTTAAAAAAGAAAAAAAACCAAAACCCCAAAAAACCGAAAGAAAGTTATATAAATCTGCACCTTACCAGGACTTCATACTCCCAAATCATCCTCCAAAAGTCAATGACAGTAGTGGGGAGAGGACCTTGGGTTGCAATGTATGCTCTTGGCCCATAGACGCCCTAAAACAGCACATGGAGACATCTTCGCGTAGTTCACTAGCGGAAATAATCATCCCTCTTTCTCAATCTTACTTCTATTCAATGAGCCGATTAAGGATTTAGAAGGGCTTTTATATAGTTAAATTTTAGACACCTGTATTAAATTAAGCAACCAGAAACCAATGGTGTGCAAGCCCCCCAAAGGCAGCCCCAAGCCAGGGAGCTGGGCTTGAGGTGGGACCTGCTCCCAGAGACCACCAGTTCCTGTGGTGCATTTGGGAGCTTGGAGGTGGTGTTGCAGCAGCTGATCCGGCTCTGCAGGGTGCGGCGTGCCACAGCTGGGGCTGTTGGCCAAAGAACGAACCGTGACCCCCTTGTGAAGGTCTGTTCTTCTGCAGACAGGTTACACGGAGCCCTCAGTCATTATAGTCGAGAATGAAGGAAACCTGTCTATCTGTCTGTCTGTCTATCAGAGAAGGGTTGTGGGCACCAGAGAGTTCCAAAACACACGGAGCTCCTGATGGAGAGCCAGCCTGCGTTGGCCTACCCTGTTGGCTCGCCGCTGCGGTGGCGCTCAGCTGTGCTGCAGTGCAGGGCTTCCTGCCTCTGCTCTGCTTTCAGGTAAGGCGATTCTGGCCACAGGCAATTTTGCACCACTGTCACCCACCAAAGGCAGTAACACCAACGGGGAGGTCGGGGCTGTGAGCCACAAACTGTTCCACCACCCACCCCAACGTGAGCACGTGTTCCCTGCCCCGTAGCCTGGTGCCCTTGTGCTGCAAGGGGTGTTTGTGAAGGGCTCGCTGGTTGCACGCATTTTCTGTACGTCGCTTTTCCTTGAGCACAGCCCAGAAACTACTGCACAGTCCTTTCACTCTCCACAGCCACAGGACCTGCTCCTCCCGCCACAACTCAACCAGGCAGCACTAACAGCGGATACAAACACCTTTGCACAGCAAAACACCACGAAAGACACAATACCTTGATGAAGTTGGCATTGATGTAATGAGAATCTGCATCTGATGTGATCAGGGACAACTCCACTCTGCTGTGGTCAACTGCAGGCACAAAAGCAGAAGCAGCAGCAGTTACTGTTAGTCTTTCATGGTGGCTGAGCTCCTCAGACTGCAGCACAAGGTGCTTTGAAGGAGCACACACACTGAGAGCTCATCCCAGAAGCAATGAGTGGCTGCGCAAGCCTCCTCCCACGCTGCTGACAGCCCTGCACAGAATTCATAGAATCATAGAATTGTTAGGGTTGGAAGGGACCTTAAAGACCATCTAGTTCCAGCCCCCCTGCCCTGGGCAGGGACACCTCCCACTAGATCAGGTTGCTCAGAGCCCCGTCCAGCCTGGCCTTAAAAACTTCCAGGGATGGGGCTTCCACCACCTCTCTGGGCAACCCGCTCCAGTGTCTCCCCACCCTCATGGTGAAGAGCTTCTTCCTAACGTCCAGTCTGAATCGACCCCTCTCTAGTTTTAATCCATTCCCTCTAGTCCTACCATTACCCGACATCCTAAAAAGTCCCTCACGAGCTTTCTTGTAGCCCCCTTAAGATACTGGTAGGCCACTATAAGGTCTCCTTGGAGCCATGTCCTACGCGCAGGCAGGGACCAGCAGGCTCCCTTTCGGGGTGGTGGTGCTGAGGGCTTGGGCAAGAGCTGCAGATGCTGACGCTGCCCTGGTGCAACACCGATCTCCTCTCACCATGGAGCAAGCCAAGCCTAGAATCACCCTGCACTCCACCTTACAGGCTCAAATGAGGTCTGTGGGTTTAGATTATTATTTTTTCAAGCTAGAATGGATGAAAGGGACAGTCTGCTCCCTTCCTAGGACAGACCCCTCTTTGCAGACTACTGCACCAAGCCAGGACAAGCCACAACAATTTTTAACTGTAGTCTGCTTTGTACGTCATGGAGACACCTTTGTCCAAAGCCATTCTCTACCAGGCCTTGCATGTGGTTGCGCTACCCAGAGCTTGCAAGGGCAACCACTAGAGAATGTGCTTCCTACTGAATAGAAGTTCTTCTGTCTGTAGAAAATACATGCCAAAGCCTTGCCAAATACTTGCCAAACCAACAGAATTCAAAGCCAACTGACAGCAGTGACATGCTCACAGCCAAGCAGCTGTGCAGGCAGATCCCGGAGGAAGAGAACAGACTCGAGCTGGCACAAAAAAAGGCTGAACAGGAACATTTCCAACCTACAGGGTAAGATGTCCTTGTATCTGTTCTTCTTGATGTTCTCTGGTTGCTCAGATGCTGCTGTAGGGTAGACTTTATCCGATCTGTACTTTGTTGACTGCCTTTTCAGCTTCTGTGATAAAAGAATGGAACAAATTACAGCAGATGCACTACATACAACACACTGCTAGAGAGTACGTGTGAAGGTCTCTGGGGGTCAGGTTCACTACCACAAAGCAAGGTCTGCACCATTAATTCTTTCCTCAGTGGCTTTTCTCCAGGTACTCAGAGCAAAAATAGAGACAGAAGCCACCTGAGAGCCCCAGCGCGGGCTTCTGAGGAATGGAAAGTGTGTGCTGAGGCAGGGCCCACATGCAGCTTCTGAAGTGAAACGATGCGTTTGTTCAGCAGATGAAGCATCACCCGCACAAATAAGTGAGACACAGGGAGCCATTCTCTGAGACACAAATGGCACCCAGATAAGAGGAGTAACAATGTTGAGCCACCTTTGACAAATGATATCAGAAAAGACAGATGAATCAATTGATTTTTCTCACTTTGGTAAAGACGCTCCCATCTGTAGCTGCAAACAGCGAGGCTCAAGCAACTAAAGGAGCACAAGCGATGGGAGCAAAGTAGCTGCAAGCACTGATGAAAGAGAAAGGAGTCGTCGTCCTAGGGTTGGCCCTGAGGGTTTGAATCTCCCATCTCTTTCATTTCCAGGATAAAGCTGCAGCACTCCTGGAGAGTTCAAGCATCTTTTTCCTGCCAAAGCATAGAATTTTATTTCACTGACATCAGCTTTTAAATAACGCACAATGTTCATTCCCATCAACTTTGGAAGCCTCATTCTCGCTGTATTTTTTCTTTCATAATTTTTTGTCCACCTAACCACCAAGGGGTGCTTTGATTCAAAACAAAAGGCCATTTCTCTCATCAGTGTCTCTATGATCTGACACTCCGAAGGGCGAGCCTGCCTTTCACTGCCCTGGAGCCATCCCTTCTCCTGGGCATCGCTGCTGGGTCCAGGGAATCGGGATGACCCAGGAGAGCACTCAGGATCGCGGGCCTTTATGAAAGAAAGGCGTGTGGGGGGAAAAGCAAAGGGAAGGGACCACGGGCACGCCTGAGCTGGAAGGCGAGAGGGTTTCTCCTTGTGCGCACCTCACGGTGACCTACCCGAATCCCTGGAAGTGGGAACGGTGGCTCAGCCGCTCTCGGCATGGGGAGAAACGGTTTGGAAATGCAAGCTATCACCATTGCCTGTTGAGGCTTCTGCACTTGCCAAAGTGGCCGACCACTCGGGCCATCCTGGGAGGATCTCCTCCCGGTACAAGAGGAAACACGGCCCTGACCACTTCTACCTGCCATTTTGGTCAGAAAATGAACTGTACGTTTGTCTGCGAGAACTGGCACATGCACTGAGGCGCCGCAGCCCTCGCGTGGCCCAGCACAACTCCAGCACAGCAGCGAGAGGAGGAAATTCAGCAGCCTGTGACAGCACTTTGTTCCATGGAACAACAGACTGTCACTGCAGGCTGAGATTAATCACTTCCCCCCAGCTCAGACACCTGGAAACCAAGCACTAAGCTTTTCCCAAGTGTTTGAAGTGCCAGTCTCCACTGGTGTGGCAGAGCAGGGCTGGATCTCGCGGGGACTCCTCTGTAAGCCCTGCACCTTCCCCAGAGCCCGCTGCCTGATGCGGCCCCTCTCCGGAGGGGCAGCTCAGGGCCAGTGGCGATTCTGCTGTTGGAGACACCTCGGACCTTACAGAGGTACCAGTTCTACCCTTCCCCATGTCTGCTATCACTGGGCAATGCCTTTGCTTCTCAGAGCAGCCCAGACAGCCTGCCAGAGCAACCTTCCTCTAGCTGACAGACCAGCAGCCATCACCAGCCACCAGCTTTAGCTGAGACCTGGGCTGCCGTCTGAGACCCACCCCTGCCACCCAAACCAGCAGAAAGATGTCAGGAGCTCACAGATCAGGGCACTGCACAGACCTCAACCAGCTGGGCACTGCAGAACGCAGGGGAAGGTGAGAGCCATCAGCATTTTTTGCAAGTTTTGCCTTTGGGGAAGAAGAAAATGATTTCCAGGAGGGGCCGGCAGCACCGCTGGGCATAAGGCACATGCACCCATCGCGAGTGGACGCACAAGCCCTTCCGCGTAACAGCGCTGGAGGTTGGAGCAACGGCCCCTCCGGCTGCTCGGACGCCGTCTCCTCAGCCCTGGCCAAGGAGCCCAGAGTCGATGGGGGAACAGTCTCGGGTCCACAGAGCGTGCGTCCGAACACCCACTCCTCAGGGGGTGCAGGGGGGTCTGTTGAAATGGAAAAAGGAAAAGCTATGTCAAATAGCCACCGGAGATCCCTGGCAGGGACAGGTGTATCGCTGATAGGACAGATTGCAGTGGGGAGAAGGGGCGGTGGCTCCATGTTCCTCACTGTACCCCCAGTTCTGTCACCAGGCGAAGTGAAACTGCGTCTTGACAAGTGCATTCGCAAAGTAGAAAACAGGAAGCTCTCGGGTAATTATTTAAAAAGCAGACAGTTTTACTTTGGAAGCAAACTATTAAATTACTCTTCTACCTTTACCTGTCCTTTACCCCGGTTAACTCCTGTGTCTATTTCTGCTGTAAAATTAATAGAAAAATCTTATTGTCACATGCAACTCACACCCCTGTTTGAGAAGTGACCGAGCAGTTCCCTTTGAAACCAGCTGAAACACAGAGACGTGCCTTAAGCGAACTTACCAAAAACTCGTCTGCAAACTCTTCTCGGTTGAGCTTCTTGCCTTGGGCCCTTTCCAGGTTTTGCAGCAGAATCTGCCTCTGGTCCATGTTGCCGTTGGCGGAGCGCGGCTGGCCTGCCGAGCCCGGGAACGGACATGTCAAGTGCGTGCGGCAGCGGAAAGCGCCAGCCCGGGGAGCGCTGGCAGCAGGCTGTGGTTTACTGACTTCATCACAAGTCTTAAAGGAAATCAGTACGTAACAGATATCGTGGTCAAATAACAAAACAGAACACAAGGCCTGGGGCCCTAGCGCCTCCTTTTAAATCCACACGCACACCGCGTGCGCCGCACGGCAGCGTGGGCAGCGCTGGTGGCAGGAGCCGAGCTGCCCCGTCCCTTCCCCGTGCACAGCGCCATGAAGACGGTCAGTGCTGGAGACCAGGGCCCGGCACCCCAACACCTGACTCCTTTGAGCACCGGGCCGGGCTGTCGCCAGCAGCACGGCTCTGCCGGCCGCGGTCAGAGTGGCGAGCATGGAGGACACAGGCGCCCGGCTGCCGCCCTCGGGCTGCGCTTCGCTGCCGGGAAGAGGCTTCAGACTCAGAATATGCTGCGACTAGAAGAGCCCCTAAAGCAGCGTGCAAAATCCACAGTTCCCCTTCACACTTGTAACTTTAGCCTGTTTTACACATTACCTGCAAAGTGTTTTGAAGGAACACTTCAGGCAGACGCTGAGCACCTGAACCCGGCTAGCCCATCGCACTCCCTCGAAGTGCACAACCGCTTCTGAACAGAGAAAACCCATCAACAGCTCTTCCAGCCACAATTCCCCACGTCTGGTGCCTTGTGCCAGGAGAGGGGGTCAAATCTGACTCCAGCAGACTGCAGAAATCCAATTAATTATGCCAGCCTAATTCACCTCACTCACTCTCCGTGACATTTGCGGGCACTCTAAAAACCCCCAGCACCCAGTGGAGGTCATGCTGAAGTGGGAAGGAGAAGCAGAGAACAAAATTCTCTAAGGCCATCCATTTTCTCTGCTTGCAGAAGTGGGGAAAACTAAACTAAACACAACCAAGCTAAAACCAACAATCCTCCAAAGAAACACGAAAAAAGGTATGGGAATCACAACCTTGATCTTTCAATATCTCACATTTTGCACAAAAACTTGAGCTGTACCAAGTCTGTTTCTCTTTCCAAATGTAACTGCTCATTAAATGTGTGCCCCTTCTGTGTTTTCTTGCAGATCGGGTACAGAACAGCTGCAAGATTTCTGTATCCTGCTGCTAAAAGGCAAAGGGCTGCTGATCGCTCTGAAAGAGCCCTCACTTCATTTAAAATAATGTCAAATTTTAATTTTGCAAAAACAAGACTTTGAATCACCTGAGAGGAACAGAGATCTTTAAAATAACTAATGGAAATTTGTTTTAAAACAGATATTCCCGTGATGAGTCCAGAACACTAAGCAGGAACCCAGAAGCCTTGAATAAGAGTGAAGCCCACTTCTATGGCTAAATTTAATAGAAACACAAGAAGAAAAATAAATTAATAAAAACAAACATTTATTAATTTTTTTCTTTTAGTGATAAAGAATATCTTGTACATGTTCTTTATGCGTAGAGTTTTGGTTGCATTCTCCTGAAGAAACCCAACAGCATTTCTCCCAGGTAAAACAACGAAAAGCCCAGCTTCACCTTCTGGAAGGTTGTAGAGCCCTTTCTCTCAACTGTCCAAGTTCTCCTGAAAACAAACAAAAAACCCCGTGAGC
Organism: Larus michahellis; assembly: GCF_964199755.1. Taxonomy (NCBI): domain Eukaryota; kingdom Metazoa; phylum Chordata; class Aves; order Charadriiformes; family Laridae; genus Larus; species Larus michahellis. The sequence goes on from NC_133916.1 coordinate 7,577,773, forward strand.
ATTTGTTTCAGAAAAAGAATTCGAGGCAGGTTTAAAGGAACCAGCAGGAAGAGAAGGACGCGGGATGCAGGGATGATGTGACCCTCTCCCGGGCCGAGTGGGTCTGTGAAGCTGCGCGAGAAGGACAGTGCTTTTTGTATGGCCCATCCGTCATTATTATTTTGATTCTCATCTAAGGGAGCGAGCTGAGCTCCCAAGATACTGAGAGAAGGAATTAAACCCCAAGACCGAGACGCAGATGGGAGTGCGATGCCGACTCCAGTAAGACTTCACCGAGGCGTTCGGCAAAGCCGCGCTGCCATGGCTATACGCAGTTAGTTGGTGCCCATGTCCTGGGGACAGGCTGGGTATCGGTGGCAGCCGTGCGAGGCAGGAGGGAGAGGCGAGAGACACAGAGGAAGGACCATAAGCCTCCAGGCAAACATCACCGACACCTTCGCATCCTTACCCATCCGCCGTGGGCCTCAATGTAGTTTCTCACTTGAGAATTTCCATTAATCGCTCTTATGAGGTAGCTGGGATGCACCATAGCTGGGACTTTCTTAAGAAGATACATTAGCAATTTTGCAGAAACACAGAGAAAAGCTCTCTCGTAGGCCAGCTCGGGGTTCCGGTCACTCCAGCTCCTGCTGAGAGAGTCCACGGCAGCCCCAAACTTCTCCATCTGCAAGCATCGAGAGAGCAGTTTGAGCTTCTTTTTAAATGACAATGCGATAAGTCAGTCTTGGCTCAAAATCCACCATCCAGCTAAATTCCCACGACTCGAGCAGGTGACCCCGCAGCTTCTGGAGGCAGCCAGGCAGCGCCGGGCCCTGGGGCAGGGCTCTCCTTGCTGCGGCTCCTGCCGGCTGCGGATGAGGGACTGGGAGGGCCGCCACGGCCCAGCTGGAGCTGCAGCCGGCCCGAAGGACAAGAGCTCTGGGCTGGGGCAGCTGCGGCACCCGCTCTGCCCTTCACCGCAGTCTTCCTCCTCCTCCTCTTCTCCCCTCCGCACTTGCTGCCCCCACCCGCTCTAGACTGGCTCTTGCCATGGCAGCTTGGCCCGGGCAGTCCCGGGCTTCTCCAGTGATAAAAAGCATCTCTTCTGGAAGAGAGAAGGAGGAAAGGCAGCTCCCACAGTGCCTTGTCTGGCGTCTGTCCCGTGTTGCAGTGGCGAAGGGAGGCTGTGGGGGCCGTGCCCCGTCCCCCCAGGCCCCTGGCTCCTGCAGAGCAAGCCGCGCTGCTCCCCGGCCCTTCCTGTTCTCCGACACAGGGCGAGACGAGGGTGCCTGCAGACAAGGCAGGGCAGGACGGGGTGTGCTTTACCTCTCCCTTGAGCACTTCAGCAAGATCCTTTGAGGAAATGTGTTCAAAATCCATGTTGCACCGGTCCCCCATTTGCCGCAGGCGACTGGCGATCACCACTGCGTCGAACGTCTTCAAGTCATCTCCTATACAGGCCAGGCGTCTGCCAACCGAGCTAGCGTCATACCCGGCTGGAGGCCGCCCTGCAGAGAGAGGGCAAGGGGCAGAGAACACGGTGCCACAGCGCAGCCGCTTCGGCTGCCTCCAACACACTGCCCTTGGCAGGCGCTGCCGTGGTGACTGCCTCCAGCGCTCGGGAGGTCAATCCATCTGACAAGATGCATTAGGAAGTGTAAAACCAAAGTCCCTAAGAAATGGCATACGGCCGCTCAGGTATTCATTGCCTCACAGGGACCAAGGGGCTCTGCACCAGGGGTTTGTGCAGGACTCCTTCCTCCCACCCCACCTCAGCTGCTTCATGCTCAAGTCGCGGTTCATCCCCGCTCCCGCTTCCCCAAGGGCATCCCCCTAAGGCCGCTCTTATACCCCTCTGGGTTTTGGCAGCTCCTTCCCCCCAGGCTGCCAGAAGGGGGGTCAGAGGACTTGGAAAACCTCTCATCTCTCTCTTCCGACAGCAGTGACACAGCAGCACCGACCGGACAGCAAAGTCCGGCCTCCATCCCCCCGTGTTTTGAGGCTGCAGATCATCCTGTGCAGTCTTTGGGGAATTTATATATACTTAAGGTCTCTTCTGAGCACATGCAAATTGCAATGTTTCAAAGTCTCGTAGTAACCCAAATTTGGTAAGGTTTCCACAAGGGAACAAAAGGCATGTTTTACAGATGTCAAGTACAGAAAACCATTGGAACTTCTCAGCTACGGTACATAAAGGGGCGAGGGGGCCTCAGTTAGAGCATTTTTCCCTTAAAGCATCCTGAGGGGAAGAATTAACAACAGAATATTATTTATTGTTTCTGAACGTTACCAAAGGAAGGTTCAGCCAGGAGCTACCCAACAGTGAAGGTTTCAGCAAAACCATTTCCACGTTTGACAAAGTCATAAGGAACTGAAAGCAGGATATTTCGACATAAAGCAATGGGCAACACGATCTGGAGGCATCGCTTCCTGATCCACCCACCCTCCCTCCCTCATCCAGCCCCGAATTCCAGCTCAGCTCCCCTCCTTCGGGCGCCGGCACTCAGTATCCGCAGCCCAGGGCAGAAGCCCGTGTCTCCCGGGGCCCTGGGCAGTTCCCCAGCCCTCGGGACAGCGGGGGCAGAGGCACAATCGTCCGATCCAGGAGAGGGAAATGAGCAATACATGAAAGGAGACTTTTCCTTTTGGCAAAATGACAAACTTCCATGAAGCTTTTGAGAAATTAACTTTGTTTGCTATCTGGTGTCAGCAAGATCCCAGCGTCTCTTGGGACATTTTAACTGGTTTGTTGCCAAGAAAATAATGGGAAAATCAACACAAACACAGGTGAAATTCTGGGTTTCTTGCAGCATTGCCCAGCAAACCAAAGTAGCCCAAATGATATTGGGAGTTTGTGAAGCAAAGACTACATTCTGTCTTACATGTTAAAGCAACTGGTTTTATCCAATAAGCAATATGAGCTTTCTTTTTGTTAATGACAATTAAAACTTGTCCCATCCGCTTGGTTCAGAGCAAGTTACTGAGGACGGGCAGAGCCGTGCGAGGCTCGGCAACCCCTTCCCTGCCAGCAGCCGCAGCCCCGGTTTGGGGAGCGGGGGACGGGGCAGCCGCCCCTCACAGCCCCTGATGCCAAGGCAGGCTGCGGCGATGGCTGCCCGACACTCAGACGACAACACCTTGCTCTAGCTTTTCCCCCAGAAGAGGTAACTTGGAAGTCATCGCAAGCCTGCGTGTTAGGAAACTCAACAACCGCAACTACAGCCTCCTTCCTTTAAGCACTCAGTCAAAGCGCTCCTCAGTCGTCTGCACCAAACCAGCCATTTTTCCTCCCCCGAGAGGCCTTACCTTCCGAGTCTGTCTCCAGGTTCCGGCAGTCACTCTCATCGTCACCTAGGAGGTCTGAGAACAAGGCATTCACAATGCACTCCGTCTGCTTCTCAAAGGTCGCCATTGCAGCCTGTCTCCCCGGCGTGGACACAGGCGATTCCGCTCACACCACACTCCTTGCAGGTGAGCTTTGCCTCCGGATTTTGCTTTCCTTTACCCAGAGCTGCACAAGTTCTTCCTTCTGGGAAGAGCACGACCCCTGACTCCTCCCCGGGACAGCAGGATGTGCAAATATTTGCTCTCAACTGTTGTAATTCAAGCTATGGGTGTGGTTTAGTATTGAAATAAGCCCTTTCTGATAAGATCTAAAATATTTACAAGTTATCAAAGACTGCTGACCTGTTCATTCATATCAAGGAAGGTGCCTGGATAAAAGGCTGGAATCTCCAAGTCCCGTCCCAGACAGACTAGACTCGGTCTAGACACAGCAGAGAAAATGATGGTTTGCCAACAACTATTCTTTTTCTGAAAACTGCATAATGCCAACGCAGCTCTCCGAAAGGACGAGAAAACAACATATGCATAAAGAGTCTGGAAACTGTGAATAGCAGCCCTGCTACAGCTGACTTCTTATCTACCTTTGAATTCACCCGTAGGTAGCTCACCTCTTACAGTAATTTGACTGAAATAAATTGTTGCACAATTGTTCCTTAAAGCTTTGCTTCAAGGAAGTTGAGAGAGAAAAGCCCCGTCTGACACAGAGGCAGGAGCTGGACCACAGCTGTCTCCGGATCCAGTAGTGATCGGATGACTCCATCCCGCAGACTTCAGAGTTGAACAAAGAAAGAATGATTCACATTTTTATTAGGAAATTCTGAAATAAAATGCAAAACCCGTTGTTTAACAGTAGCAGCAGTGTTTCAGTGAAGCGTGTGGAAGGTATATTGCATTTTAAAGGTACAATACAGTTATTAAGAGAAATTAAAAATGACAAGTAGTCTTACAGAATAGGGTTAACAAAGCCAGTCCTTGCGGCGCACCACGAAGCCCTGTTACAGTAGCCGTGTACCTCAGCCTTCGCCAAAGAGCCTTCCTCAGGGTTTTGCCACTCTGTAAAACATGGCTGTGACAAGGACACTTTTCATGACGCTGTACAAAGTCCATCTCTCCGTAACTTTTAATAGTGCAGACGGAGTGCTGTTGACACGTCCTTCAAAAAACAAGTCCCAAGGCTGGCCAGAGTATAGCTTTAAAAGTCGCAAAGGTTTAGTCATGTAGCACTGCACCATCCCGCATACCGTACTGTGAGGACAGGATGACAGTACTGCACAGAAATAAGTATGACACAGAAAACAAACCATAAATACCCACTCTAGTTATAAAGTAACAAATGGTAAAAATCAGTATCAGCAAAAATTTAGTATTCCATACAGGTTGTGACAATCGCCATAGATGCCACCACTTCCACGAGTCACGCCAGAAGCGGCGGGCTCAGGAACACGTTACCTTGTCCTTCCCCAGCCCAGAGGGAGGACAGACCCCTCACCCTGCCCCATCCACCAGCTGCAGCTGCCCCTGTGCCACTCTGCCTGCTCGGCCCAGCTCCAGGAAAGGGCTGCTAACACTCCCGCAGTTTAAAAGTACAAAACCAGCATCAAGTACAGCAAGTGAAGCCAGAGAAGGAAACGTTTCCCGTGCCCTGAGCAAGTATCCCACTGGGAGCAGGGAGCAATCAGGACCCCAGTCCGGCAACTGTCCCCATGACCGTCCTTAACGCCAAAATGAAGGTTTGCAGTGCCTCCGGCTTCGCCTCGCTCTGCTTCACCAAAACCTGCATCTCCGAATCTGCCGCCTCCAGCAAGAGCTCTGTTAGGAAGAGGCATCCTGTGTCATCTTGAGCACTGAGATAAGCTTTCCACGGCTGGACACCAGCTTTGCTCATAGCAATGGTCTGGATATGGACAACGTGAAGGGCCGTCTGTATGGTATCTGGGTGAACAGTCCCACACCAGGGCAGAGAGAGGTGACAGCTCGCATCCAAGCTCAGCCAGGTCTTCTCAAACTGTTCTGCAGTCAGGTAAACATCAGGAATTAAGGTCAGGCTGCCTGTCTCAGGATGAACATTGAGGACTTCTTTATTCCCTTCAGAAATCAGCGACTCTGAAATGAAACCACAAACATGTGAGATGCAGCATATAAGGTGTCGTCAGAGGAAGAGGGATGCACAAGATAGAACTCTACGACAGCATTCTCAAACCACTGTGATGTTCTTCCGAGGAAACCCACGTGAGAACACGTACTGACAAGACAGATCCCAGACGAAGGTGAGGCCGGTTACCTGTGTCTCTGTTCCTGGAGTCAGTACAAGCAGAACAAGCGTAAGGGGGTTCTGCTGGCTGGTGAGCAGTAACGAGTGCCCAGTGTTCTCTGCCATAAACTGGTGCAAGAGTATTAAACTCTGAAGCCCAGGTATTCACGGGTCGCTCAGTTTGGTCTTCCAGGAGCCCCAGAGAGGGGTCAGACTTGGGGCTACACAGGACCCGTTTCACTTCTTCCACACCGGACTGCAAAAGGCGATAGTAGAACAATCCACGGTCTCGTACTGCCATATCCATCTCCTCCTCTGGGAATTAGAGGGACATAGTTTATGGAGAATTCTATCATCCAGATTTCCCCAAAGTACTAAGCCTTAATTACTAAAACCAGATTCCCAGCGATACAGTGTAAGCCTGTTACACCCCCCACCCAGACAGTTAGGGGCCAAATAGCTGCCCAAGGCATAAAGCCACCTTGCCTTGCCACCCTGGACGGTGCCCTCACAGCTAGGATGCTGACACACGGCATCCATGCGCTGGGGACACAGCCAAACCAGGTCCCAAAAAGCCTCTACTACAGCTTCAGTGAAACAGAACGAAGGGAACCCACCTATGCAGTAATAGAGCAGCCTCCCCAGCATGTCCTGACACTCGGCAGGACGAGACAGGAAGAGTCGCACCAATGCTGTCAGAAGCTCCATCTTCACTGCTGGGAACATCTCTGACTTCATGTTCTCCACAAACTCCTCTAAAACATAGGGGGCATTCGGTACTTTCTCACCATGTGCACCCAGGAGCCAGATCAGCGCTTGCTTGCCCTGAAGGAACCGCAGAAAAAAAATGGCAAATAGGCACTGTTTACCACAAAGAATGGTGACGTGCCATAAACAGATATGAGAGAACAAGTCTTTTGAAGATTTGTGATCTTTGTCCTGGCAATCACAACCCAAAGGAAAGCCAAACAGTCATTGTCCACCCATCCTCAAGAGCTGCCAGCCCACAGCACAAAGCCACCTTACCTCACTGTCCTGGATGGCGTCCTCACAGTTAGGCAGTGCCCGACACACCGCATCCGTGCACTGCGGACACAGCCACACCAGGTCCCGAAAAGCCTGTACTACCGCTGTAATGAAACAAAATGCTCAGCGTTCCCCAAGAGTTATAAAACCACTGGGGGGAAAAAAAATTTCTAAAAAACCCCACTCAAGAGACTTTGCAAATCTTAGCGAGGGAGGTCAGTGCCTTGCTCGTGACTGTGATTTGAGACACCCTTCTTCAAACTCCCATGACACTGTGTTTGTCAGAGCAAAGCTGCACCAAGTCTAAAATAAAGCACTGAAACTTCAGGTTGCTCCTCTGGCTGCTGGAAAGTAATCTCTCTTCTGGACATTCCCCAGCCTTTCAAAAGACACTGACTCATAACGCTTCAGACACACAAGGTTAGAATGACAAATTAAAACTAACGCCACTTCAAAATGAGTCTCAAGAACTTTAGGTCAAAACTTTAAAGGCTCCGCTGCCCACTTACAAAAACACCAGCAGCTCCTAAGACTTAATTCAACAGCTGAGTGCAAGCATGTGATTTTCAAAGCTGAAAGCAGACCATTTAAAAGAGAGGGCAGAAACAGCAATGACATGAAGTTAGATCTGAGGTCAGCAGAAGAAAAAGAGAAGCCTGGGTACAAATGAATCAGACTATTATATGAGGAACAGAAATCACAAAGATTTAAAAGACACAGACTAAGAGTCCCAGTTAGAAAGAACTAAAAATCAGATCTGTTAATCAACTTGGCCCTCATGAACAGTCATTAAAAAGTCTCTGCCGAGCCCCTCACTCCCCAAGTCAGCAGCCAGGAAGGAGCCTCCACATCGGCCCCTGAATGCAGCTATGACCGCCTCCCCCTTCTCTACAGAGTAGTTCGTAAGGAAGGAAAAACTACAATGTGCGGTCACACTACATGCCCCCACTCCACCAGGAAGACTTCCATCTGCAGATGCCAATTAAATTAAAAATTAAAATGCCAATTAAATTTAAAGCCTCGAGTTTGGGATCACAAGCCCCAGCAAGGCTCCCTCTTCCTGCGAGTATAAGCCAGGCAAACAACCTGCAGACTATTACCTGAAGTGATATGCTCCTGCTGCAGCCCCAGGAGCTCTGTCAGAATCCCCACGCACTGTTCTGTGTATGTCCTAGCAATATTGCCTGCAGAGACACCAAAGGACATGGAAGAAAACCTTTTATCAGAGTGAAATAAGAACCACGAGCCCAACTATTCATCACAACTCACTTTAAAGAAAGTCTTTGTCTTTTCCTTTTTGACTATGGTTTCTGAAAGTGTAGTTGAATGAGCCTGTTCTCCACACAAGGGCTATGTTCCTCTTTCTGAAGGCACACCTCAGAAGAAGTCTGAGCTTTTCTTACACGTTGTCCTGGTTTCATCTGGGATAGAATTTTCTTTCTAGTAGCTGCTATGTTTCAGATTTGGTTTGAAAGGAATGTCAATAATGCATATTGTTTTAGTTATTGCTGGGTGATATTTATAGCATTCGATTACTTTTTTTCAGATTCCCACAGAAGCTGAGAAGGAGCATAGACACAACGATGGAACGGCCAATGGAATATTCCATGCCACCGATGTCACGCTCAGTATATAAATGAGGGTTGGCCAGGGGGGCAGGAATTCACGACCACTACTCAGGATGGTGCCAATTCATCAATTTACTGGGTGGTGAGAGTGACTTGTGTCATTATTGTTATTATCGCTGTTTCCCTTTCTGATATTGTTCTATGAAGCTGTCTTTGTCTCAACCCATGAGGTTTTTTTATCTTTCCCTTCCCCTCCTTTTGTCCCTGCCCTTCTCAGGCAAAAATGGCAAGAACTGAGAGAGCGGCTGCGTGGCCCTACCGCTGGCTGGGGTTAAACCATGGCACACGTAATATATAAGAAAGGCATTTTAGCCTAGTTTTCTCCTTATGAATACTCCAGAAACACCTATTTTAAAGCTTACAGAAACAAAACTAAAGTGCCTCAAATCACCTTAACTCCGCCCCCACCACAACTCAAAGAACAGGCAGGTATTACAGGAGCTCCTCCACCCACTACACAGTTCCATTCAACATGACAGGGCTCATTAATAAGATGAAATGCCACAATTTCTTTAGAGCATCTCACCAGAGCACAGACATTTGAATGAGATTATGCGCACCTGAAACAGCTGAATGCCAGGACTTACGAAAGAATTGGCACAACCGTGGTTTAGAAACAGACTCACACAGAACACCGGGCAGGCCAGTCTACAGAGGATGTACTGCTTCAGCACACGCCAGTTATCTGCCACTTGCCCAGATACACTTGAGCAGAGAAAGGCCCAGCTGAAGGGTCTAGAGCTGCAGCTGCTCCCGAAGCAAGACGTGGCTCTTACCTATGGCGAAGATCGCCCCCTGGGCAAGCTCTACCGAGACATCAGTGCAATAGCCCTTCAGCTCCTCCAGCACTTGCTGTACGTTTTCATCATTCACCAGCTCACACAACACCTCCATCTTCTGGCATTTGATGTAGTGGGGCTCTGAATATGAACAGAAGAACTTTTTGTAGTGGCTGCTAAAATGGCCGGGAAGGCTACCGAGGATCTGACGCACATGGCACAGCGCAGTGAAGCAGAGCTCCCTGCTCTCGGAGGTGCAGGCTGACAGCAGTGGCCCCTTCACTCTCACCAAAACATCTGCCTGCACATGTGGGTACTCCCTGGCCAGCACTAGGAAAAGCTTGGTGGCTGCCATCACAACACTGGGGCTGCTGCTTTTGAGATAGCCATCCAATAAATTGAGTATGTCGAAGAGCTCCTCCTCGCTGCGAGGTGTGTAACGCAGAAGGAAGGTAAGCACCTCACTTTGCCCCCACTGATCCAGATCTGCCATCCTGACAAGAGAAAAAACACGGTTTGCAGGAGTCAAGAAGCGCACAAAGGTCTGTGCTGTGCAGAGGAAAGGCCTTGGCCTCTGAGTTTCTTATGCCCTCTTTTCCAAACCAAATGCTATGCTTCAGAAGTAGATACCACAATTATATCTCAAGAGAATTGACCAGTTTATGCACATAGGCTTAACCCAGTACCAGCCACATGCACTTTTGCTGGTGCTATGAGCGAAACAGCAACATTAACAAGAACCTGGGGCAGAGCAATACTGCTCTTTTGCCATATCACATAGAATTATCTGCAGAAAAGTTCTTCAAGCAATGGATAAAATACATATATCTTTCAATAGACTGGGAGATACAGAGTAGAACATACCTGTCCCACAAATATATCATATATACTGTCACCAAAAAAAAACCCAAACCCAACCACATTAACTTACAATTCCAAACAAACCACCAGATGAAACAAAGACTCCCTGGAAAAGCAGGGCTCCTCAGATTTCTCTTAAGAACTTAGCATAGAATTAATTTGATTTCTCTTGGGATGGGCCCCTCCATCTTTTGGTGCCTAACTCTTGCCTTCCAATTTTGACAGGAGCCCAGAAATACCTGCTTTAGTTGCATGCAAAATGCAAGAACAAGAATGAAGCTTCCAGCGGCATCTTAACAGCAAAGAAAACAAACCTGTTGAGGAGATGGTGAGCAATGGGTTTGTTGATGACAACTCCTCCCTCTTTCTTCAAGATCTCTTCTAAGGCCCTCAGACAATTCACAACTACAATGGGATCCTGATCACGAAGCAAACTGTACAGCTCGTTCACCAATGCACCATCTGCAAAGAAGCAGAGGTCTCTATATATCAAATTTTGTTGACCCAGCGCAATTTAATCACCGCCTGTAAGCATTTATCACGAGAAAAAAAAAGATACGGCTCGAACTGGGAGAAGCAGTGAACAAAACTTTCAGCTCTACAGTAACACCTGCCCCAGCACAACCTTTCCCTGAGGTCTGCAGGTGTGGGGACAGGGACAGCCCCGGCCGAGCACGGACTGTGGAAACAGCCGGGTAAGAGCGGGTAGGAGAGGGGCACGCTGGCATGGAACCTGGCAGTGCCCAGCGCTGCAGAAACGACTCCATGCGCAGCGATAGCCCCCTCCTCCTCCTCCCTCTTTCTGTCTTGCAGCCCAGAGGCAGAACCAGGACAAAACGCACACCTGAACGTGCTTCCAGCGGCTGGATGCCCCTGGCTCCTGTGGGCCACCGTGTGTCCCCCCCCCGCCACCTCCCCCCGGCTCCTAGGGGCCACCGACCCGGGCAGACGGTCCCTCAGCCCACTCACCGACTTCGGAGTCCCCCTGCAGCTTCACCATCTTGGCGCAGCCCAGCACGGCCGCTCTCCTCACGTAGGAGGCCTTGTCCCGCAGGCCGCTGAGGAGGGGCTGCTGCAGGTACTCCTGGATGCCGGGCATCCTGCGGCGGGGGGGAGTCAGAGGGACGGCACCGGCACCCCGCACCGCCCCGGCACCCCCGTCTGCCCCGAATCCCCCCCCGCGCCGCCCCGGCACCCTCTCCCGCCTGCCCCGGGCCCCCCCCTCCCGCCCCGGCGCCCCCTCCCGCTGCCCCGTTCCCCCCGCCGCCCAGTCCCACCTGAGGCCGCACATGCTGCGGAGGGCGAGCCCCCGCACGGCGGGGCTGGGGTGGCCGCAGTCCTTGCGGAGCGTGTTGACGGCCAGCAGCGCCAGCTGCGGCTGCCGCGGGGCCTGCGCCCGCAGGTACAGCGACACCAGCTTCTTCTGCACCACGTCGGCCGCCGCGCTGGCCTTCACCATCTCCGGGAACAGCCCCGACACGTCCGCGCCCTGCGCCATGTGCCTGCGCCGGGAACACCGCTCAGCGACCGCGGCCCCGCACCGCCCCCCCTCCCCCCCAGCCCCCCGCCGTACCGGATGACGCGCAGGACGGCGGCGCGGTAACGCAACCGATCCGCCTGCACGTGCGGGTTGGCCAGGGCCCGGCGCAGCTCCCGCACCGCGTCCTCGCCGCCCAGGTACGGCATGGCCCCGGCCGGCCCGGTCCTGGGCCCGCTCCACCGAGCGCCGCCGCCGTCGCCCCGCCCCTGGGGTGCGCCTTAGCCCCGCCCCGCGCTGCGCGCGCAGCCCCGCCCCGCCCCGCCCCGCCGGAGCGCGCGCGGCTCCGCCCGCCAATTCGGGCGGGAAGCGGCGGGCGGCGCGGGGTGGTCGCCATGAACGGGACGGTGCTGCCCGGGACCCCCATCGCCGTGGACTTCTGGAGCGTGCGGCGGGCGGGCGGCGCCCGGCTCTTCTTCCTGTCGCACCTGCACTCGGACCACACGGCCGGGCTCTCCAGCACCTGGAGCCGCCCGCTCTACTGCTCGCCGCTCACTGCCCGCCTCCTGCACCGCCGCCTCCAGGTACGTGTACCCGGCCCCCGCTGCCCGGCCCGGCCTGGCCCGGCCTCACCGCCCGGCCCGGCCTCACCGCCCGGCCCTGCAGGTGCCGACGCGCTGGATCCGGCCGCTGGAGGTGGGGCAGAGCCATGTGGTGGGCGAGGAGGTGACGGTGACGCTGCTCGACTCCAACCACTGCCCCGGCTCCGTCATGTTCCTCTTTGAGGGCGCCTTTGGCACCATCCTCTACACAGGTACGGCCGGGCCCCTGTGGTGCTGCCCCTGCGCTGCCCCTTCCCTGCCCTGCCCTGACGCCCTCTCCTTGCAGGGGACTTCCGCTACGCCAGCGCCATGCAGGGCGAGCCGGCGCTGCGGGGCCGCCACATCGACCGCCTCTACCTGGACAACACCCACTGCCACCCACACCGGCCGCTGCCCTCACGGCAGCACGCCACACGCCAGGCCGCCCACCTCATCCGCGCCCACCCGCAGCACCACGTCGTCATCGGTGAGTGCCACCCCATGCCGCGGTGCACCTGCCCTGCGCTCCCTGCCCTAGGCCGGGGCTCAGCCCGCCATGCCACCCACGGCTCTCTCCATAGGTGTGTACAGCCTGGGGAAGGAGACGCTGCTGGTGGACCTGGCCCTGGAGTTCCACACCTGGGTGGTGGTGAGCCCCTGGCGCCTGGAGCAGATGCGGCTGCTGGAGCTGCCTGATGTCTTCACCGCCGAGGAGGGGGCTGGCTGGATCCGTGCTGTGGATGTTGCCGAGATCCGCTCGGATACCCTTGTCAGCTGGAACATGCTGCACCCTACGATTGCCATCATCCCTACGGGCAGGCCTGTGAAGGTCACTCACCCCAACATCCATCTGATCCCGTACTCAGATCACTCATCCTTTTCGGAGCTGTGCGAGTTTGTGAAGTGGTTGAAGCCTTGCTCGGTCATTCCAATCGTGAGGGGCAGCGTGTGCCAGGCTTACTTTCAGAAATATCTAAGTTCTGCCCCCCAGGCACTTCCTGACCTCAGAATGCCAAAGCCAGTGAAAGAGTCTGGACAGCCGCAAAGCAAAAGGAAGGGGCAGGAACCCATGTGTCTCTTGAAAAGAGTTACCCGCTGTTCTGTGCCCCAAGGAGTTGTTTATGAGTCCCCAGAGGAACATACTGAGAACTCTGAAGACTTCATGGATGTTAAGGTTCCTCAGCAGAACGACTGCGAGTCAGCCTTCTGCTCAAAAGAAGGTTGCGCTTGTTATCACACGGGCAAGGAGAAAGGGAAGGCAGAGCTGAGTGGAGAACAGCCAGGAGAGGCAAGAGCAGCCAGCGCTGTTAGCTGGGCACCTCTCTCTGATGAGCGCTTTCTGACTGGGTTCGCAGAGCAGTATTTACTCACTCCCTTAAATGTCCTAAAGCGGAATTCCTCACAGAAATTTGACAAGCTGGTAGAAGATTTCTTTAGGAGAGGAGAAGCATCCTGAAAAATTGGCACTTGCCAGCGCCAATGCAGTTGACAGCAGTGATGCTAGAGGTCTTATGACTGCACCCCATTCTCTGTGCTTTAGTTTCCCATCAGGAGAGAGGAGCTCAGCTATGGGGTCTACGTTTGTTACCTCTTATTAGAGGACAAGGAGGAAACTATAACCAATTTGTAGGCATTAGATTTTTATTTTAATTTATTTATTTTTATATCTCTTTACATCTGCTGGGTCTCCACACTCGGGCAGTACGGTCCCACTGCGTGTGTGCCTTGTGTCTGCTTTTTGCAGTGACTTGCCTGTCTCTTGTGACAGAAGATAATGCCAGGTTGATTCGAGCTGAGCCGCAGAGGGTGTGAGCTGCCTGCAGCTGAAGTGATTAATGGGGGTGTATGTGATGAAAGAAGCAAGAAGGGGGAATCTGAGAGCCTCAAAGATTCTTCTTTATTTATGGCCGTAATTCTTCATTGACAATGAGCAGTTCACTCAAGATGCATTACAGATATTATATATTAAGTTATATTTTAAAAATTACTCTTAAAGAAAGCTAGAAAATGAAGAACCTCTAAGTCTATTAATCTGTTTTCTGTCTATTAATCTATTTTCTATCTATTAATCTAATAATAACTCCAGACAGCGCTGCTTTTGTATCCAGCCAACTGCAGCTGGATGCAGTTCAGCTCTCCTGAAAGCACCATCTTAATGTTAATTGTCAATGCTTTTTCAGGTTAGTGGCTGGAAGAAATAGGAATTGTCTGGGTTGTTGAGTTCTGGACTTTCCAGAATGGGTTACTAGATCCTCTGCAGTCTCTGCACTCAAGTCTGCACGTCTGAAATCTGCTTGACTGCAAAGCATTTCTGGTAACTGCCAGTGTTCTGCTGGGCCCACTGCCTTCCCATCCACTGCCTGTTCTTATCACGCAATGGCAAATGGGATGGAAGATAGTGAAACATCTGCTTAGTGGTGTGAAGTGCTTAGTCTTAGCAGCATTGTTTGGAAGGAATGCTATTTATTTGCGACACAAAATGTTTTATGTGATGTTGACCAGGATCAGGGTCTCTTCTGAATGTAGTGTCCTGCGAGGTCTCTCCAAGACCAGCTAGATGGATTGAATTCCCTGAACCAGGTCAGAATAGGAAGTGTTTGCTCTTTGAGTAAAGCTAGGGCTCGTGGAAAGCAAAGATGCCTGTAGATGCAGCAGCCATACCTGTTAAAAACAAGGCTGCCCTGAACAGTAATCATGATGACAGCCAGAGTGGGTATGTTTGGAAAGCTGTTTGGCAAACAGGAGCCCCAACTCCCAACCCTGTGCCTTCCCAGGCACTGCAGCATTGTCACTGTAATGTAAGCGGTCCCTCTCGCTGGGGCTGCCTATGGATTCTGCCTGCCAACTGCTACGGGGACGTCGGGAGGGAGGGAGCAGTGTTCTGTGAAACACACTTGTAAAGGGGTAGTAAGGGCAGCTCAAGCTTCTTTCTGTGGTCTGAATGGTCCTGTTTCTTGGAGGTTTATGTACAGATTATTTGCTTATCAAAACTCAGCTGCAGAGCTTCATCGTGTCATGTGAGCGGAGACACCTGCATCTTCTGTAACATCCGAGAACACCAGGGAAATAATTGTGCTATGCTTGTTGTGTTTTGCCTGCTGCTGGCTGCCTTGGAGATGCAGGCTGTTATTTAAGTACTGTTGAAGTTTAAGTGACCCATTTTACAGGCAAGTGAGTGAAGCACTGCCTGAACTCCCAGATTCCATGTCCTGCTCTCCCGGGCAGCCTCTCCATTGCTCAGGAGGAATGTTTGCCTTCTGAGTCACTGCTCCATTTAAGTATGTTGCAAATGACCACGGAGATCTGATGCGTTTCACTGCTGATGTTTTGTGGCATCCAGCCTTTCCTCTTTTATTCTTATCAACCATTCTTCTCAATCATTTATTCAAGTAAATGAAGTACAGAACTTTCTGGTGAACCTCTGGGCAAAATGGAGTTGTAAATGGTAATCCTTTGCAGAGGCAACTGATCTTTAGATCACCCAAAAAG
This sequence comes from Larus michahellis, assembly GCF_964199755.1. Lineage (NCBI taxonomy): Eukaryota > Metazoa > Chordata > Aves > Charadriiformes > Laridae > Larus > Larus michahellis. The sequence goes on from NC_133916.1 coordinate 7,593,189, forward strand.
TGAAAATTGCAGAGAATTCAGAAGCTGGGGATCTGCACCTCATTTCTGAATGCTTAGTTAAAACTGCAGAAGAAATGCTGGCTTCTGTTACTAGAGCTTAAAAGGTAATTCCTGCCACTTCAGAAATAAATTATCCAAATGATATAGAGCTAAGGAAACCTAAAATCTCTCCATGGTTTTCAAAGGCAATAGAAGCAGGAGAGACTTGGCCAACAGCCAGCATGTTGAAGATCTTTGCCTCATCACAGCAGGTGCATGAGGCATTTTAGAGTGCCACAGGTTTCCTTCCTCTCTTAGGTGTTACTTTTGTGTGTTATCGTAAAATCCTGGAAAAGAAAACAGGGCCTTGTGGGGAAAACTGGCAGTGTGGTCTTGCTGAGCTCTTAAGGTTTCTGAAAATCCTTCATTTTCCCCTGGAGTCTCCTGGCAGCAGTAAATAGCTGGCCTCTTACAGGCCTTGTTCTCCCTCATGCTTGCCTCCAAAGTTTCCCTCTTTTCCTGCCACCAGCCTGTCTCACAGGGGAGCGTTTGTGCAGCCGAGAGCTGGAGCGTCATGTACACCAGGGTCTGAACGTGCTGCTTCCAGCTCAGTGGCACAGGGCTCCGCCAACACCGCTACCACAGGTGCCTTCTCCTCACAACAGCGACAGTGAGAAGCTGTAGCCTCATATTAGCTTGGCTGCGGGGTATCTAAGGGCCACATGCTTGGAAACTCACAGTTATCCTGTCAGGAAAAAAAAAACAAAACACGGTGCTCAGACCAAAGCCCCCCAAATCTATACATGCAGAGCATGCCCGAGCTGCTTATCTCTGTTCCACAGTTGGGAACCAAGCCCCAGTGGGACGAAACAACTCACCCAAGGCCTTACAGAGCCTACAGAGGAGCTAGGAAGGAGCAGAGTTCCTTTTGGCAAGTTTTTATCACTGTTTTAACAAGCTGCGATCAAATGCTAGCATGTCATCAGGGCAGGGCAGGCTTGTTCTGGGAGCAGGGCTGCCTGCTGAGCTCCTTCCGCACAGCTGCCCGTGAAAGTCCAGTTGCCATACTGTGAAACAGTTACTTGGCTCCATCTTCTCTAAAACAGAGTAGAAAACCGTGAAGGGGTACCCTCTCTATGCCATGGAGAGGAGGAAAAGTGCTCTTTAGGTTTAGGTTGCTGCCAAGAGCCTTACTTGTGCGCTCCATGGAAAAGAAGCGTATAACGTAACTTCGTAAGGAACACCCTACAGCACTCTGCTCCCCGCACTGCAAGGCTAAAGCACTTAGGGCAGCGTCTCTCTTCTCTGCAGAGTTGCTGTCCGTTTCTGCAGTGCAGGTTCTTACTGTTATTTTCTGGATAAAAGGAATTGTGTAATGGGGAAATCTTCATCACCAAGAAAACTAATTAAATGAGTTTACATAACTTCCTGTATGGTGTGTTGTAGCTTTGGGCTTATTCCAAATTAACCTCAAGCCTAAAATCTCTTGCTTTGTATTCTTTTATGGAACCCTCTGAAAATGTAGGTGAATGTGCAGAAAAGGTAGAGCCACCCTGATAATCGTGTGAGGGGCCGCCTTCACATGAGCTATTGCCTGGCTATGGGTGTTCTGTGTGCATTTGCGATTCCTTCTGCTAAATTTGGGCTCTTTTGCTAAGGTCGCTACAGTGCCTAAATTTTCCTTGCTGTCACTTTGTACTTGGCCACATGCCAGCCTCAGCACAAGCAGCCGTGAGTGTGCAGTAAATCGTTTGGGACAGGCCTTATTTGACAACAACCCTCTTGGCCCTGGCTCAGGGAGTCCGGGACTTTGTAAGCAGGTGCCTGGGAAGATGAGAATATTTTCATTTTCTGTGCGTGCTCCACTCATGACAGATGGGCAGGGTGGGGCACCACCTGGGGCTGCTCCTCTGCTTGCTTTCCAGGCATTGCAACCAGTAAATACTGGAGCACAGGACTTGGGCCATCTGGGAAGCCACGCTCTTCACTCCAACAGGCAGGAGCTGCAGAATCGCGTCGGGGAGGAGGAGAGCCTGGGGAGGTGAGTTCCCCCCTTCCCACAGGGGACAAGCTCCACAGTGAGCCCAGGGCGCAGACCATGTCAGGCTCCCTCGGGTTTCAAGGGGCTGTGAGCCAAGCCCTTGCTGAAGTGTGTTCCATACTTTCTTGCTTTGGAGTTCACTGTATGTCTGAAGAAAATAAGGCCAAGAGAAATGCAGCCCCAAAGTCCTCCATGCAGGACTGAGACCCTCCTTTAGCAGACTGCACAGAGGGGTGAGCTGCTGAACAGTGTTCTGCTGCAAGGAAGAAAGTCAAAAATGTTATTCCTTGAATCAAGCACACACACAAAGTTACTTGTAGGATTTTACACAAAAGAGCAATACTGTCCCACTCAAACTTCTCTGCTGGCAGCTTGTCTCACTGTCCATTGGATGCTTATTTAGTGCCCCAAATCATGGCTGCAGTTAGTTGCCCAGCACTCTCTCATGGAAAAAAAGTTGCGCTTGAGTTTCTGCAAAGCAGAAAACCTCCTCGGTACATCCTGATGTTCCTCCCTCCCTGGGGATCTGACGGTGGCCCCAAGGATGGTTTAGAAAGGTACTTGTGTAATAGCGCGCACTGAGGTGGTGGCCCTGTCAGTATGTGCTCTGGATCTGCGTGACTCTTCCACCCACCTGAGGTGGAGCACGGTGAAGTCGCGATGGCCTGGAGGATGGGGTGGCTCTGCAGGGAGAGCCCAGCCCTCGCAGCAGAGGGGTGCGGGGGGTCCCCGGCAGCACGTCCTTTCCTGTAGCATCACGGCTTCAGCATCGCGGTGCCCGTTAACAAACGCTCCAGTTACAGCACTGGGTTTCCAACAGCCTCCAAAAGCCCGAGGTGACGACATGCGGTGGCTTTTGCTGGGCTGGCGCAGTCTGCATCTTCCACCTTATTCGTGTCTCTGCCTGTAATGGTCTAACTGTAGCAAACAGCAGATTGCGAGATCAAGGTATTTTGATTATTTTTGATTGTACGTTCTTTTTTCCCACTGATCATACGGATGCAAACTACTAGCCTTGGGTCTTTATGCTCGTTAAAAGGTGCAAGTTCATGCTCATTGTGCTGCTGTTCGTGTAGGAATAAATATGAAGCCGTGAAAGTTTCTGAGATTTTGGTAAGCGTATTTGTAACCGTTTTAAAGTACGCAGAAGCCCAAAGAACGTCCCCGCAGCACCGCTCTGCCTCTGGAGGAAGCTGAATTAAAGCACCCTGGACGTGGGGCTCCCGAGCGGGCGATGCCGCATCCCTCAGCGCTGTCTGACCGCCGAGCGGGCGGCCCGGCCGCCTTTCCCAGACCCCCCCCTTCAGCCCCCGGAGCGCTCCGGCCGTCGCGGCCTCGCCCGCGCTCGCTTAACGGGCACCGGGCGGGCCGCCGGTTGCTGGAGCGGCTCCCGGGTACCGGCACGGGAAGGCCCGCCGCGCCTCTCGTCCCCAGCGCTTCCGCCGCCCGCCCCCTTCCGCCTCGCCCGCGTCACGACGGCGGCGCGCGCGGTCACGTGGGCGGGCTCGGCGCTCGGCCCGCCTGGCCGGCTCGGGGCTCGGCTGGCTCAGTCTGGCGCGGGCGGCCGAGGGGTCCGGAGCGGCGCGGCGGGAGCGCGGCGGCGGCGCTCGGCCCGGGCGGCGGCGCGGGACGGGGCGGGGGCCCGGCCCGGCCGGGCCGTGAGGGCGCGGCGGAGCCTGGCGGCGGCGGCGGCAGCGGAGCGGCCTGGGGGCTCCCCCCGGCGTGCGCGGGCCGAGCGGGCCGGGCCGGCGGCCGCGGCGGGGCTATGATGAGCCCGCTGCGGGGCTCCGCACCCCCGTGTGTCCCCCAGGCAGGTCCGGCCCGCGGCTGAGAACCCCCCACCGGCGGTGAGTGCGGCGGGGCGCGGGGCGGGACGGCGCGGCCCGGCGGGCTCGGGAAGCCTGGGCGGCCGCGCGGCGGAGGCCCGGCCCGGCCCGGCCCCCCCGCTCCGGGTGGGAGGCGGCGCTGCGGGCGCGGCGGGGCCGGGCCGGCGGCCGCTGTCCGCCCGCGGCGGGGCCGGGCCGGGCCGGGCGCCGTCCCCGGGCCGTCGCGCTCGGGGTGCGCCCTGCCGGAGCGGCCTCCGTGGGGGGAGTTCGACCGGGCCGGTTTGGGTTTCCCCGCGGCTCCGGTTCCGCAGGGAAGGGGGAGCCGGCTTGGGCCGGGGGAGGCGATCGTAATTTTCTCAGCGTCTTCCTGCTGCCGTGCTGTCTGTCTTCCATTCCTAGTACTGTTTTCCCGTCCTATGCTGGGATTTCTTTAGCCTTTAGAAAGCTGGATGAAGAGCTGTCTGCTTCTTACGCTGTAGGCAGCGAGGTAAAATGTGGTAATTCCACCGGAGAGCCTCGCATTGTGGGTGCCCTTAGGATCCGCAGTTCCAAAGGTTGCCTTCCTGGGTGGTAGGCACCATATGGTGCTTAGAAAAATACTTGTCATTCTGTTTCTCGTGCAGACGGAGGTTCTTGGGTTTTTTTGCGATGTGCTGCCACTAAGCAGTCCTAATGAGTTGTCCTCTGCCGTTTCAGGTATGGCCTCACAGCTGCAGGTGTTCTCCCCTCCGTCAGTATCCTCGAGTGCCTTCTGCAGTGCCAAGAAACTGAAAGTGGAGCCCTCTGTCTGGGATGTTTCAGGACAGAGCAGTAGTGACAAGTATTATACCCACAGCAAAAACCTCCCAGCAGCTCAAGGGCAAGCAAGCTCCTCTCATCAGGTAGCCAATTTCAGCATCTCTGCTTACGATCAGAACCTCCTTCTCCCTGCTCCTTCAGTTGAGCACATTGTGGTTACAGCGGCTGACAGCACAGGCAGCAGCGCAACAGCCTCCTTCCAGAACAGCCAAACCTTAACACATAGGAGCAACGTTTCTTTACTGGAACCATACCAAAAATGTGGATTAAAAAGGAAAAGTGAAGAGGTCGACAGCAACGGTAGTGTGCAGATAATTGAGGAACATCCACCTCTCATGCTGCAAAACAGACCTGCGGTGGGTGCTGCGGCCACAACCACCACGGTTACCACTAAAAGCAGCAGTTCCAGTGGTGAAGGGGATTATCAGCTGGTCCAGCATGAGATCCTGTGCTCTATGACAAACAGCTACGAGGTCTTGGAATTCCTGGGCCGAGGGACGTTTGGGCAGGTGGCGAAATGCTGGAAACGTAGCACGAAGGAGATTGTAGCCATCAAAATCCTGAAGAACCATCCTTCCTACGCCAGGCAGGGCCAGATAGAGGTGAGCATCCTCTCTCGCTTGAGCAGTGAGAATGCTGACGAATATAACTTCGTTCGCTCCTATGAGTGCTTTCAACACAAGAATCATACATGCCTTGTATTTGAGATGCTAGAACAGAACTTATATGATTTCTTAAAGCAAAATAAGTTCAGTCCATTGCCCTTGAAATACATCCGGCCAATTCTGCAGCAAGTGGCTACTGCCTTGATGAAGTTAAAGAGCTTGGGTCTGATACATGCTGATTTGAAACCAGAAAACATCATGTTGGTGGATCCTGCGCGCCAGCCCTACAGAGTGAAGGTGATAGACTTTGGTTCAGCCAGCCATGTGTCAAAAGCAGTGTGCTCCACTTATTTGCAGTCGCGCTATTACAGGTAAGTACTGACACCATCTTCACTTTCGTATGCTGCGTGAGCAAAGAAAAGCTGATCCTGATGGAGTGCTATGGGTTTGCTTCCACAAATACTTCACTCTTCTGCCATTAGGTCTAATCCCAGTTGCGGGGAGTGGGGGAAGGAAGCGATCAGCCTATCCACTGTTCCACATGCTTCCTGGAGATTTCTTCTGAAATGTTTATGTAAATAAATAGAACTTCTGCTTTGCAAGTGTGACATAATATGCAGTCCAATACCTTCCTTTTACCCCAGATTAGTGCAGTAAGTTGATTTTACTCTGTTGCCAGTTTGTGACAATGTGTGAAGTAGCAAACTGTGGAAGCAGTATGCTACTAATAAGTAGTGCATTTTGGATTATTGGCTGTGATCTGAAATTAGTCCATTAACCATGGTCGTTTAGAAGGGAGAGAAGTCAAAGGGGTGCCAGTTTCTTTTTATCCTGTTTCTTCTGGTTCCACCTTTGTCTGAACCCACTTCATGAGCACATGACTTCTGTATCACCCCTCCGTAAGGAACACTTTCATGGGACTGGCAGATCATTTAAAACAGGGAAGAGTGAGATCTCTGCTTCCCTTACCAAAATGTAGGAATGGCTTCCACTCTACTCCTGTCTAAGAATTAAAAATAAACTATGGGCAAAATGTAAAAACTCAGAAACTGTGTAGCTACAGCAAGCTGTGCTTTTTCTTTCAATTATTCCTCCAGCTTGGTTCTCTTAATAGTGTGTATTTCAATATAAGTAGCTGTAGACTTCAATAAATGGATGCAGAAAAAACTTCTGGCATCAAAGGGACATGAAAAAGTCTGGGCTGTGTGTCAGGGTTGCTTTCAGTGGAGTGTGAGCTCACTTGACGCAGAACTTAACTAGTATCTAGTCCTTCCAGCTGGGACGAGACAGAGGACTCGAGACACTCCACCCCACCCTGTGTCTCTGCCCTGTTTGATGTCTTTCCCGTCCTCCTAGCTTCAGTTTAAAGCCCTGGCTTCTTGTAGGCTTGCTCTGTTCCTTCCTCATACTCCCTGTATCCTTGCCCCCTTTGTTTTGTTTTTTGTTACTCCCTCTAACACCGAGTACCAGCTTTCTGTGCCATTTCTTTCATGTGATATAGACTTTTCTTAATCCATTCCTCATGATCTTCACTCAGCTTTTTGGCACCAGTCTTTCCAATTCCAAACTATTGATTGTTAGTTTTTTGTATCACAGTTGTCTTTTACGCACCATAGCTCTGTTAAAATGCTTGCTGTCTAAAATGCATTGTTGATTTTGTTGTTGTTGCATCAAAAGAGGTGACTGCTGATCAAGACTCTGCTCTGTCTGACTTGCAACACATGTGAGCAAAGCAGTTTGGGGAGCCATATAGTGCTTTCCAGTTTCTGGTATCGCAAACACCAGATTTGGCTGAGGCAAAAGCAGCAAGGGGTGATAAGTATCTTCGAGGGCCTGCTGGGAAGAAGCTGTCTGCTTCGTCTTTGTGTGCGGCACTGAGCTCCCGGCCACTTCCACCTCCCTGGTGCGGAGTGACTGACTCCGCCAGAAGGGCAAATAACCCGAGATTAGGTGGCATTTAAGACTGTCTGCTTGACTGAAGTTAAGTGTGCTGTGATGTGGAAATCTAGTATTTAGTGATAGGTAATTAGTTTAATCGTGATGATTACTAAAATCCATAATCTACAAACTTATGGAGATGATGTAGAAACCAGCTTATTGTGGGAGAACTGGATTGCTTTAACCATATTCACATTAAATTAGTGTTCAAATGAGTTCTAAGTTGGAAATTTTTTTCAATGCTGTGTTTAATAAAACAGTATAGACCAATTCTTCATTTGGTTCTCTGTCAGCTCTTAAAAATAAACTTGTTCTATGTTCACTTTTTTGTTTCTATACCTGTTACTGGTGCTTACATAACCTGTCTCCTGCGGAGACATCCAAACCGAGCTCGAGTACTCTAAGGTGAATTTTCTGATACGTATACCCTGAAGGCAAAAGCCTTCCTGTATCAGTTATGCTCAGTGCTGCTGGAGGTTGTCTTGTCCAGGTTCTGATTGTACTTCTGGTGGTTGGACAGCCCGCATGGTCTCAGTGACGCTGCTGGAGCCACACTTGCAGCTGGGAGGTGGTTTGTCAGGACGAGCGTGTTAGGGCTGAGGCAGGTGCCCTCTCACCAGGCGCTACCGGTGCCTCTGCAGTGTAACCCCAGTCCAGGAGGGAGGTTTTACTGCCATGACATGGTTGACTTAAAGTGTGGGTAAAAGTGCCCATGAAGAATTATTTGGCTCTGAAGCCAGGCATGGACTAGGAGCAGACTAACTGGCAGTCAGGCTTCTGCGTAGTGACTGGTTTCTGTGGCAGTCCTGAGATCTATTGGCAGTAATTCCTGACCGGAAAACCAGAATATATGCTTGTTACATCAGGTGTGGAAGGGCATGAATGCTTTTGTTCTCTCTGGGGAGGACAAAGGATAGAAGGAAGCAGACAGCTTGCAGAAATGAAAAATCCCTGGGAAGACTGGTTTCCCTGCTGTTTGGAGTGAGATTCACTCATGTCCTATGTTATATGTAAGTACGTCCATCACGTGAGTCTTACTCGGATCCTGACCTCCTGATGCTTCCTGGGGGCCAGCGTAGAGGCACTGAGCAAACTGGAGATACTGAGCTGAAGGGCTGAGCAATTTGGGCCATGAGAAGGTGGCACTGAGTGGTGAGGGAGCTTGCAGAGTGCCGTAGTATCTGTTTCTTACCTCTGCTTTGGGCTACATGACCTACTTCTGTCCCAGGCACGTTGGCTTGGGAAGCAGCAGTGCACTGCCAAATCTTACTCTCTGCTTGCTAATCCAGCTCCGAGTGGTGATCGTGTTATTCACTGCATTGCTAGTTGCAGTTGTACAGGCTTCTTATTACCATCATTCTTCACAAGGGGGAGGGCTGAAGACCGGTGTGTGAACATGGTGTGTTTTGAAATGCTAAAAGTAAGTCTCGGATTTTTCTGCCACTGCTCTGAATCCTCTTTCTTCTGAGAGTACCTGAGTGTATTTGCCAGCTTTGGAAGTCAGAGTTTGGCAAGCGTGTATGCACAGAAAGAACGTTGTTGATTTCTATTTCAAAGAGCTTAAGATCCAAAATCACTTTAGTCTCTGACAGACCAGCTACGAAAGTGACCTCTGCCTGTTGTCCTGTTTCAGCTCACATCTCATAAGGCTGCTAATTATAGTGGTGTAAAAGGAGATGAGAGATATTCTGATTTATCAGCTCTGTCCTGCAATCAAAATGAAAGCAGGTGGCTTGTGAGAAGTTCATTTATTTAGTTTCAGGGAATAAAATGCATAGAGTTCAACTTGCCATCATTTTGGTATTGAGGTTTCGGAATACCCAAGTCTATTCCAGCATGTAGTTAAAGACTAACAAACTATCCCATCCAGCCTTTGTTGCCACTAGTCTCTCTTTCCATGGGAATTGGTGGGATTTTTTTTTAATGCACTTCTGAAGGATTAGCATGCTTTGCTTATTTCACAAGACACTTATATTTTAGTTTGTTTGCCAGTCCAAACCAAGGAAAATTATGCCTGCAGCATTCCTTGCAGGTGCCCTGCAGGTTTGGGTCCTATCTGAATTGGAAATTCCTGCATAAGCAGGATAATCAAGAGGATCAATACAGTTTGTTGGTGACGACAAATACGAATAGACTAATGGGGCACGTGGGGTTCTGAAAATCCTGTGTGCATCTGCTTGTGAAGACCAAAGTACTACAGAAATGGATTCCTCTTGTTTACACCTGTTAGCCTGTAGAAAGTTGGATCTATTCTAGCATAGTTCTTTGAAATAAAAATGTTTAGCAGGACATTCAGCATTCAAATATCATATACTTATAATATTTGCATAATCATTTTATATTTTCCACATGCAAAACCATTCCAAAGTCAACTACTGACAGGGACAGACAAACAAGAAGGTCAAAACAGATCGATGTCAAGTAAAGCGAGCGTCAGAATGTCTTAGCTAAAAGAATCTATTACTTTGATTATAAAGGTATATCATGGCTCTGTTTTGGGGGGGCTCAGACATAATAGAGGAACCTTCTTGCTTTAAAGCTGAACGACAGAGAACAGGGATGATCTCACTGAGCACACGGCTGGTTCAGCGCACTCTCTTTTTTGATAGGTCTTGTGCTTTCTCGGAGCACTGTGCCTGGGCAACTGGGATGAGTGCATTTGTTTTGGAGACTGGCTGATGGCAATTGGGTAGTCACCTAAAACAAAAGCTGTGTCTGTGTCACCACGACACAAAGGTTAATTAATTGGAGAGTCACTTCTTGCCATGTCCAAACAGTTGGGAGGTACATTCGGGTTGAACAGTTGAAGGTGTCAGATCTATTGACACCTGTACATTATGCAAGCCCTGTCTTTTAGAATGCTGTAGAAAGATCAGAACTGGTTTCAGAGCCTTTTTTAACAACAGAAATATCCACGCTGTAACAAAAGAAATGTCACGCAAGCCCTGGGGCATGCTACCCAAGTCACAAGCAGAAAATAGATAGCCTGGAGTTTAGGACTTTTCTGTCTTCCTTTGCGCTTGTGTTAGTTATGCATGAAGAAGATCAAGGTTTTCGTGTTTCCTGTACTTTCCAGAGTAAATTCCCACACTAACTCACATGGGTTTTGCAGCACTTGGGTTTCATGCTGTATGCAAATGTATGACTGGCATTTAGCCTGACAGAAACGCATCGGTTTGTTTCAGAACTGTGTGTAGGTGAGGAGTTGTACTAAACTATCCTTTTGTGTTATGAGTCAGTTCCAGACAGAAATCTCCCTGAAATTCCAGCCTGTTGCAGAAGCAAACCCTGCTTGGAGTTTGAGTTTTTTTCATCACCTTCTTGTAAAGGCTAGGCCAGACAGGTAAATTTTGCATTAGGTGTGGTTCAGTGCACAAAACCTGTAACACAACCTTGCAAAGCGCTCACAATCTCCAGCTGTGTTCTCTCCGTCCATTTTAAACTTGAAACTCCCCAAACAAACCCTGTATGAGAACGCACTGATAGAAACCGAGAGCTCTCTGAAGAGCTCCCTTTTCTGGCTCTGCAGATGTTTGTTTCCCCATGAAAGCAGGCAGCCTTTGGCAGCGGGTCACCTGGGATCCTGAGACCTTCTTCCCAGAAAAGTCTGAGCACCCTTTGCCAAAACTTTTCTTCCCAATTCTGTTAGGGTGGGTTGTGCCTGTCTCGGGGACCGCTCACACTGTACATACTGTCAGGTGTAATTAGACTGGTTACTGAAGGAATAACTTCTATCACAGCTGCATAAAGGCCGCCTAGGAGTTGGAGGGCACTGGGGCCATAAAACAAATCCAGCTGTGCCATTAAGCGTTGAAGAGGCTTGGATCTGTTAGGCCACTTGAGTGAATCACTTTGTTTCACACAGATTTACTTGTTCTTGGGGGAGAGAAGGGACATTCCCCAGAGCAATTTATAGGAAAGAACTGCATGCTTTCAGAGTTGAAGATTTTACTTTTTTTTTTTTTTTCCTCTCCCAACAGAGCTCCTGAAATCATCCTGGGTTTACCGTTCTGTGAAGCTATTGACATGTGGTCCCTGGGCTGTGTGATAGCTGAGCTGTTTCTGGGCTGGCCGCTGTACCCGGGAGCATCGGAGTATGATCAGGTGAGAGTGTGCGGCAGACGTGGGGGCTTTCAAATGAGACCACGGTGATCTGTGTCCGGACCCCCTGAACCCGATGTATCCTACGTCACATTTCATCTATACAAATTGCTGTTGTCTGTCATCTTGAGTTCAGTTCTCTCTGTGGCGTTCCCATTGCCCGTCTGTCTCTGTTGTTGTACAGGAGAGCACAGAGTTCTCTGTGTTTTAACTTGAGTTGAATGTAGTTATCCAATATATAGAGTCAATTTACAGTTAACCCCCTGGCTTCCAGACCCAAAAGCTGTTGAAATACCTCCCTGTCAAAACAGAAGTGAGGTGTGTGCCCTGACTTGAAACGCCCTTTGTAATTTCACCATGAGGGCAGTTTTTCCATGTGGAGACAGAGCAAGCCTATCATTTCTGTCCTCTTAATACCTACAGCAGCCTCATTTTTAATGCAAAGTGTGAGCCCCAAGCTGTCTCTGAAATACAAGGGCAAGAGTCTGAAAAGGCACCTTGAACTAATTAGTTCTTTCCGTGGATGCTTAGCATTATTACCTGGGCTAGTCAGTTGCCTATAAAAGGACAGAACGTCTGTATGAGAGGCTTTTTGAGGGTAGCTTTTCCACTGTGGTTTTTATGGTGGTATCTCGTTACAGTGCTTGGTATGGTTTTCCTTATGTGATAAAATACATGAAAACTTACTAAGTTTGAAAATTTACTTGTGTTATATCTTCCCAGTACTGTAAATTTCCAAAGGAAACACAGTGGTACCTTAATGAGCGGAATGAGTTAGAAAATAACTGAGGTACAGCATGGTGGTTTCCTTGCACACCGAGTTTTGTGTAATTCTGAGAACCTTATCTAGTCATGTAGGTGGGTGGGGAGGAGGTGCTTTTTCCATTGCTTAATCGACAGGATTTTGCAGTCCTTTGTGAGGCAGCATGAGGTGTGACTTCATGTGGTTGATTGTGATATCTGAAAATTGAAAATTCCCCCTTGAAAATGAGGGATGAATTGCTTTTGTGTTTTCTGAGATTGTACAGCGGCAAGTAAAAGCTCAGGAAGAACTTGTGAGAGGACTCCTCCAGGAATGAGTCCATGGGTTGGGATGGGATTTACAATTATTTTTTAAACATCCTTTGGCTGTAGAGAAAGAGTTATGTCTCATAAAAATAGCAGAACTCTTAGCTGAACTGTCGTGTAGATAGAAAAAGTACTCACCTGCAGACTCTTCAGATCCACACTGGCATAAAGGACGAGCGAGTCAGCGGAGTCGTACGGATCACAAACTGTAACAGGGAGGGAAGTGCCCTGCGACGTTCAGCTGTTTTGGCACAGTGCAATAGCAGGAGTTTTGCAAATGAGAAATGAGACACGCTAAAGGACCTAGAATGGATAATTCAAACAAAGCCTAGTTAACGAGTTAACACTGTGTTTCCAGTCCTCGCTTTGTAAATCAGACTTATCAGGGTTTTTTCTTAAAGTCTTAAATAGAGTCCTTTGAGGGGAGGGTCATGGCAAAGGCGATGCCGCCTTTCTCACCATACGTCTTGAGGGCAAATAGCATTGGCAATTGGGCAACGTATGGAATGTTTCAAAAAGCTCATTATTGTGCTTTTTTATAACTTGCTATTTTCTTTCCTTTTGAGCATACCTTTGTATTTGTTAGCTCTTATGTTAGTGTCTCATTGATACCATCACAGATATTCAGGTGCATTTTCTAAAATTCTGAGCCATTTTTTTGTTACATGTAAAGTATATTAAATGTCTTTGAGGATGTAAGAATCTGTTTGTGCTATAGGTTTGGTCTTGCTTCCTTGGTCGGTGAGAGCTTTGCCATGACTGTTCTCAAATCGTGTGCTTAGAGTATATGTAGGCAGTCACAGCAATGTCGCTTGACTACTTATGCCGTTAATTATGTATACATATGTGATAACTTCTGTGGTATTTTTCTCTCTAAATGTGTACTTCTTACATTGCTGATATTAAAGACCATTGGTGTTACTTTATCCACGTCTCAAAAGCTTATAGTCTGCTCACATATACTTAGGCAAAAATTATTTCCATAAAATAAGATAGATATATTTAAAACCTAGAATTTCTGCAGATAATATGATTGGAAAAGTAAAATATCCTCATAAGTACTTGAGATAGTCCCTTTAATTTTGCAGTTTGTTATCTGGGCATTATTTACAGGTTGTTTTCTATTCGCCATGAACAAACTTGGCTGATAATTACTCCCTTAGCTATGAGTTCTTTATGTTTGGAGTCCTCATTCTTTTAATTTTCTTTCCTAGATTCGTTATATTTCACAAACTCAAGGCCTTCCAGCGGAGTATCTTCTCAGTGCAGGAACGAAAACAAGCAGGTTTTTTAACAGGGATCCAAATTTGGGATATCCACTGTGGAGGCTAAAGGTTTGTCTGTCGCCTTAATTGGCAGTTCTGTTTTGTTCATTGATGACTTGATATAAATTCACACCTCGTTTTAGTGTGCTGTGAAAACATTTTGAGTGAAGATCGGATTTGAAATGCCATTCAAATATAGCTGATTTGTGTATTTCATTTCAGAAACTGTAGCGACCTCCTGGTACTCATCTAACAATAGCAGCTGTGCACCATAGTGCTGGCAAAGAGTGGGTGTTAAAGTAATTGAGATAATGGTTACTTATTATGGCCTGCTCAGTCTTGGTGAAGTATGTCATCTTGTTGTCATCTCCTGACAATACGATGAGTAAAACAGGGAGTATTTCATGATGGTCTTTGGTAGTTTAACAGAAATCTGTATATGTATTGCAGAGGATGGGAAAGAATCAGATGTACACTTGGTTTGCCTTTAAAGCCGAGCAGCAAAAAGAGAGGGATTTTGCCTTTCTTCTTCTTTGTGAAAGAGGGATTTAAAATATTTATAGCCTCTTCTCTTCCTAAGTCAGAAATCTTTAGTTCTTCTGGCTGATCGCTACCTAACGAAGCCTTGAAATGAAATCACCCTGTTGTTAATTCAGCTTGGCAATGAACGGTCTTTCCAGCAGAGGAAATGAGAACCCACGGCTGTTTTGGTTTGGCCTACTGGCATGTGATTTGTCTTAAAGCAGGCAGAAGATCACCTGTCTTGGCTCTTTTCTTGCTGCTTTTTCTTTATCAGTATGCGATATCTCTGTTTATATTAACAAACGCTTTCTTTTATAGACCCCAGAAGAACACGAGTTGGAGACAGGAATAAAATCAAAAGAAGCTAGGAAATACATATTCAACTGTTTGGATGATATGGCGCAGGTGTGTGGAGATCCTGTAACACACAGATAACTATCATTAATTACACGTGGTATTGGGATCCTTAAAAATGAGGCTCCTGTGCTGGAGCCGGCCTCTTCCCCATGCTGTTGAGAACACTGATGGAGTTTGCCATGGTGCCAGTTTGCATCAGAAATCACTGTATTAAAGACTATGAAAGTGTTAATTATGAATCTGTTAGAAATGTCTTGTTTTTTCTTAGGCCCTGATCCAGTAAATGCAACAAGTGTACCTAGCCTGTTATCACTAGAGGTAGCCAAGCAGTAGGAAAGCTAAGCCCCTCCAGATGTGTTTATAGGATTATGCCTCTTATTGGACGTTGGAAATACTGACAAGAGCTACAGATTGTTCTATTTTTTTCATTCTATTTTCAGAGGTAAAATGAAGGAATAGCTGAGTGTTTTTAGTATCACGAGGCCTTGGATCTTTGTTAGTCTCAATTTTCTGTTGCTTTTGTAGCTCTTACCATCGCTTTACATCTGCACAGAGAATGTAGAATATTGCCATTCTGATTTGGTAGCCCTGTATAGCCCCCCCCACAAAATGAGGGCGTATTGCCAGGCAGTGGAGAGCGAAGCCTGGTTGATGTCTGTTGAACAGCCCAGCTTCACGTGGAGATGAGAATTCCATGTGTCAGTTTGACTTCCTTTAATAGAGTGAGCAAGGGAAGGATGGCGTGTTAGCACTGTACTACCTGACCCTAGGCTGTCTAAGAGACAAATGGTAAATAAATATTTCTGTGAAATTACTGAATTGTTAGCTAGCAATTAATGTGATGTTTGCGTGAACTACTCTCATTTTATTTTCAAGGTGAATATGTCTACGGACTTAGAAGGGACTGACATGTTGGCAGAGAAGGCTGACCGAAGGGAATATATTGATTTGTTGAAGAAAATGTTGACAATTGATGCAGATAAGAGAATTACTCCACTGAAGACTTTGAACCATCCATTTGTTACAATGACGCATCTACTGGATTTCCCACACAGTAATCAGTAAGCCTCCTTAGATATCTCGTTTTGTTTCAGGACTTACTGGAAACACAGAATAGCACTTTTCTGCTTTTTGTCACTGCTGTTTTCTGAATTTTGTGGCTGATCTGAAAATAGCAATGGCATGTGTAAGGAATGGAATGTTCATAAGCTTCCTTTTCGTGTTTAAGGACATTCTTTGTTGGTTTAAAAAAAAAAAAAAAAAAAAACAACGAAAAAGAACCTAAACCTAAAGACATGTGCATAAAGTTGGGAATCTGTTATGTCTTTGTTGTACTGTTTTTACATATCTGATATTTTCCTTCTGTCATTCTGTTTCAGTGTGAAATCTTGCTTTCAGAATATGGAGATCTGCAAGCGAAGAGTTAATATGTATGATACAGTGAATCAGATTAAGAGCCCATTCACGACTCATGTTGCTCCTAATACAAGCACAAATCTGACAATGAGCTTTAACAACCAGCTCAATACAGTACACAATCAGGTATAGCATCTTTTAGCTGTTTTATACTAATCAAAGAAATCGAATAGTCTAATTTTGCGCCTTCAGGCCAAATCCTGTTCTGCAAAATACTGTATTTAAATCGCTCTCCAGAATTTATAGTCCTGCTTGAAATTTAATTTTCCAAAACTCAGGCCAAGGCCGTCTCTTTACTCGACCTAATCATACTTGCCTGTCAGTTCAGCAACATAAGTAAAATCGGTGCAATTCAGGTTTTTTCTCCTGTGTTGTCTCGTGCCTTTTACCTGAAACCTTTTCCTGGTGCTTCCTTCATAGTATAATACTGGTGGTTTCTGTAGTTTGTTTTATAACAAGTACAAGTGATAAATATGATTATTTTTTTTCCTAGGCCAGCGTATTGGCTTCCAATTCTACTGCTGCTGCTACTCTTTCCCTGGCAAACTCGGACGTCTCGCTGCTGAACTATCAGTCTGCTCTGTATCCATCGTCTGCAGCACCAGTTGCGGGAGTGGCACAACAGAGTGTTTCCCTGCAACCTGGAACCACCCAGATCTGCACGCAGACTGACCCCTTCCAGCAAACGTTCATTGTCTGTCCCCCTGCTTTTCAAAGTAAGCGGAAAAACCCTTTGTGTGGTACTGTGGTTGCAGTGAGGTAGAAATGAGAAGTCGTAATTTGCACTAAACTGAAAAAGTACAGAAGACCACTCTGTGTGTCACGCAGTGCTCTTGCATCAGATGTAAGTGCAGAATCAGGTCAGACACGTGTAGACAGTTTGGTTCTCTTCCAGGTCGTGCTTGAACAGGAGACAGTATCTTGCCTACCCAGGTTGCAGTCTTCATCTGGTTGCTCAACCAGTTTTTCCCCCCAAACTGAACACAGCAGCATTCCACAGAGAGCAGTGAGTGGAGGAGCCAGACCTATCTGAAAATAAAAAAGTGTCGTGCTGTGTTTTGTGTGAGGGAATATCTGGTCTTTGAGTCTCAGTTCACAAGCACTGATGCAGCTGTGTAGTTTGCCAGCAACAAATTGTCACAGATTACAAACAAGCGAGGTTAGCGCAAGCACAGCTCTATTGATGCTGAAAGTTCTCTACTTATGCTTTTATCTGGATTGCGTTAATATGGAGGATTATATATGAAATGGGAACCGATAGCATAAGGTTTGAACTTAGTCTCAAGCAACATAGAATTAGGTGTCTGTGTTTCTGAAAACAAGACTGTGGACTTCAGCAGAGCCAAGCTTTTAAGAACTGGTTGTCCATCATTGCTCTTTGGCACAGCGGGACTGCAGAAGTATTTACTTCAGCTGGTGTTTTATTAGTATGCTTTTGTGAAAGGGAACAGCTTTTCTTTCTCTGCATCTGACCCTGTCTTCTGCCCTTAACCTGGTAAGGAACTTGATTTTGGAAAGAAACTGAAAAAAAAAAATAAAGCAACTTAGCAGTGATGTATTCTTGTCCTCCACAGCCGGGCTACAGGCAACTACAAAGCATTCTGGGTTCCCGGTAAGGATGGATAACGCTGTCCCGATCGTACCACAAGCACCTGCAGCGCAGCCACTGCAGATCCAGTCTGGAGTTCTCACGCAGGTAAAAAAGCAAAACGCCCCATAGAGTTAACTGCAGTTCCTACCCCGTCTGGGAGCACCTGACTGCCCCTCTGCTGCGGGGGTGAACGCGGGGGTTCTCAGAACACTCTGAAAGGTTAAATGCAGATCAGTTCCAAGACAGTGTTTTCTTGTTTTATTTTGCTTTTCTGGAATATTTAAAGTCTAAACTATTTTATGTCATGTGCCTCCCTGGTTTTAGAAGTTTGATTTAATAATGGAAATAAATATGTAGTTACCAGCTGTTAAAAACAGACTGTATTTTTTCACGGGTGTACTCTGCCTTACAGGTAGTGGTGTGCGTTTTTGCCTACACTTTAAAAATGTGGCAGCAAATTTTAGAAGAAATCGTTTCTGTGAGAAGCGAGATCCCAGTAAACAAGTGGCAACAGACATTACTCACATTAAAATTTCATCTTTAAATCAACAAAATTATTTCTGAATCCTTCTCAATTAGTTACATCGTTAGTGCAAATTGATGTGTAGCGATGATGTGCCTGTTTCTGTTGTTTGCAGTTTAAACAATATGCGATAGCAAAATTCACAAATCTAAAAAATGATATTTTAAACACTAGTAATGTGTCATAAATTAAAACAATTTTTATTTCCAAAAAGTAATGCTTTAATATATAGCGAGTGCCCAGTGATTCACAGGTTTTATTCACTGAAAAATTGTAATTGCCTTTATAATTAAGTGCACTTTTATTTATTTGCATAGTTTCAGTTTCTGCTGACATTAACACATCCTTTATTAGTTTTACTCTCAGCCAGTATGTCGTAGTTGCTAACATACTTGTAGAGGAGTAGTTTTTAGATTGTTCAGTCCAAATAATTTTAGTGGCATTCTGTTATCTCCTGTTGGTTTAGCATAATTATACAGGTAACGGTATCCAAAAAGCAGAATACACTTGAAGGAGCCCCGCCCGAATCCAAGCCCTGCTCTTCCCGAGAGTGCAAACTGTACACTAAGAATCTAGTTTTAATTGGACATTTGATGGACTAATATGTGCCTCGGTAGTTTCATCACAGATAACTTTGCTCTTTTGTGATACAAAAGACCTACGGTGCCTTCCATTAAATCCCTTAGTTTATCTTTTTCCAAGAGCACTGTATGTGAATGTGGAGGTACGAGAGTAAACGCTGAGTCCTGCTGGGGTGCAGTTTGTGTTACGGCTTAGGGCAGCGTCTGCAGTGTTACTTGCTCTCTGGGACCCACTAAAGTATCAGTAGCTGAACACTATCTCATTTTCGCTTTTTAACTGTGTCATCGGAGAGCTCCTGTTCCCAAATTCCCCATTCCCTGTGTTCCCCTCAGGGAACCGCTTAGAGGAATGTGCCCGGAGGGTCTGGGTGTTGGTCTCACTGCGTCCATTGCAATCTGGAGTCTGCTCAAGCACCGTAGAATGCCAGTGAGGTGAAACCCTTTCTGGCCCTATTGCTGAACCCACTTTTCCTGCCTCAGTACGTGTGTTTCACTCACTGCCTGATCTACATTTCAGGGAAGCTGTACACCACTAATGGTAGCAACTCTTCATCCTCAAGTAGCCACCATCACGCCGCAGTATGCGGTCCCCTTTACTCTGAACTGCGCAGCCGGCCGGCCAGCGCTAGTAGAACAGACGGCTGCAGTACTGGTAATTGCCTCCCTTGATTGTGTTCACTAACTGAGTTTTTGTTTTAACTTAGACTTGCAGAGGGCATGGAAGCATGTGCCATCTTGTGGCTGTGTTCTTGCTACATCTTAATGTCTTGTTGTTTTCCTCCCCAACATTGCTGAAGCACTGTCTGACTCTGACGTTTAGTGTGGCTCTGTAAAGAATCCAGATCCATTGACTATTACTTTTTACTAGCCT
The DNA here is from genome assembly GCF_964199755.1 of Larus michahellis. Lineage (NCBI taxonomy): Eukaryota > Metazoa > Chordata > Aves > Charadriiformes > Laridae > Larus > Larus michahellis. The sequence goes on from NC_133916.1 coordinate 7,612,671, forward strand.
AGTATTATAAAGCTCTTCTAAGCTATCCTATAGAAGAGTTATAATTGTTCTTGTTCTTTGCTTACTGTCCTTATCTTTGCCTTTTGATTGTTGACTACAAAGAAATCAGTCTTTAGCTTGACTCTGCTACAGGTACCTGGATGGCCAGAATTTGAACTACTTGGCAAGTTAGCTACATATTCTGTTTTCAACATGTGTAAAGCTGCTTTGCATGTAGAAATGTTTCAGGTCATTAATCGCAGGCTAAAATCTCTAATGATCGCAAATTCTTTAATGTATTGCTTTAGCAGTCGATTTCTCTTAACTTCTGTGGAACGTTGACAATAATTTTCTGGCCTTTTGTTATTTATAGCCAATCACAGGTAGCTTGCTTCATCCAGATAAAGATACCGTTCTTCACAAATACTTTCAGTTCGTATGTATTTCTTGGTTGAAATTAAAGGTGAGCTCTGGTATCCAAAGTGGCAGTAGCTAGCTTTTAGGCTGTTTGGAGCAATTTTTAAAACGGATGGGGAAAAGGATTAAACACACCTCTAAGAAGCGTATGTTTTCAAAATTGTCCTCTTCTGTATTCATTTGGCACCTGCATCAGAACGACTCTGCAAGTGCCACAAAGAAGTCATTGTGAAACTCCAGAATCAGATCAGTGAAGCGTATGACAACATTGCAGTGCACTTAAGTGCTGGTATCCTCACATGTCTTTCAAAGCACATTCCATTATGTGAACCATGTTGTTTCTTGTGGCTTTAAAGTGGTAGTTTGAGTGTCATTTTCTTCCAAGAGGGAGACCTCTGCTGAAGTGGAATTTGCTCGAGTCATACCTGTACTGAAATTCAAACCCACTCCTTTGAGTTCCTCTGAACCACGTCCACTCTCCCCGTTTCTGAGGACGGGAAGGCAGGAGAGCGGGGTTCTCCTGGGTCTCAGCTCTGAGCTAAACAGACCCAGGGGCGGATCTCCTTTCCTCCTCTTGAATTTTGATTGCTGAAAGGCTGCAATCTAGGCTCTGAAAGCGGCAGGGGGTGACTGTAGCAGAGCTTGGTACGCAAGCGAGTTGTTAGTGATGTTTTCAAAAGTGTACTCGGGCTATTGATTCAACAGGCAAATTTGTGCGTGTGCAGTGGACTTGATGTTCAACTCCCCTGTACAGCAGTGGGGATCAGAGCCAGCTGTCTCCAGACTGTGAGCCTGGATTCTGAGTTTCTCTGGAGGACTTACTGTTTCTGTTTGGATTCTGGGAGCCTTTGGCGTGAATTTGCTCACCTTTAGTGCTTCCGACACTTCTCCCTTGCTGCTTCCCCTGAGTTTGCATTAGCCATTTGCTAAGCTTTGCATATTTTTGTCCTTCCTCTGTCAAAACAGTTCGTCGCTTGGAAGGCCCGATTTCTGCCTCTCATTGGGAATTTATATCTTGCTGTATTAAACTCTCTGCTTTGTCTTGTGCAGGTGTTGGCTTTTGGAAAGACGCATGGTGTGACTTTTAACATATTTCTCTTTTTTTTTTTTTTATAAAAAATTATTATTATTATTATTCCGCTGATGTTGGCAGAGGTTTTAGCAGTTCTCTGCTTTGAAGGCTTCTTGTTTGGAACCGGTATCTGTAATAAGTGGATCTGTTACTTGCAGAAATACTGTATTTAAAACAGCAGGTGTTTATGGTTTTGCAGTTTAAACTGCAAGAAAGAGACATATACTTTCAAAATCATAGAAATATTGTACTGCCAAATTTATTTTGGTTTTTTTTTGTTTGTTTTGGTTTTTTTCCAGAAAAAACCTGCATTTTGTCAATTGGGATAGGAACATTAATAATGAATTGAAAATATCTTCATGTATCTCCCTTGAAACTAAATGTTTCTCTCAGTGTGGCTTTTCTTAAATATTTTTGTTGAGATGGGGTGAATTTCCACAATAATAGCGCTGTCTCAGCTCTCCCAATGTGAGCCCTGTAAGGCAGAAAAACAGAAAGGACCAAATTGGCTCCGTATTTTGGAATCCTTCAGCAGAGCAGCGTGCGTGAACTTCCATGCAGAATCAGTGCTGAAGGCTCATGCTGCAGCTGGCAGTACAATATCTGGCTGCATTCTGCAGTACAATATTAACGCTCTTTTCCCCAGGCGACATCTGTTGTACAAAAGACTAGTAAAGTGTCAGGGGAAGCTTGTTGCTCTGGTTTTCCGGTTCTCGTAGTGTACTGAGACTTTTTGAGAAAGGGCAATGATGTGCCGTTATCTCTGCAAGCTAACAATCTACGCAAGTGCATTTATTGCTTGGAACAAATCTCTCTCTCCAGCGGTAGGAACTGAAATCGAGTGAACCTGTGTGTCTGTTTGTTGTTTTGCAGCAGGCCTGGCCTGGGGGAACCCAGCAGATTCTGCTTCCTTCCACCTGGCAGCAGCTCCCAGGGGTTGCTTTGCACAACTCTGTCCAGCCAGCGGCTGTGATCCCGGAGACCATCGGCAGCAGCCAGCAATTAGCTGACTGGAGGTAAGGATTGCACGGGGTCCAGCTCCGCGCCAAGTGGAAATATGTGCCATTGCAGCGCTGCCTGCAGCACACAGAACTTCTCCTTTCCCTTCAAAATCACGCAAGGGCTCGGTGCAGCTTGCAGTGCCTCCAGTGTAATCATGGGATTTGTGTCTTTTTCTTTTTTCCTGCCCCAGAAATGCACATTCCCATGGAAATCAGTACAGCACTCTCATGCAACAGCCGTCACTGCTGACCAACCATGTGACATTGGCCACTGCGCAGCCTCTGAATGTTGGAGTTGCTCATGTTGTCAGGCAGCAGCAAAGCAGCAATGCTCCAGCAAAGAAGAGCAAGCAGCCAGCGCCAAGCGCAGCCAAGTAAGGCTTCCCGTCCCAGCCCTAGAGACTGCGGGTGTGTTTGTGGCAGCTGCCTTCATGGTGTGAAAAACTGGTCTTCTCATCACAGAGGCATTGTCAGCATAACTTTTTAATGTGCTACAGTTGCTTTTAAAGATGTCTTGGAAAACGTCTCTGTACTGTAGTCACTGATAAAAGTCTAATTTCAGTGAGGGCGCAAGGAACGTGGTTGGCCAAGTGCTTTACTTCACTGGTCAAAGGGAGGTTTTACACATCAGGGTGTGTTGGTGCCATAACGATACAAGTGACAGAACTGACATCTGTCAGACAAGGGGCAGCAGGTTTCTGGCAGCGTTCAGATGAATTAGTCCTGTTCAGAGCATCGCTGAGTGCGTTGGTCCCTTCTGGGATGAGTTCTATGGCACTCTCCTGTGCTAGTGTCTGCACTGAGGTTCTCTTTGTTTATTTCAAGGTGTTTCTTCTTGTACATGGGCTCCAGCCTTCTGGAGCCTGGCTGTTCTTAATGCTGGCGCTGGTTTGTCCCAGCCTGCTGACACGTAGCTGAATGCTTCTTTGGTTTTCCTTCAGGCCCAGCTCAACGCTAGAGACTGTGCCCTCCCAAGTTTACTCCCTCATTGGGAGCAGTCCCCTGCGCTCCACCTCCTCCTCTTCCAACGTGCTCGTCCCAGCGCAGGAGCAGCACCAGCCCATTGTGATCCCAGACACTCCAAGCCCACCCGTCAGTGTCATCACCATTCGCAGCGACACTGATGAGGAAGAGGACAGCAAATACAAACCTGCCAGGTAGGAAGTTCATTTTGGCAGGCGGTACTGATTTGTCCGTAGCTCAGCCCAAGCGTGTAGGGGAGTGGAGAACACTTCGTGCAAAGCCCTGGCTAGGCTAAGCAGCACTGCATAGGACAGAAAATTCTGCATCGTGTCTGCTGTGCTGTTTGTGTCTCTAATCACAATTTCATCTGACGAGGCAGGGTATGAGATTGCGGAGGGAGATCTCTGTGTCTTGTCGTAAAAGCGAGAATGTTTCCCATTTGTTTTTTGTTTTGTTTTTTCCCCTGCAGTTTGGGTATGAAGCAGAGATCCAATGTCATCAGCTACGTTACTGTTAATGACTCCCCTGATTCTGACTCCTCTCTGAACAGCCCCTATGCCGCAGACCCACTTTCCTCTCTCAGGAGTACCGGCGGTGCCCTGGAGCTGCCGAGCAGCGGAGCGGCTGACAGCTCCAGCTCTCGGACTATCATTGTGCCGCCACTGAAAACACAGCTCAATGACTGCATTGTAGCTACCCAGGCTTCAGGTGGGTGTGCTCTCGGAGGTTACTGTGCTCAGCAGTTCTTGCCAAGGCCTAGGTGCTCTCTTATCCCTGACAGTGTTGTCCTCACAGTTTCAGACTATGCATTGGGTCTTCAGCCACTTAAGGTTTCACAGCTGCTCTTCTGAGAGTGCAAGCCTTCGTCTGTTTTCCATTCCGTTGATAGATTTCCCTGTATGTTTGGCTGCATTTAGAAGGATCTGTAAAAATTCCCAATGATTTCTTGTACAGTCAGATTTTAAATCATAATGGAAGAAAAGGCTGTTACGGAAATAGTCCCTGGGGTGGTTCGGTTACCTAAGCTGGGTATCACAGTGCATGGCACGTGAAGGGGCAGAATGGACTAAGGTTTTGAAATCTTTCAGGCATCCTGAGCAGCACCAGTAAGACGAAGCCAGTGGCCTCTGTGAGTGGGCAGTCGTCGGGATGCTGTATAACACCTACTGGGTACCGCTCACATCGCGTGGTGACAAACGGTGTGCAGCCTCTCAATCTCAGCCAGGTAAGCGCTGTGTGCCTCTTCTGACCCTTGAACATGCTGCTTTAGAATTGCTTTAGAAACATTATGCTGTATGGCAGGGAGAGTGACTTGGGCGCAAGAGGATCGATATCTGCCGCCTCGTTCATTTTCTGAAGCTGCTTCTGTCCTGTGGCTATGCAGGGTAGGGTAAACTCTGTAGGGAAAATAAGTGAAGTTTACCAAGGCAAAGAATTTGTTCCTGTACCGGAGGGCGGGAGAAGAAGGAAGCATGGTTATGTCCGTATTCTTTCTTTGTGCTCCATCACACCTCTCTTGCAGTGACTCGTTCTTGCCACTCGGGTGGGAGAGTGACACCAGGATCCAGCTGTTGAATTAGAGGAGCATGAAAGGCACTCGACAGTATGAGGAGATTCTTTCAGTCTTTACCTTCCTTCTCTAGATCTCACGAAGGCCTGACCAGGAGATTAAGGCTGGACCTTGTCTCTCAAACTAACAATTAGCACCTGGTTTCCCTTGAAACTTTCAGAGATTGGTTTCACTTCAATTTGTGTCACTGCTCTTGGTCTTCAAGTCGAGCTGCAGGAGCCTGTTGGAAGAGAGGAAGAGTTACACCTCCAGTTCATTTCTGGCATGGGGATAGGACAGGCTTTGTTGTGCTAAAATGGGGCAGCCCTGCTGCTGCTCTGCTCTTCCACACCTCAGTGAGAAGTGTGCGGAGTTTGAGGGCTGGGTCAGTCTTAGGACCCGCCTGCACTTGTGCAGCGGTGTACTGTGGTACCCCAGGTGTGGCAGTTTGATCCCATTGTGGAGGAAAAGTGTACCCTTTGTCTCGGTGGAACTGCAGTGACCACTCTCAAATTTATGTGAGGGTTTCGCAAAGCTGGGAAGGGAGAATCTGCAGAAATGCCAGTCCTGCAGCTGGAACCGGGGTGTTGATCGGGAGGCTCTGGCTGACCCTTCCTCGCTCACCTCCTCGGTCCACTGCCCTTTTCCCCGAGGATAGCCACTAACCTTATTTACTTCTTCTCCCTGCAGAACCAGCAAACAACAGTGCTGGCCTCACAGGAGAGAAGTGGAAATGCTGTCCCGCGCAGGCAGCAAGCTTACGTGGCACCCCTCACGTCAACTATTTCTCAGGCTCCCTACACGTTTCAGCACAGCAGCCCAGTGCATCCCCACCTGGCAGCAGCAACGGCAAACGCACACCTGCCCAGCCAGCCACATATGTACACGTATGCCCCAACCACTGCTGCCACGCTGGGCTCCACCACCTCCATCGCCCACCTCTTCTCCCCTCAGGGCTCTTCGCGGCACACCACCTACGCTGCCCACCCCAGCACACTCGTCCACCAGGTCCCCGTGAGTGTTGGTCCAAGTCTGCTGACTTCCGCAAACGTTCCGCCTGCCCAGTACCAACACCAGTTTGCTCCCCAGTCCTATATTGGTGCTTCCCGAGGATCTGCTATTTACACTGGATATCCGCTGAGCCCCACAAAGATCAACCAGTACTCGTACTTGTAGTTCCGAGCAAAGCACTGTCCTGCAATAGGCCTGAGAGGTTGGAGAAGGATTTCAGGTGAAGCTTTACCTGGTAACGACTTGCCTGGTTTTCGTTTCTCCCTGATCTGGTTGTATGTTGTTCAGAAATGTCTTAGTGAGTTCAGTCACTAGCTGAGCAGCATGCTTTGTTACCAGTACGAGGGTCACTAATTAAGTTTTTAAAATTTTACTTACTTTTTATAGATGCTTTTAAAAAGTTCATGGTCACGTTTATTTAAAATTGTTCTGTCGTGCTAATCAAAAGAGGAAAGAAAATCAGTGTCTTGGAAGACAGATCCTGGTGACTTTTTTAAACTTGTATAACTTCAACAAAAAGACTAGCAGATTATATTTTAGCAGCTTGCACAAATCCATGTTGCCACTAAAAATGTAATGCACGTTTATTCATTATGTTGCTGGGGCAGCTTTAAAATCAAGTTTAATATTTTAACATTTGTTCTCTAATTCACTTTGTCTCTAACAAATTGCTGGTTCTGCAAAAGCCATTACATCTCCGTATGTGTTACTGTCAGAGTTCTGTTTACTGCTCTGCTTTGTTTAAGGACTGGTAGAGGCGACTGCCTCGTACTAGCAGCATTATATATACAGGAGTCTGTGTGAACCCTGAAATCTGTTTTGTTCTCGTGAAAATTCTGTGTCTCCATAACACAGCTGAATTTTTATTGCATTCGTTGCAGAATTCTTCTGAGTTTTTGAAACCATAGTCAAAATCTCACTGTGTAACAGAGCTCAGCAGCTTGTCGGGACGCTGTCGTCTCCAGCTGAGGATGAACAGTGCAGCATTGCTCTCGCGTTTGGTTTCTGCAGCTCAGTAGATGCTGGCCCTATAATGGAGCTGGGTTCCTTCACAGAAGCACAGGGCTTTCCTTTGTTGTGTTTCTCTTGGTATTTTTCCTCACATGATTCATTTAGGAGGGAGTTGGATTTGAAATACAATGAAACATCACTGTATTGATGTGTACAGCTTTTTATACTCCTGTGAGCGTATCCTCCTGGATATGTCAACAGCTACCATAAAGCGCTCTTAACAAGACTTGTATACAGTACATGCATGTAGGAATCGCAACAAAAAAAAAAGGAAAAAAAAAAAAAGAGAAAGAAAAAGAAAAAAAGGAAAAAAAAATCCAGATTTTAAAGTTTATTACTGAATTTAAAACTATTTTAGAAGTTTTGTATTGGTGGTGTTTTAATATTTTACATAAAATGAAATATGTACATATTGATTAGAAAAATATAACAAGCAAAACTTCCTGCTAACCCCAAATGGTCTGTCTTTGTAATCAAAACGTGTAGTGATTATACTTGAACTCTGTACTTAGTGTTTGTCTAATTCTTAAACGTTCTGGGGATGGAGTTGATGTATCCTTTGTATTTAAACCAAAATGAATTGATTCGTGTTGGAATGTATGTGATATAATGCAATGGTTAGAGCTCATCACTGTAGCACTGAGAGGAGTAGAGCTTCGTGAGAGAAAAGGATACCTTCTGATTTGTTTTGCACAGGTATGTGTGAGGAAGAGTTGTTTGGTGTGTCCCCTTATTGTAGTGCCTTAAATGATGACGTAGTGTGACTAGAGTTTACAGTGAGCTTGCCTTATGAGGGACCAGCAAGCCCCCGTCGAATTGAAGCAATTCACTAAGCTTATCACCGCAAGAACAGCAGCGTGTCGCATAGGTGCGTTGTTCTCAGTTTTAATGCTATCATAAAAAGCTACATTTTTGTTCGGAGTGAAGCAATGTTTCCTTAAAGCTTTTCCTTGAAATGGCACATGTACTGTTAGATGTCTGTCGGTGCATTTCGAATAAGGTAGTGCTGGGAATGCATTGGAATGTTTAGTCTAATATTGCAGAAGTGATTAAATACGTGCAATCACTTTTTATTAGATTAGTACGGCGTTACCTTCCCCCACGTTAATAGCAGACATTTCTTGTAAAATATCGCTAGCTTGATGATAGAATATTTATACCAAAGAGAGCCTGCTGTAAAGCACATAATACCATTTAAAAGTTTTATAATGCTACTGCTAATGTGGAGTCATTGGGAAGGTCTGTCAGCTGTAGCCCTAGTTAGTGTTCAGAGGAAACGCTCATTTTGGATAATCAGTGCAGTTTTTAAACTACTCTTTGTTTTCTTGAGTCCCTTGTACTAGGAATTATTTCTCATCTTCAGTACGTAGATTAAGTATCTTGTCCAAGTGGATGCTAAACTGGCTCCAGCGGTCGTGTTACTGCAGCAATAAGAGGTTTTGGTAACCTTGAATCCCAGTTTATGTGCCGTCCCAGTGGAAAAGAGGCCAGTTCTCTGACCGGTATGTGACAAGAAGTGCAAAAGTAATTTCTGAAAATCCACATTATTGATAGAAGAAAGTCTGGACTGACCTGAAATTGATGAACTGCTAAAGGTTTGGCATCTCTTTTGGTAGAGGGATCAAGGACTTTGAACTGGACGGTAGCATCAGCCACGTTGTTGTTCAGTGTGTTTTTAGTCGGAGCACTTCTGTGAGTGTGCGGATACCCACCGATCCTGCTGTGCCACGTCAGTGCTGTAAACGATGCTCTCTGTTGCTGTGGGCGCTTTCTTCCTTTTTTCCGTATTGCGTTGCTGGTGTTCCGTACTTCCCTTGAGGTACCTCTGGGGTACAGAGTTGTGCCTTTCCATCGAAAGGCAAAACGAGCTCCAATTCCTGTTTCAGGAAAACGTCATTCCCTGTTTGACAAATACTAAAGTGTTTTCCATTAAGTCCTAACAGGAAAAAAAGACCTTTAGCAAAATCTGCTAATAATTTTGCAAAGAAATTGCCCGCTTCTCCCCCCGCCCCTTGCCCCCGCAAAAAAAAAAGAAGCTGATTAAAAGGACCATTTCTCTTTAGAGTCCCCAGTACGTAATTAAACCCAATCAGATGTATGCACAAAGCACGATGTCGTCTCTTCCACTCTCTGAGTTCCCAAAAGTATTGGAACAAGGAGGACGAGATGGAAGTGCCACAGGTGAAATGACGGGTACTGCATTTCAGACAAGTTGTCAGTGACCCTGGGATTCCTCTGCGATACTCGGCGTGAGCCAGGCAAGCAGTGCCCAGCCCAGCAGGGCCAGGTTTCCATCGTGGCGCTGGCTGCGCTCCTGCGGCGGATCCCCATCCGGCCCCGGTACATGTTGCCCGATGTGAGTCTGTCGGGGTCTGCTCTAAGGAGATCCGTCCCTTCTCCCCGTGCGTATCCAGCCTTCAAATTAGGTTAGAGAATTGACTCTCCTCGTTGTCAGAGTCGCTACACATATTGTGTAAAGAAATGTGCTATCTCCGTATAGAAATTGGAGCCCTTGCATTTTTTTGAAACTAGTTTGGGATTCACCTTTTGAGTGTTTGGTAACGGTGGTCCCGTCTCGGCTCGTCTGTGATTCTGTGTGATGGCCACCGCAGAGGCAACTTCGGAGGCTTTCCTGCTTAGCACCTAGCTGATGGGATGCAGTAATTTACCTCTGACTCAGCAATTTCTTTTAGTAAGTGAGACTAAATTGCTTCTAAATGACAGGATTGGCACAGCCCTGCTTTCTTTTATTTAAACTTCTGAATGGTGCCGCATGTCCACATGGTTGTTTGTTGCTAAACTTTATATAATGTGTGATTTCAGATTCAGCTTGAAATATATCTATCTCACTACATGTAGCAGTACATTATATGTAATGTTAGTATTTCTGCTTGAATCCTCGATATTGCAATGGAATTCCTACTTTATTAAATGTATTTGATATGCTAGTTACTGTGTAAAATTTAACTTTCTTTTATGGTTGTGCTCTTCCTTTTTACAAGCCGCTAGATACAGGTAGTTTCTGACGATTACTGATCTATGTTTGTATTGCTGATGTACTTAGGGGGTATGTAAAAATCATTTTAACAGAAGAAATAGATATTTAAAAATTTAATACTAACTATATGGGAAAAGGGTCCATTGTGAAAACATAGTTTATCTTTGGATTCAATGTTTGTCTTTGGTTTTACAAAGTAGCTTGTATTTTAAGTATTTTCTACATAATATGGTAAAAATGTAGAACAATTGCAATGCATCAATAAAAAGGGTTAATTTTCTGTACTCTATTAATTTGGTCACTTGATCTATTAATGGGGGTGGAAAAGGGGTTTTGGCATATCCTGGATGAAACATTAACTAACCGTTAATCGTTTGCTGATGACGACGTGGTGCAGCTGTACCCGCAGGCTGTGAGCGGCGCGAGGTCTGGTTCGGAGCGAAGGCAGCGCGTGTCGTGCCAGGAGCAGAGCTGGGCAGCACCAGCCCCGGCACGGGGGTCCCTCGGACTCTGCGGCTCTCAGTGGTGCTCGTGGCGGGTAAACCAGGATCAGGACTATCTCAAGTGAGAAAAAGCTTTCTCATCACTTTGGCTTATGTTCACAGACGCGTTTGAGTTTGCACATGTATTTTAGTGCTCTGAGCACCGCTGAGGGTGGCTGTACAGCCGCCCATTCTGATCCGAACCCGACTTGGGCTGGATGCTGCTGGAAGGTGCTGAAAAGAATCTCTCCCTTCTGATCTTGTGAGACACTTGGATGCCCAGGAAGGCTTCAGAAGGAGGGGAGGACAGAGTCTCTTGCCTTCCCAAAACACCCGTGCCACGCCGCTGCGGCTGGGCAGTGATGGGGAGCACAGAGGAAGGCTCAGCGTTTGTGGTTTGGGCTTCCCGGGGAGCACTTTGAAAGCCTCTGGGCGGGATGGTGGGGGGAGACGGACAGCGAAGAGGGGCTCTTCTCAGATCTCCGGTCCTTGCAGGGGCAGTTGTGGACAGAAACGTTTGCCAAAGGCCCCTGCCTGGTGCAAGTCCCTGGGTGCCAGGGACACTCTGCACTGCCCACGGCAGCCCAGGCCCCCCCTGGACCCGGCGGCCTGCGCGCGCTGGCAGAGTCTGTGGAGCGAGTCCTGCGGGAGCGGGACAAGAGGTGCAAGGGGCCAGTGCCAGCATGGGCTGAACTCCCCAGTGACACTTGGTCGCTGGGATGGGCTCAGTCAGCTGCCCCAGAAGCACCGAAGGGTGGAGCGCTGCTGTGCTCAGCGTCGCTAACCCGGGCAGGCAGAGATGCGCCCTGGCCTGCAGGCGAGCTGTGTTTGCTGGCACCCCCGTTGTCCATCCGTGAGTGACAGCCTCGCGTGCAAGGCAGCAGGGAGGTGCTGGGGCCGAGCCCAAACCCTGCCAGTGCAGCAGCTTCATCTGGCGCCCTGTGCTGCGCAGCGCGGTGGGACGTGGGATGCAGGATGCGGGAGCACTAGGTGGCACACTCATCCTGCATGCAGCACCGCAGCCCTGCGCATGGACGCGGCCGACCATCGGCCTCATGCAGATCTGCAGCAGCAGAGCCAGGGACGACCACGGGCCGTGGCTGGTCTGGCAGCACCGCCGGGACTGGGTGGGTCACAGGCACAACCGCAGGCCTGGCTGCTCCTGGGCACAGTGCTGCAGCCTCCATCCGTCCTGCTGCACCTGGGCCCTGCCCTGTCCCTCGGCCGGCACTGGTGTGCAGGAGCTGCCGTGCGGCTCTGCACCAGTGCTCGGGCAGCCTCGGGAGCAGGCACTGAGCAAACAGCCCCAAAATGGCAGGCAGCCCCTGGCTGACTGCTGGCGGTCGGCCGAGCTGCTGGGCGAGAAGGGCTCTGCGCTGGGGGAGCCTGCAGGACCCCGGTGTGAGGCGGGGGCAGGCAGGAGCTCCCCGCTCAGCAGCCAGGACAGGGGCTGTCACAGGGTCGGTGGCTGGTGGCCACGGTGCTGGCCCAGCTTGGACTCCACGAGACCTGGCGTGTGGCTGAGGCTCAGGCTGGCCATCCGCCTCAGGCATCTCTGCAGGCCGGGAGCCAGGGCTGCGGCTGTGCCCGCGGCTTCGCACCAGGCCCAGCTTGGCCCCACGCTGTCCCCCGGGCTGTCCCCACCGCGACTCGTGCTGTCCCCAGCGCCAGAGGACGCATCCCTCCCGTGCTGCATGGGGCTGCTGCAGCGCTCCCCGCTCGTCCCCAGCCCCTGCCCTGGCCCCACAGCTCACCAGCGCCATGCAGGGCCAGTGCGGGCACCATGTGGGGTGCGAAGGGGTTAAGGCGCCCGGGGCTGGTCTTCGGGGAAGGAGCAGCTTCTCCTCCCCTCTTCACATCTGGATTCAATAAGGGCTGCGAGAGGCCGGAGCATTCCTGAGCACTGAGGTGGAGGCTGCACTCTCTGATGGCCATGGGGCCCTGGCGCTGCCTGCTCCTCCTGCCGCTCCTCGCCACGGCCCTCCGCGCCCAGCAGCAGCAGTTCATGGAGTACGTGGAGCGGCGCCTCACCCTCCTGGAGGTAGAGCCCCCCTTTTCCCCATTTCACCCCATTTTGCCCTGCTGTGGGGTCCCAGGCCTTTCCTCCCCCGGGGCCGGCGGGGCTGGGAGCAGGCCCGGGGCAAGGAGGAGCCGGGACCGGAGCAGAGCTGGCGTGGGGTGCCCCGGCCCCTGCCTGCCAGGGCCCCGCACAGCCCAGCACCAGCACCACAGGGATGGGAGTGTGACGGGAATGGGAGCACCGTGGGATGGGCGGATCGCAGTAGCCGGGGCATCACAGTGCTGGGGGCGTCATGGGGCTGGAAGCATCACGGGAGCGGGAGTATTGCAGGTCTGGGAGCATCGTGGGTGCAGGAGCGTGGCAGGATAGGACCCAGAGCCATGAGCACCAGGGATGCAGTGCTGTGTGTCTCCGGGGGCTCCCACAGCCATGCTCAGGCAGTGGGATGGCTGCCACGGACAGGCTGTGAAGTGCAGAAACCTCAGTGTCCCCTTGGCCACCCCAGGAGAGGATCTCACAGTGGCACGACCAGAGCAGCCGCTACTCCACGGAGCTGCGGGACTTCAAGAACCAGGTGCTGGGGATGCTTGAGACAGCAGAGAAGGAGCGGGAGGCGATGCGGTCAGAGGCAGAGAGCGCAGCGGTGCGTGTGGACCGCCTGGAGCGTGAGGTGGACTACCTGGAGACACAGAACCCCGCACCACCCTGCGTGGAGGTGGACGAGACCCTGATGGAGAAGCAGGTGGCCACGGCCAAGCAGAGGAAGAACGAGAAGTACACCAAGCTGACAGGTGAGGCGCTGCCGTGGCTCCCTGGGGAGATGGTCCCGGGTGCGGGGTTGCCCTCGGCCTTCCCAACCCACCCAGGTCCAGGCCTCCCCCGGCCGCATGCTGTGGCATTGAGTCCCAGCAGAGCAGCTCTGAGGTGTCTCTGGCGCAAAATCCTGCATCCCCAGAGCTGCCTGGGAGCTGCATTCACGGCCCAGGACAGAGACTTGGGCTTCTCCAAAGCCCTCGGGGAAGGGCTGAGGTGAGAGTGGCCTCCCCTGCCCATGACACGGGTGCACAAGGGGACTTCTCGATGCCACCAGGGATGGCACTGCAACCTCTTCAGTGACTTTGCCTGAGGGCTGGGGTGGGACGCAGCAGGACCTGTGTGACTCCAGCACAGGGTGGCAGCAGTCCCTGCTGCAGGGCTGGGTGGCTTCCAGGCTTTCACAGCTGCCCCACTCTTGCAGACTGCAGTGACACCATCGCAAGCATCAGAGCCATGAAGATCCTGAAGCGTTTTGGCAGCACCTCAGGGCTCTGGACCAAGGATGCCGCAGGGAACTCTGAGAAGATCTACGTCTTTGATGGCACTGCCAATGACACGGTGTACGTCTTCCCCCGCATGCGGGAGTTCACCCTCTTCTCTGCCACCCGCAAAGCCGCCCGCATCAAGCTGCCCTATCCCTGGGTGGGCACCGGGCACCTGGTCTATGATGGGCATCTCTACTACATCCGCCAGCAGGGCCCCTTCCAGGTGATCAAGTTCAACCTGGCCAACAAGACAGTGGTGGACAGCTCGGTGTTCCCGGCCGAGGAGCAGATCCCTGTCTTTGGGCTCTCCCCCTTCACCTACATTGAGGTGTCGGCAGATGAGGAGGGGCTCTGGGCCATCTACGCCACCAAGGAGGATGAGAAGAACATATGCCTGGCTAAGCTGGACCCCACCTCACTGGACATCGAGCAGATGTGGGACACGCCGTGCCCACGGGAGAACGCCGAGGCCGCCTTCGTGGTGTGCGGGGCACTGCACGTGGTCTATAACACCCCCCTGCCCAGCCGCTCCCGCGTGCAGTGCGTCTTCGACGTCAGCGGCACGCTGGCCCCCGAGGACGCCTCCCTCGTCTACTTCCCCAAGCGCTATGGCTCCCACTCCAGCATGAAGTATAACCCCCGGGAGAGGCAGATCTACGCCTGGGACGATGGCTACCAGATCATCTACCGCATGGAGATGAAGAAGAAGCTGGAGGTCTGAGGGCCATAGCAGGATGTCCCTGCACGTCCGGCCACTTCGCCTGGGCAAGCATGGCTCTGCCCATCCCACCCCACGGGCACAGCCGGCCCCAGCATCGGTCGGCATCTCTGCCCTGTCTCCCATCACTGTGAAATAATGAAATGCTGGACCCCCGCCCCTGGCCACTCTCCACCCACCGGCACCAGGCATCCCTGCCCAGGACCACCCTGCAGAAACCTGGACTAATTTAATGAGATTTTTCTTCTCTGTGATATAATGAATAAATACTATGCAGCGAGCTGCAGCCACCTGCTTGGGGGGAGCATGGGGTGCTGGGGCCAGGCTGTCAGAGCCATGAGCTCCACATCGCCCCAGAGTCACCCCAAAAGACACCTCCCAAGGGTGGGGTGGCCACAGCAGACAGCGCAGGCGGCTCCTCGGGCTGGGGGGCTGGGCGCGGGGGCCGGGCTGGGGGATCGGGCTGGGCGCTGGGCAGGGGCTGCAGGCAGGGATTGAAGCTGGAGCTTCAGGCGGGCGCCTGCTGCACAAGGGGACCTCTGAGCCTGGCCAGGGCCAGCCTGTTTTGCATGTGCAAAACTGTGAGCAAATAGCAAAATCCCTTAATCTGAGAGGACAAATGGAGATTTTCCTCGCGTGCTGGGGGAGGCGTCCTAGCCAGCAGGCACCAGATGTTGCTGATTTGCTGAGTTCATGTCTAATGAAGCACAGCCATCTTCCCCCTGCAGCCGCAGCATTGCCACAAACCCTTTATGTAAGGCCCTGGGTCCCCTCAGCCCCTTCTCGTCCTTGTGTCACCAGCACCGAATCCCACACGGCCCCACGACGGCAGCACCCCAGAGATGGGGTGGGACAGGGCAGGTTCTGGGAGCCCTCGGGATGGCAGCGCCGGCACTGCCAGGGCTTGAGACACTTGTCCCCGAGGCAGGGGCCAAGGCTGCAGCCGGTGCCTGCTGGGCACGGGCACAGCCCCGTGTGGCCACCATGCCATGTCCGTCTTCTTCCAGTCCCCGCTGTGTCACCCATCAGTGACTGTCCCACATGCTGCCACTGGCACCACATCCCTGGAGGGTGCAGGAGTTGACCCATTTCTGGCCAGAGATGCCGTGGGCCCTCCAGAAACCTGGATCTGCTGGGGTTGTTCTTGTCAAGGTGTCCTGAGAGCACAAAGGATGACTTGCAAGGTGTGTATGTGTTGTTAAGCATCCTTTTTTCCCATCAGAGACCAATTATGGGGACAAATGCTGAGCACATGAGCTGGTCAGGCCAGGGGGTCGCATCCTGTCGGTGCCGGCTCAGGGCGCTCCCCCGCCTTGGGGCAAGAGGCCCTGGGGCTCCCAGGGGGCTCCCAGGGACACCCGCCCTCCCGGAGCTGCAGCATGGCCATGCCAGCCCCTCGCTGACAGAAAGCCATCCGGTGTCCCCCCGCACCCACCTCGAGACAAGCTGTGCTGCGTATTTGCTTCAAGTTCTTCTGTATTATAGTTAAAATATCTTTCAGTTTCATACAAAAATGTTTAAATACACACCTTGAATGACTGTAATTGGATGGTTCTGAAAGTTCAACACACAGCGCAAGTCAAGCAGAGAAATTATCCAAGTGTGAAAGACTATGTGAACTGTCAAGTTAATTTATAACCCTTTTCAAGATCAATAACTACAGTAACAAAAATATAATTTTCAGAAATTGCACAGTTGTAAATAATTATGCCGATGATTTCTCTAGCTTGAATTAAAATTGATGGGGCAGTAATGATTCTGCACCAGAAACCATATTCTAACCTGAAACAGGCCCTGCAAATCTGACACTCGGTCCCCTGAGAGGCGCGTGCTCTCCTGGGCGCGAGCGGGACGGGGCACAGCCACTGGCAGCACTTCCCAGAGTCCTGTTTGTGCCAAGCATCGTGTGATCATCAAGTATTTTAATCTTTTTAGAATATCTGGCTCATTAGGCTTCGTCTCGCCACGCAGGAGGGGTGGCTGGCCTGCGCTGCCAGGGTGCCCTCGGGGCCCCGCTGCCGGTCTCTCGCTCGGGGCGACCGCTGCCGCCTGTGCCGGCGGGGACGTGTCCCGTGGACCGGAGGGGGAAGCCGGGGCACAGTGGGGCCCCTGCGAGTGCCAGGATGGTCCGGCTTCTCCTTCAGGACGCGTTTACTGACACCAGGAATCGCGGGTATGAGGGCGGGCGAGGGGCTCTGCTGCTGCCCTGCAAAGCCCCAACGTGACAAGCGCCTCCAGTAACCACGTGCTCACGTGGAATTTGTTTTGTACAAACACTTTGGGAATGAGAAGCAACACGGAAAAATAACTGCAGTGCCTGATGGGCTCATAGAGTGCAGCACTTATCTAGCACTCCACATCTTCAAAGTACTTCAAGAAACACCAACTAATTAATCCTTGGAATAACCCCTGTAAAGCAGAACAGCGTTATCTTCATTTGGTGACAAACGCTCAGACAAAACCCCCATGTTTGATCATTAAAAGTGGTTCGACTCTGAGCAGGCTGAAGGCAGCTTGGGCGAAGGCGGTGGTCCGGCGCAGACCCCAGCGAGCCCCCAGCTCCCCGGCTTGTGACAGGGGAGCGGTGGCAGGACCGTGGGCGCTCGTCCCCGCGGCTCGTCCCCACGCTGCCTCCTGGGATGGGGTTCAGCCCCACTTGGCACCGTCTCACCCCACTGCAGGTGAGTCTCTGCCATCGTCTGGCTCAACAGAGGACTGTGCGGAGCGAGCGACCTCAGAGGGAGCCTGGGGGGCTCTGCTGCGCGATAGCGCACCGAGGAGGGGGCTGTTCATGGGAGGGAAAAGCAGCAGAGATGCAGGGGCAGTTCGTATTCGCCGTGGCGTGGAAACGCACCCACTCTGCTGCGGGGTCCTGCCCCGATGCCCCGGCCACCCCCCGGGCACCTCGCAGGCTCCGCTGCTCCCACGCGCAGGAGGCCACCTCCCGCCAGGCCTTACTGACTTATTTTGTTCTTGTTTAAATATTTATCTACCCCATTAGGAGAAAGCAAAGGTTGTGCCACAGCTGGTGGGATGGGCAGGGCCCTGAGTGGTAACAGGTGTCAATTGCCCTGTGGGAGGCCCCAGCTCCCCCCAGGGATGCGGGGACCCCTCTGCCCCCTGGGAAAATGGTGGGGTTTGTCGCTTTTGTGGCTGCCCCCAGTTCCTCTGTGCCTCCCAAACCCCAGGGCTGCCCAGCTCTTTGCCCTCCCAGCCATTCCCTCAGAACTAACAGATTTTCAGGAAAATTCAGCCTTGACTTCAAGGTCACCGGTGGCAGAGACTCCACCGTGTTCCAGTTTAGCCGGGGCAGGTTACCTGCAGCCGCTGTGGACAGCCAGGCCCTCCCCACCACGGAAGGCTGTTAAAGCCCCTCATTTCCGAGCGCCTGGTCCCCTTCAGCCACCCGATGGAGGTGGCCCTGGGACAAGGGCTGTCCCTTTCCCGTGTCCCCGCGGCGGGGCTGTGGGCTGCAGCTCGGGACGGCTTGTGGCCCCGAGCCCCCACCCTGGGCAGTGGCCAGGAGAGCCCCCCCCCCGCCACGGCCATGCTCCACAGCCGTGTTATCGCTTTCCCTAATGAGGGGTTAGTGGAAAATATGCTAATGTGGCTGCTCCAGTGAAGTCACTGCTTTCCTTGTGAGTCTGCAGCTCCTTGTGCTTTAATTGCCAAATATTTTATCTCTTTAAAGAAGAGTCTCTGTAAGTAATAATCCCTTTCATCTCTGCTCCTCTTGAAAAATACTTCTCTTTGGAAGGCAATCTGATAAAGTAAATTGAGAAGTTGTGCTAACAGTAGGGAAGAGAAAGCAAGATCTTCTGGCTAATTTTTTCCCCTTTGCCTAATTCTCAAGGATATTGGCTTTTTTTTCGTCCCTGACTTTTCCAGCTCACATGAAGTGAGGTGGTTCTGCATGTAGTATTAGAAACAAGGGAACTAAAATTAAAAGTAGGCAACTTAAACAAGTGTATTATAAAGTTGCTATTGTATTGAAACAAGAAGAGGGGGATAATTTCTCCATTTAACGCTTTCTTAATGGCTGGTTGGTAAGTATAATCACAGGCTTTTAACTTCAAATAGGTTTTTCTGCCCACGTAACATCTGGTTGAGGTCTAACTCATCACACATGAATTGGGAAGCAACAAACCGCTCTATGGAGGACTTCTCAGCAGAAGTGGGAGGACGCTGGAGCTTGAGATGGAAGCACTAAGAGGGACACACAACGGCAGCAGCTTGCCTACAGTCCTTTGCACTTTCTAATGAAAAGAGAGAATAAGCTGAAACCAAATTCACCAGGAATGTTTGCCTGGGGCTCTGTTGCAGAGAGGGAGGGCTCAGGCCTCGGTGTCAGCGTGGGCTGGGCTGGAGCCAAACCCTCCTCTGATCGCCGCGGCACCTGGCCAGATGTGCTGAGACCGGGGTCAGCCAGGCGTCACTTCTGAAAGGGAAACGGTCTCCTTCCTCTGAAAGTGGGATCTGCCGATGAACAACAGGGATTTGGAAATGTGTGCTTAATCACGGCTCGGCGCTATTTCCGATTTTCTCATTGTCCGGGAGCTGGGGGATCTACAAGGCAGTTTTATGGCTCTGGGGACAGGAGGGCCTGGGAGTGTGGGCACAGAGCGGGGGTCTGCAAGGACGGGAACGACGAGGGGCCAGGGAGGCTTTCCTGGGATACCTGTCCATCCGAGGGATGACCCTGGCCTGGTGTCCTGCAAAGCCTGGCACTGGCTGGTCCGTCCAGGGGTGCTCAGCCTGGCAGGGGGACCGTCCTGGGGAGTCCTCTTGTCCATGGCCATTTCTGCCTGGGGGAAATGACAATGATGATGAGAGATTTGAGGGGGAGCACACTGGGCCACAGCTGTGTTCAGCTTGTCCCCGCTTCCCCCAGCCCCCTGGGTCCCTGCAGGCTGGTGCTGGGGTGCCCAGGCTCCGCTCGCCCTCCCGCTGCCGGGGTTCCTGCTCCTCCCTGTCCTCCCGGCAGAAGGAATGAAAATAAAGTCTTCAACTTCAGAGCTCACAACCCTGTCAGAGGAGCTGTGGTTTGTGACACACGCAAAGTTTCGTTATTTTCCGGACAGTTTCATTTACTAACAGAATTTGCAGTTATTTCAGTGCTTTGATCAAGATGGATTACTCTGCGTGCGCTGCTCCCGTTTGTGGTGATGTCTCTGTCTCCAGCCATGGATATCGCTGACAAGACGACCCACGCAGGCAGCTCACACCATCCCAGGGATTTCACGCATCCTGAAGTCTACATGATTTCACTAGGATTTTCTTTGGGATGTTATTATTACTAATGCTATTATTATGAAAGATGTTTCCTGAGGACAGAAAAATACTAGCTCAGCTATTCATCTAAGCAGTTCTTTAATTTCTTTCCTCTCCAAAAATCAGCTCCCCAGAGCCTTTCTGGAATAGATCCGAATTTTCTACTTAACAGATCCTCCTGAGGCAAAAATGCTGAGGGCTGCAGTGCTTCTCCCTCTGCAAAGGAGGAATTGGGTTTCTCTCCCCGGTGCTTTGCCCCGGCACTGGCTGCAGTTTGGAGATCGTGGGCCGGCTCCAAGGAACACAAGATAAAGTTTTGTTTGTCCGTTTGCCCCCGGCTCCCCACCCCCAGTGAAACACCGAGTTTGGGGTGCGCAGCCCCCTCGCCCCCCCGCCGGCCGGGAAGGACAAGTGGCGCAGGTGAGGGCAGGTGCCCTGCTCTGCCCGGGGGCTCCTGGCACATCGGCGCCCATGGCTGCACCGGCGCTGGGTGGGACGAGGATGCGGGAGTCCAGGGGGGCCGGAGCAGCCGCCCCCCAGCGCAGCACCCCTGGCTCTGCTCCGTCTCTCTGCTGCAGGTGTCTGACAACGTGGAGGGAGATATAACCATGGTAACTGTGATTATTATGGAAAATTGCTGCCATTACTACAGAGGCAGGGTCAAAACAAACAGAAATTACCAATTTTTCTGTTTCTAATAAAATACAGGAGTGTATTATTGACTCACTAATTGCTCTGTTAAATGGATTTCTCCAAAATTACCTACCAACCCTTGTGAATGAAAATGATGCAAAGATGAGCACTTCCATGGAATTGCTCAGGCAAGGAAAAATGAAAAGTCTGATTAAACACCCACGGCAAAGCCACCGGAGGAGCGTCTGTCCAAGGAGCCCAGATGTCTGATGCAGAGGGGCAGCCGCCCGTCCTGCGTCAGGGCGGATTTTGAGCCGAGGTGTTGCACCAGTGGCACCCGCTGCAGTGCGGGTGGGTGTGCGGTGCCGGTGCTGTGGCAGGGTCCTTCCCCAGACCCGCCGGCGAGAGCCCACGCACATGCGTGTCCCTGGTGCGTCCCTGTCCCTGCCCCCAGAGGGGACTCGGTCGTCCCGCAGTCACCCAAAGCAGCCTGCTTTGTTCTCCGTCCCCTGCCAAGAAGCAGCGCTCCCAGGCTTAATAGCTCTTAATTCAAGCTATAAACTTTGTGTGGCTGAAGGGACATTTTAGCGTTGATTTAGAGCAACGGCGCTTTTCAGATTGCCCGGCCCCAGGCTGGCAGAGGAGGGCCCGGGTCTGAGCGAGAGCAGCTGAAGTGCTGCTGCAGGGGGAGAGCTCTGCGCGGGGGCTCGGGGGGCTCCGAGGAGGGGCAGGGCAGGGGCACCCCCTCGGCCGCAGCGGGACGGATCCCCCCGCCCGGCAGCCCCTGGGGCAGCGATGGCACCAGGCAGGCTCCCGTGGCGGGGCAGAGCGTGAGCTCTGAGTGGGAACGCGAGGTCTTTAATACGCAATTAGACCATGCGACCAAGGGGAAAATGAGAACAAAGAAACAAATGTTAATGCGTCCATTAATTTGCAATGGAAACCCAGTCCCTGACCTCCAGGTAGCTGCTTCTTGCCAAGTGTTGGAGTCCAGCCCGTGACTTTCGCAGCCCTTCTCGTCTTTTAGTTTTCACTTCCTTTTCACCTAAAATTGCTTCAAGCCATGCAACCTGGAGGACTCCAACAGCCAAACACACAGGTCACAGAGCAGAGCTGTGCTTTGTAACTGCCTCCTGCAGAAGATTGCTCCTCACAGCTCTGTTCTAAATTGTCAATTCTTCCTTGACTGCAGGTTTTCAGGAAAGCAGGGTTTTAAATTAAAAGCAGTTTTCCCCAACTGAGCCACCTCTGATGTCAGTGTCATCTGCCATCTCCTGCTTCTCTCCATTCCCGATCCAAGATTGCCGCAGAAATTGAAATGCTCAGCTTGTTATAGCATAAATGAAGAAATATAATTTAATCAAGAGGCATCAGTACCAATAAATCCCATGACATGTTGCACGGCCGGGGTGCAGTGTCATCGCCCTGTGTATTGACTGTGCAGCGTCCCCGGGCCGTGTTCAGCTGTTTGCCCGCAAAACAAGCAATTGTGGGACTGATGTGCCTCGCTGGCTCTTCTGTTTTTCCCTTCATTGCAACAGCCACTTTCATAGGCTTAGAGAAACATGCAATTTTAGGCAATAATTATTTTCATTGCATCACCAACTCCGTTCTCTCTGCTGGGAACTCTCGCTTGGGGCCAAACAAATCAAATGTGCCAGCGCCTTCAGCACTGTACCCGGACCCAAAGGTGACCCCCCCGGGGTGCGGGGGCCTTGCCGGCTCGGGGCTGCACCCCGGCACTCGCCGTGGGGCTGGGATGAGGCCACGGTCCCCTCACGCTCCCGGGGCCGCACATCTCAGCACGGGCTGTTCTTCCCGCAGCACTGTCCCTGCGCCTTCGCTGGGCAGAGGAGGCATCGCTTCGGTGGAAGGAGGCTATTTCAGACTTTAATTCTCACATTTTAATTCTTCCGCTGGCTAAATAAATCCTTATGAAATCCAATCTCTAGCCAACCGTGGTTCGCCCTGAAGGGTGTTTGCTGCTGACATCTGATGATCCTGCTTCTGGCAGCGCAAATACGTTTTGCTGCTGGGACTGTCTTTGCTGTGGAAAACATCTTATTTTTTGCTGATCATTTGCTGATCACACCAGAGAAATTCCAGGTTTCAAAAAGTGCCTTGATTTTTAAGTACTGTGGATTTGTGACAGAAAATAATGAAGACCTCCTTTGACATTTTTGACATCTTTGCTCGCTCATGAGAAGACACGGGGCGTGGGGTGCAGCCGAGGAGCCGTTCACCCCTTGGTGGGTCGGGGCGTGCGGGGCCTCCCCCACTTGCAGTCCCCAGCACCGTGACCCTCCACAGCCAGACAGAGGGTCCCCATCCCACACCATCAACATCCCAAGCCATCCTTTGGGAGCGAGGTATCCAAAGAAGCTGCCAGAACCGCCACTCCCATTCAGCACAGCTGGTATCACACGGCGGTGGCTGCGGGACAGCTCTGAGTGAAGGTATTTTGTGACTTGTGGTGGCTGTGAGCGCTGTGGGGCAGGAGGTGTCCCGGTTTTGAAGCCCCAGCGGGGCAGAATGACCCGAAACACTCCCTTAGTGCAGCAGCGTCCAGGAGACCCTGGGGCGGCACAGCCCTTGCTGGTGGCAGCACTTGGAGGGATGCTCAAACCAGGACCAGGGATGAGCCTGGAAGGATCCCCTCCCGCGCCAGCACCAACCCATTTATCTGGAACAGATACGACCTCGGCTGCTGTTTGTGCGATGGCGTTCAGGGGCCCGACGTTGCTTTCCTGTTGAGGCTGCAGGAGGGGAAAGCGCTGCCCGTCCCCTGGGGACAGGCAGGGAACAGCCTGAATCCACAAACCCTTTCACAGAGCGTCTGTGGAGACGTGGGGCTTCTGCTGGTTCATCCCCCAATGGGTTTGCGCAGCGAGGGAGCTGCGGGCACTGCGTCCCCGCTGCCGGGGTGGTGCTTGGCCAGTCCCAAGGGGCCATGGATGCTCTGTGCATCCCGAGGAGGAGTGTCCGCTGCCCTGGCTGCAGCTCGGCCCCAGTGCGGGACCCGCTGGGGGCCCCTCTGTGCTCCCAGTGCATCCCCATAGAGGGACCCGCTCCACAGGAGAGGGACGGGCAGAGCAGCTCAGCAGCCCTGCAGAACGCACACAGCGTGCAGCAATTAGAGGTTCATTAGATAAAGCCGAGGTTATGCAACAGGCAGAAAGGTCCTTCTGGTTTCTGTAGCTATTATGTCCTAGAAAAACTGCATTAACTCATCTCCAGCAGGCAGGGGCCGTACCCAGATTGCTGCGCAGCCTTCAGAGCAGACGTGCTCAAGGGGTTTGGCCGTGCAGTGCTGAGCCAGTCGGTGTCCTGTGCAATGGGGCCCGTCCGAGGGACCAAAGCCCCCGTCGGGCTGGTGCAGGGACTGGGGCTGCCGGCACTGGAGGGGGCGACTCGATGGGGCATCCATGGCCTGGGACTGAGGGGCTGGAGGGGTAGGCAGCATGGTCTCGAGCATCAGGGGAAAATCAGCAGCGCAATGAGCAAAATCCTCCTTCATTTATGCAAGCTATCTGAGAGTAACACCAGCAAACTGACTTAATTAAAAAATCACTGCTCTTCCACTCTGTCCCTCATGGCAGCGAAGAAACCCTCATCTTCTAAGGCAATCTGAAATGGAGAGGGGTGTGCAGTTGCTAACGGGAGATTAGGAGAGTGTCTTCCACTTTGGAAGCAATTAACAATCCAGAAAGTATTTACATATGTGAATTTGATGACTGGGTCACGTTTCCCAGTCACCGATTTGCTATGGGATGTTTCTCTGCCTGCCCCAGGTCCGGTGGTTCCTCCAGCGCTGCTGCCCCACACACAGACCATGTCGGGCCCCTGCGGGACGTCTGCGGGGGACGCAGCACCGTGACCCCCATCCTGCCCCGGGCCCACAGCGGGGCCTGGGTCCCCACAGCTCCTCCAGCTGTGGGCAGGGCCGCGGGGGTCTCGTGTGTCTGACACCTGTGGGTCGGGAGGAGACGGGAATCTGGGTTTGGGGGGGGCTTCCTCTCCTAATCATGTTTTTGCCTGTTATTTCTGATGCTGCAGGTTACCATGTCTGCACTTGGCTTTGGTGCTGGCTGTTCCCACGGCAACGGAACATCCTCTGGATTTGCCTTGACCCATTCTAAGGTACTTTATTAGCTTTAATGAACTGCATTTTTAATAGAAGCCTACATTGGATTTTTTAAATATATGTGCTTTAAATTCCATGTTTTTAATTAAAAATTACATGGGAACATAAGATACATAATTATGCTTGCATGACTAACACACTGTCTTAAAATATGTATATATAAAGCTGTAAAATATAATTACAAATTATCTTTGAGAAGTCTTGGGGAAAAAAGCCCCAGCAGTTATTGAACATCCACGTAGCCTTACCCCTGAAGGCTGCCTGCAGAGGTGCGTAAGCCAAGCAGAGCTCCTGGGATGCCTCTGGCACTTGGACAAAGATCCACATTTTCTAAGCCCATGTGTCTGCAAATAAGAGCCCAATGCCACTTCTCCCAGGCTCACCTGCAGCACTGGCCTCTTGACACCCCTGATTTTGAGTGATGCTCACCCCGGCAAAAAGGAAGCTATGTTACCTTTTTTTCCAAAATTAAGACTAGATTTTTTTTGCTGTGGAGACATATAAAAAAACCCCACCAGTGTGAAAGGAAAAAACCCCACCTCTTCCCAAGTGCCCGAGCGCTGAGTGTATTCACATTCACCACGAGATCCTTGCTCCAGGACGAAGCGTCTCGGGACTGTGTTCTCCCAGAGGGCAGGAGCAATGGGCAGCGCCGACGGCGACTGCTGCTGCTCCTCTGGAGGGACGGGCGCCAGCGGCTGCCTGCGCCCCGCGGGGTCCCTGCACCCTGCAGCTGCATAACCCGGGTTCCCCAGGCCGTCACCGGGACCCGGCTCGTGCACCCCGGCCCCGAACGCCCCGGCAGTGGCTAACGAGAGTAGAGCGATTGGTTTTGTGCCTCTCAGAGCTGTGACTCCGTATAAATGACAGAGTTTCTAGTCCCAGGGAGGCCATCCCTGCATGATGCATTGTAACTAGAAATTATATCCCTGACCCGGCATTTAAATAAGTGCACAGCTGTACTGATATACATAATCTTAATGGCAGGAAGAATGATCAGGGCCCTGGGGGAGAAAACCTCTAGCAAAATGAGAATGAGAAGTCCAGGGCTGCTAGATTAGAGAGATGATTAAGAGGCCAAATAACAAAAGCAGAAAAAATGAAGAACAAATAGAGAACTGAGATAAGGATCTTAAGGAACGGGGCAATACTTTTGTCAAATGAGCTACAATTTGCTGTCTAATTTATTACCTTACGATATAAACGAAGAGGAAAGTATCTGGACTGAGGATACTTGGACTAAAGACTGAAGCAGGACTGGGGTGTGTATGGGATTGGGTATGTGTGATTACATACTCTTTATACATATTCAAGAATTATGTGTAAATAAAAGGTTTTGAAAGAAATAGAATAAAATTTAAAAGGAAGCACACACAGCTGCCCCTGCTAGAGAGTTTCTGCTGAGCCCACAGCAGGCACAGGCCAGCGCAAGTCGCCCACATGCCCAGAAACCCGTGTCCATCCCCGCTGAGTCACCCTTCGGGTGCTGTCACCATCGGAGGCAACTGACGAGTGATGCAGGAACACCGAATATCCCGTGTGCCCCTGCCCTGTCTGCCGCTTCCAGCGTCCGAATGGCTTCAGTGAGGCCGCACGGAGTCAAGTGATTTGTGATCCAGAGTCCAAATACCCCGGGCTGTCAGTCCCTCCTGCAGCTCCCACCATCCAGGTAGAGTTTGTGAGTCTTGTTCAAATTTGCACAAAATCTTCCTATGGAATCAATGATCCACAGCTGTAAAAGGTGGGGACACACAGCCAACCTTCATACAGTGGCCGTGACAGACACACATTCAACATCATTATTGAGTTTAAATGTATTTCTTAGGGTTTTTTTTCCCAAGATAGTTACAGAGCATGTTTATTTGTTTCTTAAAACCCTATAAAACCCCAGTGGTTTTCATCCTCACTGGCTTTTTTTAGAGAACAAATATAAATTGTTATGAAAGATTCTTCTCTTTGCCACGCCGTGCATTGCTCCCATCTTTCAGAGCATCAGCTGAACTGGGCCGTTTCATCCCAGCAGTAACTTTGTCAGGGACAACACTCCTGATTTGCTGGAAAAGGCAGCTCCGTGCTAAGAGCAGAAGGTGAAGGCTTTTCTGAGAGGCCACGAGCTGCTGCTGACATTCCCAACAGCACAGCCTCGGGGCGCCTTGCCGAGCATCTGGCTGCCTGGAACCGAGGACGTCTGGGGGCCGTGGGACTGTTCAAAGAGGGGACATCGGAGACCACCCATTGCGGACCTTTGGCGAGCACCAGCGATGGCACGGGGACGCAGCGCTCGGTGCCTGGTTTCAGCAGGAGCAGTTGTGCAAAAGCTTCAGGCATGGCAGGGCAGGGCAGGACAGGACACTCCGTACGTCGCTGACACCCACATACCTGGGGAGTAGCCGCGGGTCCAAGCCCCTGGGGGGGGGCCGCAGTTCATACCCCAGCCGAGAGGGACAAGGGGCTTCCCGCAGCCATCACTGTCCCCGCTCCCTGCATGGCACAAGAGCACAGCAGCACCGTGGCCAAAACTCACTCTCCGTTGTGTGTTTTTCACTTTTTTCTCACATACCAAGTTGTTTTGTTCCCGAATCAGTGGGAAGGCCCTTGGCTGGGGCAGCTCCTCAGCCCTCTGACCCTCTGTAATGAGCAGCGCGATGGACCCATGGGGTTTCGCTTCTCCCGCTGTCCCCATCATTAAACTAGCAGTAATTAAGTGGCAGCCCGCACTTCAGTGTCTCTTACTCTTCCTGCAGTCAGTCATTGTTCTATGAAATTGGAGACTGTGAGACTAAAACTAAAAAGAAACGGGAAAAAAAAAAAAGGGAGGTCTGGGAATGCTCATGTGTGTTTATTTTGCTTGCAGTGCTCAAAATAAAACAGACCACTCATTTGCGGCTGCTCGCAGACTTTGCAAAGTGACCGGCAGCCAGTACTTGTTCTGTGAGCCCCCGGACGCCCGGCCCCCTCTCCCCAGCACCGCAGCCCCGTCAGCAGCCGCCCGGTTCTGAGGGAGGCCGACGGCAGCAGCGTCCCCCCGCCCTGGGCAAGTGACATTCGCCTTTGCAGTGGGGTTCAATGGGGCACAAGTCCCTCAGTGGCAAACTGCACAGGACATGGACCTGTGGTGGTCCTCCTTATTTTGCATGGTAATAATTTAAACTTCTCTGTGAGTTACTATTATGTGGTTAAGCGCAGCATGGGAAGTGAGAAGGAGCAAGAAAGCAACTTAACTAATCCTGGGATGGCGCTTGTGCCAGGCTCAGCTCCTTTTCAGAGTTATAATCCCCCTCTAGATGAAAGGGAAATATTTGCGCTTGTGCGGTGTATCTCGTTTCCATTAGTGTGACCAATCTTCCCGAGTGGCTGCGCCGAGGCGATGACAAACACACAATGGTTTGATTATCCCCTCACGGAGGGACGTGGCAAAATCTCAGCATTTAAAATATAAGTGTAGGGGGTTGAGCCAGCGAGGCGTGGGTGTTATTCACTAGCATGAGATCCAGTTTTCCAGTAATGCAAGTGACAGCCAGTATTGAGTGGAAATTGATTATCTGTGTGAAGCAAGGATTAAAAATAGAAGCTTTATGTCAAACCCTACGTATGTTTTGACTAAATCCTAGATAACAAGAAGAATGGATAAAAGACAGAGATTATACAGAGAACTCCAAAAACCAAGAAGCCAGGATTAAAGAAGAAAAGGATCTGAGTGGGTTAGAGCAATTAATGATTGTCAAGTGCCATCCTCGCATCCAGCCGGGACCGCTGCGGCTTCTCCTGGGTATGTCCCGCGCTGCGGGTGCTTCGATCTGCAAACCCGCACCAGGCGCCTCCAGTTCATGGTGCCCAACACCCCCGGCTCAGTTCAGCTCGGGTCAAGGTCAGGGGGATTGGGGTCAGTTTTTGAACCATCCACGACTGTAAGTGAATTATTTTGAACGGTTAGAAACTCTTTCCCATAACAAGACCTGGAACGCTCCCAGAAAGGATGGGTTGTCCCGAAAAGGGGCCTCCTCAGCCATGTCCCTTGGTGGAAGTCTACAGTACTCGTTACGCTTCAAAGCTAATGCAGTTCTACCACCATTTTGTTTCAATGAACTGTAAGTGCTTGACATGTATTTTCTTTCCTCTGTGACTGCTGCTCAGCCATTCCCCAAGGGATGTGCCTGGACTGTCCCAGGAAAACCAAGAACTGCAGAGTTTATGGCCTAACGAGCGTCTGCTTCAAATCACGCCGTCTGCCCTTGCAGTGCCTCATACCACGCAAGGGTCTGTTATCATCCCATTTTATAGCATCTGCTGCGAATACTGTAACCATCTAAAATCGCAAAAGACAAAATTACTGCTTTCACAAGAGGAAGTATTTCACCAGACAAGGCAAGACTTACAAATAAAATAATTTTATTGAGTTTCTGCTTCTATAGCACGTGGCACATAAAGAGAATTAAGACACAAGGTGTGATGAGAAATTATGTATTTGTCCTTCAATGAACAAAGGATTCATCTTACCCAGCAAAACAATGCAAACAAATACCTTTCTCTGCTTGTCATGATGTTCAGGGAAGGCTGATGTTGTGGCCTTTAGGAAAATGGAAACTGAATTTAATCTGAAGATAGTGGCCGATGTATGCGGGTCTGCTACCCTGGTGTGAGGAGAAATGGCTGCCGCGCTTGCAAATTTCATTTTAACTCAAAACCAAAATATTCACATTTACTTAATTTAATTACAGTGGAACAAACAGCACTAATGTATTTATTAGCTCAGAGAAAAATCCCAAATGAGAGGGAGTCCAAAATCCACAGCTGTCTGATAAAGATCGGCTGATTTAGCTGCGTTTGCAAAACTAATACTTGGGATGTTATAACTTCACTTTTGGCCTCTGCAGCCAAGGACCCAGCAAAGTTTCATTTTTTCAAAACTTGACCTTCCTCCAGGGTTTGGGCCTTAGAAACTTTTTTCATTAAGGAAGTGCTGATAGTTCAAGAAAAAAGTTTGGAAGGTTTTTTTAGTATTGGTTTTGTTTCTATATTTCCCTTTACCCTTTTTTTTCACCCTTTATTACTAGGGTGATATAAGAAATAAAGATCTAGCGTTCATGCAAGGATGTCACCTCTTTCTGTAACACCTTTCCCCCTTCATGTCCGAACCCCAGTTGTGGCAACGCAGTTCTCTCCACTCCAGATATCATGGTGATGTACGGGGGGAATGAGCAGCAGCTACAGGGGGGTCTTCAGAAACTGCTCATGCAAGTAGCTCTAGGGAGACTTCAAATACAGGGAAAAAACTGGTTTTCCCCCCTGAGGAATCAGCAGCATTTTTTATATATGACAAAAGGGATTTGGGATACACACTGCACAAACTTCTAACAGCTCATGAACACCTCTACGTGAACGGGAAACCTGCTGGGCTTGGGCTGACCACGAGAGCAAAGAGCGGCTCACAGATCAGGAGTCTCTCGCGTCTTTCACTGCTGCTCTTCCAAGTGGGGACAGGCCGGTGCAGATGTCCCCTCTCCTGGCCACCTGTGCTGCCCGGAGACACTCAGAGCACCTTCGCACTTTTCCAGCCTTCATACACACTAAAAACTATTTTACATGTTATTTTACAGACCAAACTTCCAGCTCATGTCTCAGTCCACCTTTCTTCCTCTGGAAACAGATCCACACAGTAAAAGCCACAAAAAAAACATCACCTTGGGAAACATATTAGACAAAGACACAGTTGACCACTAAACGGGTTTCTGCCTTTACTTACGCGGGAACAACTAGACTGGAAAGTCTCGCTGCTGCCACTGCCACTCAGCAACAACTACTGAGACTGTAGGCCAAGTGCAAAAATAACTTGGTTTAGTCCCATTTTACTCGCCGCTCTCTGTATCACGGTGTGGGTGGTGGTTTAGGCGAGGGACAGGAACCCTGGCTGTCAAAGCTCGCTGCCCGGCCTTGCCACTGGTGGGAGAAAAAAGAACGCAAGTCTAAGCAAACGGGAGAGGTTATTTGAAATTCTTCACACCCCTTCACCGCGTAGCCTGTCTCCGGTTCTCATCTGCTCTGCAGCATGGTTCAGCTTATCGAACGCCTGCATTTAACCACCCAGGAAGAATTACTGAACAATTTACTTTATTGCTTTATAAATCAATTCACAATCGTGAGGACTGCTCGCAAAAAAGGGAAAATAAACAGAATCTATATGTGCTATGAAGACAAAGTTTGCTCTCAGTTTAGTTATCTGTTGTTTCCTGGTTTAGTGCTGTTGCCTTTTTCTTTTAGAAATATTGCCTAATTGCAAAATTACTTGAGTCTTTCCAGTCTGATAATTTTACTCCACAGAAGCAATGTCCACAGTGCCAGAGACATTTCTCAAAGCGAAAATCAGATCAGAGAGTCAGTGGATGGAGCAAACATTTTTTTCCATACTTATAGGATCATAAATTATTAGTCATCTTCCTTGGGGACTATTATTGTAATTCAAAACCATTACTTCTCAAGCTTTTGAGTACTTGCCCATCTCACCATCTTGTTTTATTAAATTTAAATGACAAATGACAGACATCTCCCCGAGACAACAGGAGGCATAGTACTTCCACTGCTTCCTCCTTCCCCCGGATCAATTCCCCCCTCTCCTACACAAGCAGAAACTTTGCTGGCTAACATTAATGCTCTACCATGTATGAATTTCACTTTGGTGGGTGAAAACTCATTTGGCAGCCCCGCAGGGACCCTGGGTGAGGGGGGTGACAGCCGGCCGGTCTGCTGCCCATGGGTCGGGTCTGCCCGTGCAGCACACGGAGCACGTTCGTGTTGGTTTGAAGCCAGCTGGCAGAGGCTGGGCTTTATCATTCCCATCATGAGCGTGTGTCTTGATGGTTACAAAGTAGGGGCAGAGACAGGGTCAAGAATTCAGCCAGTTTCCTTCCCCAAAGAGACCAGTCAGTGTAAAGTAACTCAGCGCGCAGATTTGCATCATACAGACTATATTTCAGCAGGGCTGAGCAGAAATTAATGAATGAAGAAGCTGGGAAGCGTGTCCTTCCAAACAGGCTGCCTTAAGGTAAGAAAACAGTTTCTTCTATGTTTCTCATGTCAAATGTGTTTGCTAAGATGCCTAAGGAATTGATAACACATCCTCCCCATGAGAATTACCAATAAAACACCAGATAAGCAGGAATTACAATAGAAATGGACTTTTGGCAGTCCTCAGCATGCTCCTTGCACTGTTCTGCCTGCAGCTACAGTGACAATGTTTGCTACTCCAAAAAACGTGATGAAAACTCTTCTGAGAGTAGGTTCAAGTGACCAGTGTGCCATGAGGAACCTGGAGATATTTTCCCTTCATTTAATTAGAAAAGTTGAACCATCCATTGTGTAATTAACGGTCAGAAACTAGGAACAGTTCAATGAAAGTCAAACATGCCCAAAAGTCTGGAAAAGGCTGGTTTTGCATATCTTTAAAGATAAATGGTTGTTCTTGATTATGGACATGACTTAGCTCTCAGCAAAGTTATGCATTTTAATCTGTAGAAATGTTTTAAACAAATAAATGGTCCCGTGCTGAATGTCAGAGGCACTTGGCAACATCAAAGACCCTTTTCGCATTGCACTGATGATCATAGAATCATAGAATCATAGGGTTGGAAGGGACCTCTGGAGATCATCCAGGCCCACCCTCGGCCAGAGCAGGGTCACCCAGAGCAGGTGGCACAGGAACGCGTCCAGGCGGGTTTGGGATGTCTCCAGAGACGGAGACTCCACCACCTCTCTGGGCAGCCTGTGCCAGGGTTCTGCCACCCTCACAGGAAAGAAGTTCCTCCTCATGTTTAGGTGGAACTTCCCATGGTCAAGTTTGTGCCCGTTGCCCCTTGTCCTGTCCCCGGGCACCACTGAAAAGAGCCTGGCCCCATCCTCCTGACACCCACCCTTTAAGTGTTGATAAGTGTTGATAAGATGCCCCCTCAGCCGTCTTTTTTCCAGACTGAAGAGACCCAAATCCCTCAACCTTTCTTCATAAGAGGGGTGCTCCAGTCCCCTAGACATCTTTGTAGCTCCCCTACGATATCAGATCGAGTTTGTCTTTCATAGATAACAGAGAAATTTCCAATTTTCAGAAGTCCCCTTCAAAGTCTGGAAAGATGCACTGTAATTGTATATTTCTTTTTATAGACACATCACTTAACCTGTGTTGAGGAAACGGCCATGGGAAGGCTGAAGCACACCTGAGAGGACAAGGCCACGGCAGCAGGGGCTGAAATACGTGTGCTGAAAAGGTTTGTGATGAAGACAAGAGTTCATTGTCAGAGTAGCTTCAAAATGCAACAGCAAGTGGGATTCTTGTCTTCTGCTCACAAACTCTCCTTCTAAATGACTGTGTGAAGAGGATAGTACTTAGAAGCCTGTAATTAATGATTCATTTGCACATGTTCTCTTTTTAGTGATGATGGTCATTAAAGTGCCATCATTACAGTTTGTTACTCACTGTTGATAAATATGGAGCTACCAAAGACATAAAATGTAAGAGAAGCCAGTTTCCTTAAAGGCTGCGGCAATGAAGGAGGAGAAAGAGCAAAGCTGGCTCACGGAGGAAGGGCCCAAGTGATGCCGCCGACCCCGAAGCGAGGGTTAGCGCAGCAGTGGGTTGGTGGACCAGGCCCGATGCTGCCCAGGGTCCTTGTGCTGGGCAGTCAAGGAACCCTGTCTGGCCCCGGGATCACAGCCCCATGGGTGCCAACGTCCGTCCGCCCGTCCCGCACTCTGTGGCGGGGAGCTGGGGCCGGCCCGTCCTCCTGGTGCAACACGTCTCTGGTGACGCTTTTCCTGGTAATGTCACCAGAACCTGTGATCCTGAGCTGTATTCAAAATGTGGTGGAAACCCCTTTTTTGGCCAGAGCTTTTTCAAGGCATACGAGGCAGGGCAGTACATGTGTAGGCTAGTAAAGGAATTACAGACTGCCCACCCTTTTCTTCACCCATCTGCAGCCCTGAGCTGTGTGGGGACAGGTCAGGACAGACGACTGCGGGCAGATGGCCATGGGCACTGAGCAGCCCAGGGCTGCCGGGTTAACAGCTCCAACCACCCGTTGCTCAATTCTTACATTCAGAAAGACAATTCAACCCTTGCTTTCTTGCTTTCAGTTTAAGATCAAGCACTCAATCAGGAAGGACACTGACGTACAGCAGAGGCCATCACTAATCGCTAGAGCAGAGACGATCATGAGGACCAACTAGAAAGGAAACGCTCCATTTGCTGGTGCCCGGCAGCAAACACTCTTGAAGATGAAAAAGATGAAGAAGATGAAGAAGAGTGCTCAGGATGCCAGCACAGCCTGAGCTGATGCCCAGGAAGACACAAGGGTGAAAAAGGGATGGAGGGTCAGCAGCTTTTCCCCCGGCGCCTGCACTGGGGGCACAGACCGGGGGAGCCGCGGCCCACGGCGCCTGCACCGAGGGAGATGCCCACCACCCTCGGCCCCCACCCAGCGCATCCCCAGCCTGGTGGCCTCCATGTGCGCAGGGACCCGGAGCTGATGACAGAATACAAAGCCCACATTACTTCTAAAAAATGCACAAATATATATGGAGAAGATGATGCAATTACTTGTAACCAAGAAATACCATTTCCCATTAATTTCTCTCCAGGAGCCTGTGACTTTTCAGTTTGTTTTTTTTTTCTTTTTTTCCCGAGCTGCACTAGGGATTTGCAGACAGCAGTACTAAAACTTAAAAGGGCAAATAAATACAGGGACCATTTGCTTGCTGGCTCTGTGCACCAGCTTGTGGCAGAAATACCAGAACAGATGATCAGAGGCTTTTTGTTCTTTTCTTTTAAGCAGAGCTCCTGACCCATGCACTGGGGGTGAAATGATTCACTCAGGGTTTTTTTTCCAAAGTCCTGGGGGCTCGGCAGTGGTTTTCAAAGTATATTTTAGAAGGTGAGTCATCTTACATGCCTGCCTTTGTTTCTCTGAGTTTTGTCACAATAATTATGTCTTTTTTTTTTTTCCTATTGATTATCAAAAACTTTACAGGAGTCTTTCTTTCAACCTCCCACCTGCATCTGAAAAATAGCATAGTAAAGTCATATAAATTACAAACTGGAGAAGAAACTTCTGCCCCTGGGTCAGACGTGGCAGCTGGTGTCGTGCTGTGAGGTGCTGCGGGTGATACCGACGTTGAGCCAACCCATCAAACGACAGATCACTGAGCGTTTATGTGGAAACTCAGCGGTCGCCGGCCTCAGCCCCCCGTGCAGGGTGAGATGGCATATGTTGCCTGCCCAAACAGCTACGGCTCCCGTGTACAGTGCCAGTGTCTCAGCACGGAAAGGCTAATGAAAGCCTGGTTCTGCTCACCACCCAAAGGCAATATTACCATTATACACAAATTGCACAGCAGTTTAATTCTGTTTTGATTTACACCAGTTCTGCACAGCTGACCTGGGTGGTTATTCCCGAGTGTGAATTTTCAGAATTCCATAATCTGATATATGAATCTCCACTGTGTCTTAAACTAAAATATTAATTGCCAGGTTTTCTCACTGGGTGTAATCGACCTGGGTCCAGGAAGGGAGGATATTCCCTGCTAAACCCTGGCTCCGGACCCTACAGCCACGCTTCATCTGCGATCTAGAGCTGCCCACCGAGGGACACGGCAGTAATGAAAAGCGCTGCAGAGCTCTGCGCGGGCTGCTCCTCGCATGGCGGCTGCTTACAAATGCTTGGAGAGGAGAGAAACCCACAGAAGAAGCAGACCTGCCTCTGCGATGGCCGCATCTGAATTTCAGAAACCCGCCCGATGAATACGAGCTGGGATAGCGAGCAGTGAGCACAAACTGCATTCTTGTTAGAGGAAAGAGCAGATGTCAAAGAAACACAGGGTTTGATGCATACTAATTCAGGCTACTGTGCAGGATCACCGAGCCTAGTATCTGCCTTGCAGTAGAGCTCAGTATCTGAACTCCAAGGGGAAAATAAGATGCTTTTTGTCATGTACTTAGTCTGTGACTTTGAGGGAAAATGCCTCCTTGGCCCCAGATACAGCGGGAGGTTTTATTGCCTTTATTATACTATCACTGGCCACAAATGCTGGCTTTCTTTCATACCTGATGTGTCAATAGCATGCGTACCATTTTGCATATCTCTCTCCTTCAGAATTTATGACCTAAATCAGGCAAAACCCGAAGAGCTCTATAGGAGCGTGAGAAAATGGACTGCAAGGAGGAAGAAAAATGCTAGAGACGGTCAATATGGTACCCAGGCATTTCAGCCCTATTTTATCATCTGGGGCTGCATCAAGTGAATCTCTTTCTCTGGAGATGCTTAGAGCAATTACATTTGTTCTATTTATTCTCCCTCAAAGGCTTGGAGATGAGTCAACAGAAAAATCTTTTAGGATGAAAAAATTGAAACTTGAAATAGGCGATATCCCTGGACAATTTGTTCTGCAATCAGAACAGCATTCTCTTTCCTTACTGCTCTCAATCTCTAATTTAAAAAAAAAAAAAAAAAAAAGAAAAACACCAATACAGTAACAGTCACATCTGTAAATACAGTCCCTTTCATTCTTGCTTGCAAGTCAAGGAGCTATTTCGAGACAATACAGAGATGCGTGTTTTCTAGAGTTCATTTCTGGTGAGAAAATTCCCTCAGCTCTGGTCAGAAAATCCCAAGCGAGAGCAGAAGCTCTCTGAAAGCCTTGAACCAGCTCACTCATGCACAGCGCATGCATTAAAAGGAAAGAATAACTCCACACACCTCTTTGAAAGACTTCTTTACCTCCACTAATGGATGCCAGTGTGCGATGGGCTTGCGGGGGTACGCCAGCATCTCGTTCCAGTGGTCTCTGCCCAGTCCTTCAGCATTGACCCCCACACGGCAAACACCAATAATCTCGTTGTGACCCACTCTGAAGAACAACAGACAAGCAACACGATTATCTCTGGCTCAGACTACCCGCGCACATCAAACTGAGACGTCTGACCCCACGTTATCAGGGCGCCACAAGGCACGGTGCGAGTCACCAAGGGCTGTCGTAGCTGCACCACGACAGTCAGATCTTCTCTGCTACTGTCAGCGCACGCAGCCCCCAGCACAGCGCAGCACTGCCATGGCCAGAAATAATTATAACAAATTTGAAATTATTTGAACTGTAGATCGGTCCAGATACAGAATCTGGAAGGATGTGTGATGTAGTGGTGTACAGCCAGAATAAGTACAAGTTCAGTAATGGATAATTCATACACCAAGTGCTGCTCAGCGTGAGACCATTTGCTTCCTAAAACAGGTCGATGTTTTGCAGGACAAACAAATAGCGAAGGGGAGCACAGTACTCAAGAACATGCCATAAAGCAAAGGACCAGCTTTAACCATACTTCTTACTATTCTAGCAGGTAATTGTCCATAACCATAAATATCAATGACACTTTGACAATAAATCACTAGAGACAGGTTGATGTCACCGAGCTGTGCAAGGAAAATGGCAATTGAGCAGGAAAACCTGCCCCAACGGGATGTTTTCCCCTCCAGCTCTCCAGAGCCTCCCACCTACCGGTCATAATCCATGACGGAGATAAGCAGACTGACTTGATCCATGTTCTCTGGGGGAATGTCAAAGATTATTGCTTCATTGTAAGTGGGATTAAGTGTGTTTTTCTTTATGGTGGTTTTCTTCTTTTTCAGTCTTCGCCCATCACAGAGCAAAGACACTTTGACATACGGATCTGGAGAGGAAAAGATAGGAAAAGGCCTTCTGGTTTTGGAGGTTTATTTTGTTACCATCGCAAGATAGAAACAGCATTACCAAAGGATGGACTGTAAATTGCCATGAGCCAAGGGCATCCCTCAAACGTACTTTTAGAAAAAGGGATGTCTGTGTACCAGTTGAATCCACCATTTCTCACACCGGTGTGAGTGCTGACATGAGGTTCAGGCACTGCAGAAACAGCACTGCAGACTTCTTGGAAGGGAAAATCAGCGGTTTCCCTCAGTTTATCTGTGATAAGGGTTTGCAAGTGTAAGAAGGCCCATCTCAAACCAAGAGCCAGTATTCATCAGAAGATGATAATGAGCACTGGGCTTACATTAATTACGTGGCCACAGAGAGCAAACCCACTGGCTGATCGTGGCAGAATGCCCTCAAGTTACAAACAGCTCCTGTTTGCTGTAACGGCTGCCCGGGCGATTTCAGTGCATTGTCAAGTAACAGCAAACGTGCAATGTACTATTGCAGAAATGCTGAGCTGGCTTCATCTGAAGTCTCGATTCCCAGATATTTCATACGGCATCAAGCTGCAACTGAGTAGAAATGTTTTCTGCAAAGATCTTTTACTGTTTTGTTACTGCCTTTTATACAAGTCATCAATGAAATTCAGATACCATGATGTTGAGCTCTGGAAAAGAAACTGCTTTTTATGTTGAAATCCAGCATTTATGCATGCTGCATTTGCAAGCCAACTCTTTGGAACTGGGAATGCATACAGTCTTCAGGTGACTTTGGTCCTAATGTTCGAGTGCTGGCCACTGTACAGAGGAACGCACATTCACCTGGGATTTACCCACGGGAAGGCCCACGATCCTTTCCTAATCTTGGGGTGAAATGATTGATTCTGGCTGTAGTGGGTTATCTGATGGAAAACTCCCTACTCTCATAAAACGGCTAGGGTCAGAATCTGCAACAGACCTGAAGCGTACAACCCAAGAGATGGATCAGAGCTTTGACCCTGCAAACCTTCGGGGGGATGGGAGACTGCTGGCAGCCTTGAACGGTACATCCTGTATGTAATCACCTTCCCCGGACTGATGCCCTTGGGAATGGGTTTAAAAGATGAGTCTACTTTTGAAATTTTGTTCATACTTAATACATGGACAAAGCTTTGTCAGATGTTTCCATGATGATAGAGCTTTGGCATCAAGAGGTGTATGCCCACTATCCACTGGGGCTTCCTTGAGGGAGGAGGAAGAAGTGTGGGTGCAACGGGGTCCTTCCCAGCCACTGAGCACCTACCTGAGTAACCAGTGATATCCATAGCTTTGAGATTCCTGCATTTGATGACTGTTAAGGTGAGGCGACCTGCAGTTGGCAAATAACAAAGGGAAAACATGATCTCGCCCAGGTCCACGCTTTCCTTTAATAAAAGAGAGAACACATTACATTGGACACGTGCAAGAACCAGCTGGGCTCTCTCCGCCCTCCACCACAGTGCTCTGCGCAGGATTCGTGCAGCACTCACACAGAAACGGGCTTTTCTCTATTCTCTCATTTTCAAGTGAATGACACTTTGCTATGTGACAGTGTTTCCCCTGTATCCCAATATTATTTGGCTAAAAATGAATATAGGGAACAGGAAAAAATATGTGTCCAAATGTTACAGCTTCAAATCATAGTTAAGGATAATCTTCCACTGCCTCAGTGGAGAGTGTGCTCCCTGTTGCAACATTACAGCTAATGCATTCCTCTCTCTCTGCTCCATTGCTTATGCTGAAGTGAAGTGATATCTAACACCAAATGGAGGCCATTAAGGAAATTATATTAGTATCAAGTTTTGCTTGAATGTACAGTATATATCTTCTAGTGCCAAGTGTGTGACACTAACATCTATTTCCTCAAATGGAGGAACGTAATACACAGAGTGAGAGCACAGAAAGCGAGACCTTAACGTGCAGCGGTGCCACAACTCTCTGGCTGTACACTGCAACAAATCCAACAAGTGACTTTCTAGTGCAGCCGGTGCCATCGCTTCAGTAATAGAGGTTCAGCGACTTTGCTGGTGCCTAGCATTTCGGCAGAGAATGCAGACATCTCTGAATGACACGGTGCTTTTCTCTGGAGTTGAGCATGCATCACTGGGCCGTACAGACCAGGGGGTCACAGCTTTAAAACAGAAGAGAACCGTGAAGGGCCTCATTTAGTAGCAACTGACCTTTTAGGTTGTGACTTGCTTACCACCCTCCGGACCACCAACCGCTTTGAGATGCCTTCAAAGACCTAACAAACAGTATGAGGTATGTATATGTATACAAATAGTGAATTAACCAGCAGATGGCACCCAGAAACGTTTGGTAGTTTCTGGATTACACAGAGGCCAATACAATTTACTCTTTTAGCGCCCCATAAAATAACTTTTACACTTCACTCTTTGCACCTCTTGTACATGCAGCCTAATCTGCTACACCTTCTAGAAG
This sequence comes from Larus michahellis, assembly GCF_964199755.1. Lineage (NCBI taxonomy): Eukaryota > Metazoa > Chordata > Aves > Charadriiformes > Laridae > Larus > Larus michahellis. The sequence goes on from NC_133916.1 coordinate 7,652,402, forward strand.
TCCATTCTGTCATTGCCTTGCTCGTGGGAATTTGGGAAAAAAAATAAACAAACCAAAAATATTATTTAAAGTAGAAAGCGTTATCATCTGAAGTCAGCAGTAGTATTTCCAAACACCTTCCAAAAATGGATTAAAAAAATAAATAAATCTTATTTTGTACATACAGATCCCACATCTGTAGAGCAAACCACCCGTTTATTTTTGGAAACAGAGTGTTTGATTCATTTCAATGTGATATAATGATCTGCTGAAAAGCAATTCTAACCGTTCGTAGTAGAGTGATGGAACTAGAAAGGCAAGTAAATGCATTAGGCACTTAAAGCTTTGCTAAGTGTTAGGAGAATAGATCTTGTTGATGGATGAGATTTTTGCCAAATTATTTCCTTCTCGTTCTCTGGTATGGCAAAGATTAGATATTTATTCCACTTAAGACGTGCAGAATACTAATGAATGTTATATAAAAGTCTTGATTCTTGACAAGACTTCACTTGACTAGCAAATAAATTGAAAATCTTCTCAAGCATAGAGTGTACAAAAGAGAGAGTGGCAGCCAAATGTTTTCTGGACAGAACTATGTATGACTAGACTTGTAAGTATCTAAATAAACATTGCCTCAGAAGGTGCTATTTGCTGGTAATACTCTCAGCCACTCTGAGTTCCCACTCTGATCTCTTGCTCACCCTAACGAACCACTGGCATCTTAAACAGCTTTCCTTCCAGCGCGACAGAACGAGCTCGAGCCACAACCTCATTGTCAGTGGCCAGTGATGAAACATGTGGAAACACTTACTGACTCATTATTCCTCTACCTTCACTACCTCTTGATGTGCCTCCAGGAGCTGAATTTCTTGCCTCACAAAATATTACTAAAGGTACCTCATTAAGGTACCAGGATCATCTTCACCACACACGAAAGAGTTTTCAGAGCTCCTGCAGCTTCTGATCCTTGGCTGCATTTCAGTAACGGCACCTCAGCATCATGGGTGCCCCTGGTCGGGCTGCTGTCTTGGGGGTAGAGCAGCAACGAACGACGCTGAGCACTCCGAAACCTTTGGCAGTTTTACCCTGGCGTCTCCTGCACCCTGAGAGCTGAGCTGAGCTGCGGTTCTTGCTGCCTGACTCCAATGTGGCCAGTTTTCAGAGGTCAGGGAGCTCGGTATTTTATGGAGCCTCATTCATTTACAGCGTCTTGAAATGACCACTCAAAACCCGTGTGCCCAAAATTACTATTTGCTTTTTAAAACGTGGCACTTCTTGTTATCTTCAAAGGTATTCTTCCTCTTTTAAGATGAATTGCTTCACATAACAAAGAGCCTGAATAAGTAACTCTGCACTGAGGAGGCACTTTTGTAACGAGCGTCTGGAACCTGCTGCAAACACTGGCACTGCACCAGAGCTAAACTGGAGGGTGGGATTGTACCTTGTCACCTAAGTGTCTCCAGCTCCAATCAGGCACTGCATGTACCAGTCTTAGCAACAGACTTTATGACAATAGAAAAGAATTTGAAATAAATATTCTTAAACTATGATTAGAAATGGTTGCTCTATTCCCAAAGAAAAGGCATCTCGCTGTGTGCCGGCTGCAGTGGATGCTATATCTGCTGCGCAGTGCAACAGCCTTTGGCATTCAGTCGACACGCTGGGCTGGGTCTGTTCTTTCATACGCTCTTCGGTCTGTGTTGGCTTGGGAGGGACAAGGGCAGGAAACCTTGGACACAGATGTGAGAAGAGAGCAGCCGTATATGAGATTGTGAGAGCACTCTGTGGGCATCATCTCATCTTCTATTCCTCTCCTTGCACTGAGAGAACTTGTTCAGGGTATAAAACTAACATAAATTGTTCTTCGACCTCATTGTATTAGGTCAAGAGATTTTTCTTTGCAACCATAAATACAGGAGAGTAAAACGTGTCCTGTGGGTACATTATTTTCTTGCAAATTATAGACATTGGGACATTTCCAAAATTCATATCAATACCTCTTAGGAAATAATGGAAGCTCTGAATCAATAACCTTTGCAGACTTGAAACCAAAAATGTTTCACTGATTCACAAGCTGTACAATCATTAATTAAATAGTTGAGTGCTAGCTATTTGAATAGCTTATATCATTGCTTAAGTGCGTTCCTATCTTCTTACCCACACGATTGATCTAATGTATTATTAGTCACCCAGAGCTTTCCTTGGGTATTATGAAAACTGTATTTACCCTTCTCATTTTTGATTAAACAGAAATGTCCTTGGGTGTGTTACGACTGGCTGAGATGTACCAATATTGGCCTATTCCCAAAGAATGCCCAGAGAGAATGAGGGGATGGAGCCAAATGCGGCACTCGACGTTTCTGTGGGAGCTCTGCAAGGCTGCTACACAATGTGTCTTGGGCATGATGCTGGCTCCGCTCCTCTCACAACTTCTTTGGAGGCTTTTACCTCAACAGCCCTTCTGTTGGTGTCTCTCCACCTGATTTCAGTTGGGGTTTTGTTTGGGGGTTTTTTTTTGGGGGGGGGAGGGGGGAGGCATGTCTTCCCATTAAATTAGTTTACTTAGCTAGAAAAACATCCACTATTTCTTGCAGAACCATTCCAGCAAAACACAGAATGTACACAGGTTAAAACTCCGTAACCTTCTCCTGCAGCTTTGTGTTTTATGTGCTTTGCCTTTAGTGAGACCAAGTTACCCCTTCCAAATTTCGCTCCTGCCCACAGGTCTTTTCCCTCTGCACTCTTCGGGCTTACCACACTCTCTGAATGCTGATCACACCGCGAGGAAAGGGAGACTCCCTGCCACCACACCAGTGACTTCAGCCCAGGGCTGAACGCCACGGCACAGCGCAGCCAGCCTGGCAGAGCTGACAGCAAGCTGGGTCTGCGGCAGAGCAGATCCAAGAGGCATCCGCACGTGTGCTGCACCTTGTTCCTCTCCTGGCAACCCTTTGCCAGGCAAACAGCTGTGCCTGATGCCTATTTGCCTCTTTGCCAGAGTTTTTCCTTTCATTGCCATCCATTAATCATAACAGACGTAGCTGTTTGTGTGTTGAAAGCCAGGAGCTGTAAACACCCTGCTAACTGATGCCACTGACTTTCCTTGTGGTTAACGCTTTGTCTGTCTCCCCCCGCGCTTGCAGGTGAGATGCTCAAAAGGCAGCAGAGCTGCAGCTCCCAGCACGCTCCCAGCAATGCCCCGGGGTGCTGGCAGCCAACACGTACACCTCAGCGTCCTTAGACGGGCGGTACTGCCGCAGAAGCACAACGGCCGCTCTCTGCACCCTGCCAGGGCAGCTGCTGGCCCGAGAGCTGCCCACCAGGGCCAAGATGCTGCACGCAGAGCGTATTCCCCGCGGTGCCCGGGCACTGAGCTCCCGCACCGAGTCCCAGCTGCGGCACAACAGACAACAGCAGGGCATGCAGAGCGGCACACGCGTGTTGGACCTCACAGCTCTCTTAGAAAGTTATGAACACACTGCGGCTTTCAGCCACAGCGTGAGGACATCTCGGATTCCAGTTTCAGAAACAACAACATGAAATGACAAAGACGACGACTGACCTGGTGTCCAACTGCAAAGCAGTTCAATCATTTGTTTGCCCTCAGAACCAGCCAGGCCCTCCTGGGAGGACAGTGGAGGAGCAGACACTATTAGGTAGAGGTTAATGTCATTGCCTCTGCACTCAGCGATCAATGTGAGAAGGTGTCTTCTCCTGCCAGCTCCCTGTAACACTGAAAGTGGCTGGGACTTTTCCTTCTCTGATGCTTGGATTCACTTGCAGAGGGAATTCAACAGCACTGCTTAAAAACCCACATCAAGCTCTGGAAGAGTTGCCAGCAACACACCAGACAATGCTCTCAGTACAAGTACAGTAAAGCCCAGTACCACTGGTGCGTTAGTAGTGGCTCTCCAGAGCTCTTTCTTACTGTTACCATATGCACGTGGCAGACAACCAGAACCTGAGACCCTTCATGTGTCAATGGGAGACCAGACAGGGAACGTGCTGAACCCCGCAGTTGTTTTTAGCAAACCCGGTATGAGTGAGACTCTCTGTGGGTGAGATAACGGCACCTCACTACGGAAGGGGATGAAATTCCAGTATACCAGATTCTGGTAAAGCCGACAGGCTTCGGAGTACAACAGCCTTCACCACCCCTGCATGCAACGCCTGTAGCTCCCCAGGGCTAACGATACACCCACAGGGAGGCAATAAATCCACCAACTGGCAGCTGTGCAGGACTTACCCCTTTAGGCAGCCCAGCCAAAAAGAGAATCCCAACCCATCCTACCCTGGAGCCACACACCACACACTCCGTACCTGTCCTCCACACGCACAGGTACCACGCACCACACCGCGGCACCGCGCTGCAGGGCAGGGATGACCCTCCAAAGCAGATACTCACCGTCGTCGCGTACTGAATGTCCTTCCAGATGGAAGTCTCCCGGGAAAGGTCTGAGGCCTCAAACAGGTTCTCCAAGATAACTTCTCCTATCATGTCATGTCTGGAGAACCTGTCAAAGTCAAAGACACTCAGGTGGAGCTTCCTGCTTGCCAGCTCCTCGTGAGGCACAGGGAAGTGGAAGGACTCATCAAAGGTGGGATTCAGAGTCTTCCTGTGGACTCGTGTCTGGAACTTGCGCTTTCTGTCGGGCAGGAGGTAGATCTTCACATAGGGATCTGAGCTGCCGCAGAAATCTTTGGCTGGCAAGTCAAAAGCCCTGAGAATTCGGACAGTCAGTGTCTCATTCTCGTAGTCGTACTTGAGAGTGAAGTTAATTTTCCCACAGGTCTTTGCTGCCTCTTTTTTTGGGTCCTCAGAGTCAACAGATTTTTGCTTATAGAGTTCGGGCTTAATGCGACCGATGCTGGTCGGCTGCTCAGCCACAGCTGGTGGGTCCATACCGTAGTCCATGCTGGATACATGCATTTGCCGAGGAAGGTGCCTTTTGAAGGAGATGTGCCTGCAGGAGGAACACACAGGGCTGTATGGTTTTCCAAGGGCATTTCTCTCCTTTTTCTCACCTGGACTACTAACGCTAGGGGAGCAGGGAGAGCACAAGAACGAGTGCAATAGGTGCTGCTGACCTCTGTACAGAAACCACAGACGTTATGGAAATGAACACTGAAGGGAACACCTCCAGTGGTCAAAGGAACTGATCCAGCAAAACTCCTAACTTTTGGAGTATTTGCAGCAAGCTGCATTTTTTTGCTCACTACACAAGTAACAGCTAAATATACGAGACCCAACAACTCCCTAACCAAGCCATAGACAAAGCAGTGTGGCGACTCTTGCCCACCCTCAGTCTTTACAATTCCAAGATACTGGCACTAAATTTCCCTCAGGCAAAAAAAAACCACAACAAAACACTTTTAAAGCAAGAGAACCACGACTGGCTCAGAAAGTCAGGTTTTGGTCTGGGTATTGCTGCTTCCAAACTTCTCCAACAGCCTCGCATCAGAAACTGTAAGATAATTCTCGACAGGGCCAAATGCACAGGCTCATCTGGAAGCTGTCTCTTGCCTTGAGCTCCCCTTCAGTACAAGGGAAACCGTGTGTAAGCAAAGCTTTATCTAAGCAAAGCATAAAAGCTTTCTGTGGACTCATGGCATTATTTCAGATTATCTGGTGTTTACAAGAGCAGTATTTGGAGTTATTTAACCACAGTAAGAGCTTGTACGGCCAGAGCATTAGCTTTCGGTGGTACGTGGTGCTTGGAGACCTCACTTCTCCTTGCCAGGTTGCTCAAAGGCATTCTGGGCTGGGCTGTGAGTCAGAGATCCCAAACTGCTGAGGCTGTTCCCCAGCGTCCCCAGGTCTGGCTGCCTGCCTGCGGCTCATGCTGGGCTCCTTCGCTTGAGAAAGTGCGTTTGAAACCTTCCCACATACAACCAAGTCCCACTTTATTTGTCCTGGTTCAGACAGGCTGAGCTTTTGTTTTCTCCTCCCCTGGAAAAGTGTAATAAAAGCAGAATGAACGTGCGCGTAACAGACAGGCAATCAGCTGTCCAAAAAGAGTATGTGGCACCGTATTGATTTTAATGACATCTTCTTCAAATAGAAAGCTGTGGTCGGTGCCTTAATAATTCTGCAATACTGCAGCCAATTCCTGAGCAATGCTTGTTTTCGCAGTCGCATTCTCGCACACGTCGTGGGCACGGCCAACAAAGCGAGCAGAAGTGCTGGGGCTCAGCCAGGACCCCGCATCGCACTTTCCTGTCCTAGTTTCACGGCCTTCTGTGTCGAGGAAGGGTACCGTATTTCTCAGTATTCTTGCCGAGAAGGTGTTCCAAGGTTCATACAGCCTTATCCCGATTTACTGAGTGTGATGTTGACATCTCTGATCCTGGCTGAGACAAGCACTGGGCGCAGCTGGTTCTAAGCTTGTGCAGTGAGCAATATGTCAGTTCTGCTTATCTAATTGTTTCTGCTATGAGCCACAACAACAAGAGAGAGAAAAAAGGTCTAATTCTGTCTGACAGCATACCATCATCGATACTTCAGCCTGCCTCTCATGTTGGAACAAAATTAAAGTGGCCAAAGCACACTGACGGCTTGACACAATGAGGTCAAGTCACAGTAATGGGGCTTGAATCCTTGATTTTTTTTAAAGGGCCCACGGTAAGCCAGTCTTAACACATTAATTGTCTAATGACCAATCTTTAGAAAGTAATCAAGCGTGTAGGTGGGGGTGCTTTCTTTAGCCTCCTTGAACATATCCGAAGCTCAGGCTCCATTAAAGGCATCTCCCCACTGCCCCAGCGCAGCATCCCCACGGCACCGCGTCCCACTCACCTGGTGGAAGACGCGGGCTCCGTTGTCTGCCGCTGGATCCGTGTGCGCCGCATGATGTGGTCTTTCATGGACATCTGGACCTCTGCCGGGATGTCCGGCGATGTGTGGCTGATCTTCACCGCTGCCTCCAGGAAACTTATGGCACCTGCGTCCTTGAGCTTGTCTGCCATGTTCTCCTTATTGCAGTCTGCCTCGCTTGGCAAGACGACCAGGTTAGAAGAAATGGCCTTGTTCCTCCAGGGAACCCAGCACAGCTTCCAAAAGAGAAACAGAAAAACTGCCACCAGGGCCAGGCCACACACAATAACTATCACTGCAAGGAGGCTGACGGAGAGCTCTACAGGGAAGAGAAGGCAACAGCGACAGGGAGAGGGGAGGAAAGGGAAAGGAGAAAAGAGAAGAAAGATGGTGAGAAAGCCATAAGTAAAGGGAAGGAATGGTCCAAACTGACTTATATCACAACTAATGGAGACCTCTCAGCAAGCTCTCCGAGAGTCAAACTGAAGGGAGCATCCCCTGACAGATTTGGGACCGATCCTGCCCCAGACACGTCTGGGGAAAAATGGGCGTCTCCAGATGGCCAGAGACATGAAGTTCTATACCATGATGGTTAGATTGGCTATGAAATATCATTCTTGGTTTGTTTTGTGGCATTGGCAAACTGCTGAGCCTGAAACCAAGAAGAATTGCAGAACAGAATGATAGAAACCAGCCCCACTGCTGTAGCGTCAGAAACTGCCCTTTTCCTTCATACCACAGGTGTTCAGACACTATATTAAAAAAAAAATAAATGTCTCTACCATGATCCTGGAAGCAGACTGCTGTTGCGCTATCAATGCTCACATCTCATCCAGATGTGCTCATAGAGAATAAAAAGTAAATACCAATACAACAAAAAAAAATAAAATCACAAGCTGCTGTTGCAGTGGAACCAAACAGAGAAGGAAGCTGCACAGAAAGTGTTACACGTTCTTCCTTATTCTCAATAGCACAGAAGCTGTCTATGTTCCTTGACTCTCTGAGTCACTTTTACCTCATACGTTATGTATTTCAGCATTTCAGTCTTTTTCTGGAGCAGAAAGAGCTTCCATACCTATGGCTGAAGAATCAGGAAAAAAGGAAGATATACATAGAAACATACATATGATCTAGGCTGTGACATGATTCACAGCACTTCAAAAACAGAAAACACTGGCTATTTTTAGTTCCTTTCTTACAGTGTATTAATTCCCAGATTCCCACCCAAACCAAAATTCCAGCCAGTCCCTGAGGATGAAGGCAGGTTTCGCACTGGCGTTACATCTGCCGCGTGGGGACTGCGGGCGGTTCTGTCACAGATTGCCACGAGGTCGAGGACAATTCCTTGGTTGCCCGCTGTGTTATTTGTAGTGGCCAGTAAAGCTATACTCCCTAAATTACCTAAGTGCAAGTCAGGACAGAAAGACAGGCAAAAAACCATCAAACACTCCAGAAGTTTGTACAGAATAACCATTACCTCTCACTCGCCTCTGTCTATGCATACGCTTGGAGCAGAAACGTTTCGCGTGGATGTGAAACAGAAAGCAGGTACTTAATTCCCTACCTGAGGCATGTGCGTTTCTGAACTGGCTCTTAGTGAGTACCACAAGCCTCCTGTACCGTTAAGCGAGGGCAGGCAGGACCGGGTGTAGCTGCGAGCCCGCCGTGGGTGGAAGGGGATCAGCCGCCGTGGCTGCTCTCCCCTGCGGCGTGGGGCCGGTTCCCAGGCCGGAGCCGAGCCCTTCTCCCGGAGTGGAGCCGGGATGGGACGGGGGTGTGGGACAGGACCCTGCGCCCGCAGCCGAGAGCTGGCACTGCACAGGGGACGCGTCAGCACCCCGGGAAGGGTCCCGGATCCGTTCCCCCTCCGCCGGGTCCGCCCGGCCTCCCCCGGCACAGCCGCCCTGTTCGGCGTTGGTTAATGCTGGAGTCCGCGGCCGCAGGTACAAACGTTTCTGTTTTGTCCATGTGAGCTCACAGCACCCCTTCAGATCATCTCTAAATGTACTTAAGGCAAACAACTTCTCACCTCCAGGAGCTCTAAGAATCGCTAGAGTCACTCAAAAACTGCATCTCTCACAAAATCCACCCTTACCAGGCAGTTTAGCTCTTAGAAGATAAGCTGGGAAACTCACATCTGCGCTTCATCGTAGCTGCTATAAATGTGATCCCTGACATAAGCTTTACCTTAAATAGAAGCCATAAGAAGATCTTCTGTTTCCTTTGGTCATATAGTTTAGTTTTGTACAGCTATAATAAGACATTTAATGTATAAGGCTGAGAAAATCTATGAAATATGACGAAAGACTAAATTTTTATCTTGACAAAATAGCTGAAATAAAAAATTGTTTTTTAAAAAGTAATTAAAAAACCCAACTACCATTGATGAACCATAACAGGAAAGTATTCAGGAACCCATTTATGTCATCAAATTTTGCTAACATGCTCTCTGGGAATACAACAGCTACCATATATTTAGGATTTTTCACGTCAGTTCTTGTAAGTGAAATCTCAAGGAAGCATCAGACACAAAATGCGACATCTACACGGGAACAAGGCAGTTCCTACTGAACACCTGGGAAACCATCTGTTGTTCCTGATATCCCAGAGGAAATGCACTGTTTTTCCACAAAATTACCTAGCCTAGCAAATTCACTAAGAGCCTGAGGGGAAGCTTCCTGACTGCCCACAGGTCCTTTGACTTGAAAGGAAGGGCTGGAAGCTGCCAGCAGGTGCAGATGGAAAGAATAAATGCCATCCAGAAGTTTTTGCAACTTTTCCTCTCCCTCACCAGCCTTCTGTACAGGTCAGACTGCACCATTTATTTTCTGCTGTAACTCCAAGGTGGAAATACAGATCACTACTGGGGTGAATAAATAAGTCCCATCTTATTCAATAATAAATAGGATTGTACAAGTCAGCAGTGGAGCTTCCTTAGAGATTTGGCTAAATGCATTCTCACCAAAGCAGAGGGCGCAGAGGTACCACTTTCCTATACTGTAAGTCTTGGAATTGTGCCCAGGAAATTCAGTGTCAAGCAGTTTCATAAGAAAATTTAAGAACCTGGACTTTTTGCAAATATGTCTGTGTTGCTACAAAGCAAATAGTTGGAGTGTAGAATCGACCACTGCTGGGAGCCGTTATGTGACAGAAAAGTTTCTGTTAAGATACTTCTGCCCATTCCAAAAATTTATATAGCGTGCATGACTCTGCTAGCACACCAGACTCATTAACGGGAAACATCAGAAATAATCAGTTATCCCTTCTGAAAACCTGTTGCCAGCTTGAGAAAGATCTTAGTTCGTGTCGCTTCTTGCTGAGCTGGTATTCATAATGTATTTGACGGGATTCACAGATACTTTTATGCATCACCTCCTACTCTTTCCTCTGACAGCTCACATAAAACACAAGTAGAAGGGATCAGGATTTTACAGACATTTTTTAAGCATCTGCCTGGGAAGAATATTGGTTTCTCTGAAGATGACATTGAATTCCCCAAGACTTTTTCATGACTTATTAAACTTAAATATCAGTTGGACAGAGTTGACCTTAATTGATTTAATGAGCTTTCTCTTAAGAACTTGAAAATACCAGTTACTTTTGAAAAAATACCCAGCATTCAAAACGTTATGCTTTAAATGTCCTTTAACTTACAAGAAACTGTAAAAACAAGATAATTCCTTATCTCATAGAAAATGCCCCAGGGCCAGAGGTTACTTGGATATTCCTGGTATGGCAGGAGGTAAGGCTTGTTCCCCAAAAGGCTTCTCCAGAGACAGAACAGACCAAAAGAACAGGTCATCCCGGGCTGAGAGGGACATGCCTGTGTCCAGCTGTAGGGAACGGCTCCGGATCAGGAACGGTTCAGCCTCTGCTTTACCAAACGCTTCCCGTGCCGCAGCCCCCTCACCGGAGCCCCTGCACCGCTCTCGAGGGACGGAGGCAAATTACCGCTCTGAAAAATGTCCCATCTGAGGAAAAATGCAACAAGAACTATGTTTCTATTCTATTCTCCTCTAAAAAAATAACAGTGAGTTATCTGTAGCTTTGTTCTCATCAGGTGCGTAGGGCCGTACAAGTGCGGAATGGCTTCAGCCATTCCTCACCCGGTTCTTATCTAACTTGGTGCCGGAACCTCGTCCTAGCCCAGCACCCTCCAGAGACACGGGAGAAATTGCCATGTTGGAACACGGATTTTATTACAACTTGTAATTGAAAAGATAAAGCTTAAAAGGAGGAGGTGGCAAATACAAATTAACATGGCTGTTTTCCAGTCTCACCCCAGGGAGCGAGAGCCCCTTCCCAGAGGAACCCTCATCTGGAAACTGCTTTTGGCTACAGAGCAGCAATGACAAAGCTCTTGCATGACTAACGAGGAGGGAGGGGAGAACAAGCAGCAGGAAAGACATGGACATGAGCATTTACTTGCACGAGTTGATATGCTTGGGAAAAGGCACCAAGCTGTTATTTACCCAGTGGAACAGAGACGGCTCCTCCAGGGATGGTCTGCCTCACTTATGACCGTCTTGCTGAGGTAGAGGTTTAGCGTGGTATGTAAAGCAAAAGAGAAATTGTGAATTTGTGACCTTTGTGTTTCTGTGTGCACCCAAACTCCTCACAGGACAGAGACTTTGTCCCAGTCCCTACAGACACAAAGCACTATTACCTCTCACTGCAATGCCCCAGAAGCGACCGTCAACAGCCACCACCAGCAGTCCTGGTCTTTTGCTGCAAAGCAGAGACTTTCACCGAAAGCATTTCCACTCCAGGAGAACTGGGGAAAGGCCCCTCTCGGCCAAGAATGAGCTTTGGTGAGTTGTGCCACAGACTCCCCATCAGAGCAGCTGATGGAAAGAAACAGAGGTTTCTAAACCAGAGAGCGATTTGCTGCTAGGACAGACACGAGCACGTCCATGGGGAGGCCCACGTGGATCATGGTCTTTCCTCCGCTTTCCTCCGGTACAGGAGAAAGCAAGTCGTACCTGAGTGGCTAATGATAAATGATCATTTATCACCATCTATGCAGCAGGAGGTACCATTAAACGTCAAAACTGAGTCAATGGAGACGCTGATCTCCCACTCCTGCAGCCTGGAATAAGGGAAAATAATGAATCAAAGCCTTCAGAAACGGCACAAACGGCTTAGACAGCTTGTTACAAACACAACACTGCGCTTTTGTTTTCTCGTATCAGGAACAGTTATGTACCTCCAAAGGAAAGGGGCATGAGGGCAGCGGGAAGCTGCTGGGTGACGGTCAGGAGCTGTGGTAGAAGATGAGATGGCCCAGGGCAGGACAAAGGGACCGCGGAGCAATTTAAAACCGTAAAGCCAAAGGCAAATTTAGGAAAGGGGGATAATTTCTTGGCTAGTCCAGCCCCTCCCTGGCCCCGTCCCCCTGCCCTCGGGAAGCAGCTCATCAGTACAGCCATACATTTTGTTACATCTTGGATGGGAACTAATTAGGAGAATATGGTGGAACTATGCTTCAGCTTTATACCCCTGATGACTTCATAATACCCAGACTGAGTTGCCGAAGGGGATAATTAGCAAAGTCCAAACAGAAAACGATTAATAATGTGACAAAGCCATGATTACAACAGTCTATTAACTGCAAGACAATACTGGTCTAATTATGGCAACATTGACTTTTATTACTGTGAAGTAGCTTGCACTGTCATTAAAGAGATTCATGGATAACTCTGAGTTTAATCTGAAGAGTTATATTTAATATCTTGAAGATGTAATTTAGCTTTCCTTCCACCCACTCCCCACAGAGAAAACAAAATACATTTGATGGCTCTCTCGGCACTCCAGCATCTATTAGTCATTCCAGCTACCTGTTGGATTCAAACAAAGTCTGAATATCACCAGTGGAAGTTCAAGGAGGGACTGAAAAATTAAATGCTGTAGGCTGAGGTGCAGCGTGGGGCCAGCATGCGTCCTGGCGGCCAACTGCTTTTCCAGTGTAATATATCGACCACTGCTCATATATATTTCCAGGCTTCTCTGTCCATTTTTGCTACACTTTTCTATCGCAACAGTGCTTGTGAGAACATATTGTTCTATTTCTGCAGGGCTTTGTAGAGATCATGCATTCAAATGATGGATTACTACGAGAGTTATTGCTGGAGGAGAAGACAGGCAGCTCTGGGCCTACGAAAGACCACGTGAGGCACCCACCAACAGCTGATCTAATTTCCTCTCAATTGAGAAGCATCAGCAATGTGAGTCTGATTAGCTGAGGGCTGGAAATTGGGCATGTGAAACTGTGGCGAACCTCAGATGCCTGGGGCGGGGGCGGAGGGGAGCACAGGACAACAGCGGTGGAATGGAAGAGGTTTCCATTAAATCCTAGCTATAGACATGTTTATTTAGCAACACCGGTCGGCATTGTTTTACAGAGGAAGGAGCAGGGACTGGATGGAACAGAAACCGAATGTTAAACCGACGCAGCAGCACGGCATCAAGTGGCACCACAGCTGAAACCAAAACACAAACCGAGCAGAGGAGGGGCACGGGGCTCAGAACAAACCCTGCGAGCCTCCAAGGAGCGCAGCAGCTCGCAGAGCACTGTGCCACAGGAATTTTGAAAAGGAAACTGGCTGTCTTGTAAATCCCGAAATGCTGCAGCTGAGAGAGCAGCTGCAGTGCAGCAGCGTGCAGCTCTCAGCCAGCTCCTCACGCCCTCCCCAAGCATGCCACGGCCACGGGAACGGGAACAGAGCAAATAATAAAGATCCGATTGTCCCTGTCACCCAACACAGCTTCAGTTCTTGTCTCAGAAAGCAGCTCTGTTTAACAGAGGCCGCAGCTAAGGGGGAACCGGGGTCTGCAGAGCACACGGCTGCGAGAGGGAAGCGCTGCAAGCCTGCTGATTGCCTCCCTTCGCTGGGACGGTGTCCAGCGTGCCAGTGCTCTGCTGATGTCTTCACTGTCACATCTTCAAGCCTACTCGCTGCCGTTTGGTTGTCATTTGCAACTTCAGCAACACTTCTCTTCTTGATTTACTGGCAGCTATGAGCTATAGGAACACGTCCTGAAATATTGTTGAGCTAGACAAGTCATTAGCAGCTGTCACTTCAAAGTCTCACTGCAGTCAATTTGCTTTTCACGAGCAGCCTAAGAGCACAGGAGCTGGATGTGTTGTGAAGCACTGCAGAGGGGCTGCTGCTCAAACAAGATCACAGAGGTGTGGGTTGTTAGTGAGGGGAAAATATTTCATCAAGTTCTCAGCAGATGTTAAAGGACCGGGTCAGAAAACAATTATGGCTTGAGCAGAGCTTCCGTCGTCCCTCAGACGTTATCTCATGCTGTGGGTGGCAATAAGGGTTGCAGAGCAGACCCCACGTCGCAGCAAGGCAGGCAGCAGGCCAGAGCACTGGGGATATCGATCACCTGCAGCTCCATGCCCGTGTTCCCAGACCCTCCACGCTGCCTCTATGCAGGAGGACCCGAGCAGCAGCAGCAAGCGTCAGCTGCACCTACGGCTCTACCTGCACCTACCGACACCCTGCTCAGACCAACGGGAGCCTGGCCCCTTGTCAGCTGTCCTTGCAGGGGGACAGGGAGCGTCACCCTGCCAAGGACACTGCCGCATCCTGAGAGTATCTGGGAGAAGAAAATGAAGTCACGGAAATAGTTGGTCCCATGACTGATCCAGAAAGAAACAAATCAGGGTGGTTTTGTCTCTGGGTCGTGTAAGGGTCACTGACTATTCCCCTCAGCTGCCCAGTGCAGCACCATGTTAAGAAATACCCGCAGAGACCCTGAGAGACTCCGACACCATGCGCACTCCCCTGGCGCTGGCATGCTTTACAGAGTTTCTCCAGGTGAAGGCAAGCAGCACTTCCAGCTGCTTTTTGCTGTGGAGAGTGCCCAAATCTTGTTTTGTTACTCTATGTCAACCACAAGTAATTCCACTAAAGACAGTACAATGGAAGTGAACTGAAAATAACGTGAAAGCAGGGGGAGTTTTACACGAAGAGCACTTTCGCAGTCAGTTCATCATATGTAGCTCAATGGCAAACTCCCCTCAAGCCAGCAGAGGGGTGGAAACCCTCATGAGATGAACACTGCAGATGTTCTGCGAGGAAACATTCGCGGAGTCTCTGAAACGCCCCCTTGAAAGCTCTGCAAACTCAGCCTTCCTCCCACGTGAAGCTAGAAGGAGATTTATCCTGTGCATGTGGTTCCTCAGGCCTTGGACACCGAGTCCCACACTATCAGCTCCCACCAGCTTCCCCCTGCCAGCACGGGCTCCACAGGAGCTCAGACAGAGCCGCCTCGTCTCCTGTGCACACCCAGCTACGTAACGGATTATAGGAAGAGAGAGACATGAAGGCTCAACTGGCTATGCCAAAGTTTCAGTTAGATAGAAAAAAACTTCTTAAAAATTAATTTGCTGCTACCACAGGGTTCCTGCCCTGCAAGAGCTTATTGGAATGCAAACTATAAGCTTCAAAGGCAAGGATGAATCAGAAGCTATTTTGAGAGTAATTATATAAGATTATAAAATTCAAACCATCTCATTATTGCACGTTAAGTATGAAGACAACCTGCTTCATAAGGAGACCTTGCAGGGATCCAGTGTTTCAAGCAACTGTGATCTACGGTCCAAGTGCAAACAGCAACCTCGTAACTCCAGTCCAGACAAAACTTCCTTCATTAAGCAATGCCAGGGATTTTTTCACCGTTTACTGTAATTCTTTAAGGGATGCGGTTCTATAGCTGGGAGAATAACTAGAACATGAGACATGGACAACTTAATGCAAAGTTTTGTTCCTTTAACAGTTGTGTCATTTGTTGTCCTAGAAACCAGCTATCAGCTTGTTAGCAACTGTACTTGCCAATTCCCAAATTTCATAAACTCCAGTTCAAATTATAATTAAGGAGAAAACATATAATAATAAATTAGCACATGGAATAAATTACTGTTCCAGCAACTCTGGACACAAGGAGCAGCCCGGGTGTGGGAAACCTGACTCGGTTTCCCCATACTGCGATGGAGACTGTGGCAGCTCATCGCCGCATGATGACGGGGTCCTGGGACACCCCCTGAGCAGTTACCTGCACCGTGCACTGCCTGCAAGAAGAAGAGTTGTTTTCATTTTTGCTTGCATATCCAGGCTACAGCTGAAGCTCCTGCTATGTCTTGGCTCGGAGGAAGCCGGCACGCAGGTGGGAGGGCTGCGAGCGGCTCCTGGGGACGGCAACGTGTCTGCTGTCCCCGTCCTTGCTGCGCCCGGCACCCGGTCCCTCGGGAGGGACCTTCACACCTGATGGCCTAAGAGAGCTGATGAGACAAGTGCATTAAACAGAGAAAAGGTGGGGAAAACAGAGGCTATCATACCCTTTACTGCCTGGAGTTTTTCGGTTTATGGCTTGGTACTTTTATCACTGGTGGAACAGACAGTAAATGCTCGGATGCAGGAGAGGGAGGCGTACCAGTCCCCCAGGCTGAGTTTAAAAAAGCAGAAGAAAATCTGAACAGAGTAATTCAGAGGGAAACACCAAAGGTGATTTTCAAATGCAGAGTCAACAATGATGTACTTTACACACATGTATGTATATATAATAATAAAAAGAAAAAAAATAAACACATACATATGAAAAAGTGTAATACACCAAACAAAGGAATGAAATGTCAGAGGAGACCTCGGTAGCCTGGACCTTGTGCTTTGCTCACTGAAACAGAATGGAGAAAGATTTAAAGGCTGCACAGGAGAAGCCTCCACCATATCAGGCTCTGGACAGCCAAAACACAACCATGAAATACCATGCAACCTTAACAGGAGCTAATCGAAACCTCTGCTAAGCAGTAATGCCAAATACGAGTGACAGAGGGATTGCCACAGGAACTGCTGAATTGCTGTGGTAAGATACACTCAGTTCTCTGTTCATTTAGACTGTGGCTACCACAATGGCAAGCAAGTTGAAAAAGTCTTAAGTAGCCCGCAATGAGCCGCGGCTCAGCCCGGGTTAACGGGCAGCACAGGCTGGGAGGCTGCGTTTGCCCACTGGCCACTGCAGGTCAGACACTCCTGCGCCTGCATCCTTTTGCTGGTTTACACGCTAAAGGAGGCAGGACAAAAAAAAAAAGTTCTTTCCAGCCACAGGACTTTTTGGATATAGGACCATCTTCTATGGAGGAAATAAAATCAGGCTTTCGAGCTTAGAAAAAGACATCCCGTTCCTTTCCCTCAGTCACCTTCCTTCAGATCGGCAGTGATGGGTAGCTCAGTGAAAGCCCACATAAGCCACACGTCTTTAAAAACCCAGATCAGATCATGGCTGAAATGGATTAGAAACAGAAAAGAGATCTCAAATCTGTCTGGGTGGGAAGATCCTGCCAAAAGGTATTAAAACACCAAGGTCAGTACTGGAGACAGGGCTGACATGCCACCTATTGCCCTGGCTGCGGGGCTTTTGGAAACGACAGGCACAGCGTCACACTTGCTGTGCAGCCCAAGTCACGGGAACATCTGGGACAGATGTCACAGAGGGGTCCCCAGCGTGCCCTTGCCCTGGGCTCCCTGGCTGGGACCTGGAGATGAAACTCCCTTCTTCTACCGCCGCTTTGCCCACTAGCGACTACGGGCTGCGTACACAGTGCTGAGAGGCCCATATCAACACCCAGAGAAATAAGTACCACACATTAAAATGGCCGTGCCCCAGCAGAACAGCTGGACTGGAGGAGACTGATCAAAGTTTTCTGAAGACCAAATATTCCGGGGATATTGACCTGATGATTCTGACTTTCCCTCCAGGCTGCATCAAAGGCACATTTGTTTCTCAAACTTTTGTTTGCATGTGCGACCAGAAGGGGAAATTTGAGCTGTCAGCAATGCAGCATTTCTGTTACCAAAAGTGACAAAAAAAAGAAAAAAAAATGTTCCAAACCAAAGGAAACATTCCCCAGTGATTTATGTCGCTTTGTGTCTTAATCAGCTGTTCTCTAGAGTGTTATAAATGAGATAGTAAGAGTTGTCATTGCTTTATGCCTAACTGATGACAATCTAATGAACTATTATAAGCCACACTGCATATAATTATAGTACATAGTTGTGCGCTAACCCCATGACATTTTATCACAATATGTTGTAGCAACATCTGTAAACGACTCGGCAGCGCTGAGCACACGTGGTGCCCTGGGCTGAGGTTAAATGAGTGACACCGAGCGTCGTCCTCCTCCCACGATGTGACCCCGTGCAGACAGGACCTGAGCTGAGCACAGAAGGTGTGCCAGGGACGCCTTGCTGAGGCTGCTCGATATGGGGGGAGGTCTCTGCCCAGACCTGCCGGAGCTGAGCAGAGCCCGGCAGAGAGCAAAACACCATAATACGGACGCTTCTGGGATGTAGAAATACAATTGCATTTCAAGGTGCAATGCAAACAGAAGGTTTACACTGTCACTCTCTCCCTTAAGACCTTAAAATTTCCCTTCAAAAACTTGGTCAAAGCCAAAGACTGTTGTGAGACCCCAGAAAGGCCAGGGTCAGCAGCGCCTTAGCGTCCAGGCTCACTGTGCCAGAGCTGCCGTCTCTCTGCACTTCACTTTCTACAGGGAGATTCAGTTTCGGGGAAATGCTTCCCTGCGGCTCTCTCTCTGACTCCGTTTCGGTTCAAAAAAACCCTAAAATCAGCCTGCCCCGAAAAGACCTCAGGATAAACCTTGACTGGGAGCAGACCCGGGGTCTCTTCCCACCCCACCCTGCAGCCTCCTAAGCGCTGATCCTCATCCCACGGGCCCGGGCATCTCCAGCCCTGCGGTCCAGGGTCAGGCAAGAGGACACAGGCTGAGAACCCCAAAAAGCAGAGCTCAGCCAGGGGAGGGCAGAAGCCCCGAGTTGGGACAAGGCAGCCCAGAAAGCTTTCCAGAGGCTCTCCTTGGGCTGAGCGCTCCCCTCGACCTCAGGACACGGAGCCTCTCCAGCACAAGGGACCTCCTTGAATCCATGAAAGCATGATGGAAGAGCTTCATTGCCTGGACCTGCCCCACAGCAAACCAAAACTAAGGGATCAGGATTCATCCAGAACTCCCCTGGCTCCCGATGCTGCAAAGAGTGGGTGATACACAGATGCGTGTCCTCAGGAGGTCAGGTTGCCAATTAAAGCCATCTAAACCCAGTATGACCATGAAAGCCCGTGTCATGCCCTCTCTCTCTCTCTCTCTCAACGTGTCATGCTGCTAATACCTGGCACACAAAAGACAGTCTGGTCTGCACAGCAGAACGGCACAGGTCTGTGAGAAGCGGTGCAGGACGCAGAGCAGCCGGGCAGGGTCCCCAGCCACCCGCCTGCACACCCCGAGGTACCGAGACCCCGTGCTGCCAGCCGGGGATGCAGCAGTTATGAAAAAAGCATTTCTTTGTTCAGGCTCCACTGAATGATCAGGGAACTTCCTCCCTGAACCGCTCTGCTCCTGTCATTAGCCGCTGCTGCTGCTTCCATTAGCTTGTAACAAAGACAGAGATCTTTAACCCCTAAAACGTACTATGCAACAGTCACGCGTGCAGGCTGGACTGCCCAATCCTGCAGATTTATTAAACGGATTCTGAGATTCTTTTTTCCCTTTTCCAACGACTCATAACACTCCGTGCCACGCCGCTCAGAATCCTTTTAGCACGAAGGTTTTGAGCCAAGACCAGATGCAGAACTGAGCTCAAATAACTCTGAGCAAATGCACGCAGATGTCCAAGAGATGAAGTGCCGCGTATGGAAAGAACGCGATGAAGGAGGTGCTCGCCATACTCACCTAACACTGTGTTGTTACAGGAGCACAGGCGCTTCTTTGCAGCAGTTACGAACAGGCATAGAAAATCAGAGTAATACTTACATTACCAGAGACACTGCTGTGCTAGAATTTCTGGGCAATTATTATTCCATGGAACCAAATGCTCCAGGACTGTATGTCTTAATGATGGCTTTGAAAGGGCTTGCATGAACTGAGCTTCTGGCATCCTGCCTTTAGCCTTCGCTGTGATGTTGTCAAACACCAACCTGCTACAGCATAACAAACTGGACTAAATATAAAGGCAGCCTTAATTAGCATCTGCAGTTTCACTGTGTACAAGACACCCTGCAGGATAACTTTCTTTTTGCCATAGACATAGAAAATATACAGTTCATGTACAGTCACTCGAAACGTCCCTTCTCTGTCCCTCTAGGATGCCATTTTGCAACGTACAAGTATAATTAAAGACAATGCATGGCAGAGAGACAAATCACATCCCTCCAAACAACTGCCAGCGCAAGTGACTGTTATGCTAGTGAGTCCACTGGATTGAAACAATAAGGGCTGTTACAGATAAGCTTCCTGATTTTACAATATACAGATAGGAAGGAAAAATATATACTATCATCTTTGAAAAGAAAGCTAGAAAAAGGTGCCTAACTAACACGAGATGGAAACCTGGGGTCCTAGGGAAGACTATGCAATTGTACTTCGAAACATGAGCAGTAAGAAGAAACAGGTAAGAAAAAAAGGACAGTTGAAACTACAGTTAAATGCAAATTTGTATCAGATATAAGATCCCGTTAGGGTTCTGCTCTTATCCCTGAAGAACGAATGCACACATGTGAGACTGTGTGACTTAGTGAATGCATGGTACGTGCAGCAGGCTGTGCACATCACACTGGCGTGACTTCAGTAAAGCAAAGATGTCCAGCAACAAACACCTGCAAACACAGAAATACCAGCTTCTCGGAGTCCTCCCGCAAAACAATGGAGAAGATGAGAGTCAGGCTATGCCCTGATTTGAACTAGCTGAAAGCACATGCTCGGTTTCAGTGAAAACGTAGGGAGAATACTGAAAGCAGAAGAAAATGTTTCAACGGCAAAGACAGAAACTGCTGGAGCAAAATGTTTGTTAAGGAAAAGAGGCTCCATAGTATGGAAAAAGGCAAAAAATTAACAAAGTAACTTCAGAAATGTGGACTTACCAAAGAGGTATCTGCTCCTCGGCTCGGTCCCTGGTCACTGTCCTCAGCCAGCTCACACACGCAATTAACACCAGCAGCAATCTGGCTGCCTGTTTCTATGGAGTTTTAGATGCTGGTCCCTGACTATGCATGAGGCTACTGCAGCTGCACTGGAATAGGCTCCGAGGTCCGCAAAAAAGCCCACAAACACGATCAGCCTCCCTGTACTGCTTCAGGAATGAATCAACCAACAGCAATTAGGCAGATGCAAACCTGCTTCTACGCAGAGCGGTACTTACAGAGCCCCGGAACACACGCACTCCACAGCTCCAAAGGTGCATTTTATTTACCGGGACCGTCACAGTGCATAGCCAGAGGCAGCCGAAGAGTCGTAGATCCACACAGTTAATAGACAGACACGTGTTCATAGACAAGCTATATAATCCATTTTTCCTAGATTTATGCTGCTGCTTTTAACCTTATTTTAATATGGTTTGGCAAACCTTCCTCTGGTAGCAAGGTTTGAACCTGACACCTTCAGGATCAGAGAACAAACCTGTTTTACTTGAGCTAAAGAGCAAATCTGCTGCATGAAGCCCTTTTGCTGCTGGTGGACCAGACGCTCGCAGAGGAAGGCAAGATCTATTTTGTGAGTACATCACTCCGGGGTAAGAAGGAGCTTTGCCCCTGAGTGCTACTCCTCACGTGCCTGGCCTCTGGAAACACAAGCTTCAGTGAAAGCCTGGGTGGCTTTAAACATGTTTACTGTTATATTTACTTAAAATACTCTTTTAACAGCGGTTCAGAAAAGTCTGCTGTTACAGCTGGTAAGCAAATCCGAGGCTTCTCCGTATTTCATAGGCAGTGGCTGTAGGCATCCCGTATCGGTGAATGGGCATGCCATCAGTTTTCCCATTAGTCAAACTATCCTACCAAGGGGTAATTTTTTTTCCAAGAAAAATACTCCAGTAGCAATTTCTCCATATAAAAGTGATCTTTCTGCATCAACATTCCTGCAATGAAAAAAAACCCCTATTGCACAGAAATTCGCCCCTTTTTCTGCCTGCAGCAAGAACACTTACGTACTTGTGGGTTTAACATTTTAATAGTATTTGCGAAGTGCCAGGAGGGTGTTCAGCGCTGTACAAGATGTACTGCCTGCATCATGAAGTTTAAAAAGAACAGTTCACACAAAGGGCAAAACGCTAAATGTGCTCTGAATTACTGTGGGATTAGAGCACAGAAGGACAGCTGACAAAGCGTGCTAGGAAACAGAAATTATCGTAACATCTCCTCTGGTTTTGCATTTTCCCCAGCTGTCTGGGTTTTTTTCCCTTTCATTTCAGGTTTCGTACCCTGCACCAGGAGAGCAGATGAGCATTTTATTGGGGTGAATCAGTGCCTATGGAAGGGTTTGAGGAGGGCACACGCACTGTGCCGAGATCAACAGGGACTGCTGCGCACGCAATCCTGTAGCGACTTTCTGGGTAAAAACTGCAAAACCTCTGCGCATCATCCACTGTGTCCTATTCTTATTCTACAGGGCAGTGAAGCTTCTTACAAATGGACACACTGAGGCAAAAAACTCCAACGTCGTATTTAAAGAAAGCCACAACACAGTAGTGCTGGCACTAGAAATCAAACCCAGGGGTTTGCTCCTGGATGTGCTCTGACCCTGGTGTAAATTCCCTCCTGTACCTACGCACGGTCAGGAAGCATCACAACCGCACTCCACCCGCTCTGCACGATCCTTTCAGAATGATCATTTTGCTTCTAAACCCCCCTGTGGAGCCGAGCCCCCGCCCCCTATGCCTTCGCCTGTTGGCACGACCCCCCTGCGCCGCTGGCAGCCCCCATCCGCAGCCAGGGCCGGCACCGTGCGCCCACAGGGACCCAGCTCAGGAGAACGTTGGGAGCAAGTCGGTAACGCAATTCAGTGCAGACTGAGCGACAACCTGACCGAGCAGACAAGCACAGAGCACGCTGCACGGCGGAGCTGTGCAGGGTGTGCAGGGTGCCACGCAATGCCCGTGCCCGGGGATGTGGCAGGCTGGAGCCCAGCTGCCCACGGGAAGGACCACGGGCTTCCCACCCCTGGGAGCCAGCCTGGGCAGGCGCAGCCGGGGGGAGCTCGCCGCACCGCAGGAGCTGGTAGCAGGCCCCGGGGAGCAGGACCTTGCACCCTGTTCCCCAAGGACCCTGGAGCACGTTGCTTGCCAACAAGCAGCTCCGCTCCCACGGGCAGAGGGACCGGGTGACACGGGGTGGCTCGCTGTGCCCAGGGCAGCCCTCCGGTGGGAATCGGGCAGCGCGGGCTCCCCTGCATCGGCAGCCAAGTGCTTTGCACTTCAGCAGGGCTTGTCCACAAGTTTTCTGAGAGCGCTACATCCTAGAGTGCTCACCGCACCTCCAGGGCAGAGAAACATCCATTTATCTAAGGCACATCACCGCAGTGGTGGATGTTGTCCCTATATCACAGGCATTTCCACTGCCTACAGCTCGTGCCTGTGTACTAGTCACACTCGCAGCGTCACTGCACAACAGCTGAGGACTGGCAGGGAAGGGAGCTATCAGATGGAGGCAGCTACGGGGGAGGATTTTAGATAGGCACAACAAAAGGATGCTGTATCTTGCTCGATCTCAGGGCCCACAGCCAAGAGATCAGTTCTATTCCTGGCACCGCCATGGGCCAAACTGCAGGCAAAACTCACCCTCGCATATCCACTGACGCAGCCATACCAAAACCTTCCTCATCCAAATACCTTATTTTTCTGACATACTTAGCTGCTGGGTTACTAGCCAGCAGCAGCAGCCTGCAATGCTGCGTCGCTGGGCGCACAGTATGTACGGCACACGGGGGAACGGCTGCCGCCGTATTTCTTACATTGACTTGGAGTGGTAGAATCGGCTGCTGCATAACCTGAAGTACACAGAGCAGAGGAGCAGCTACTTTATAGACAGTAGCACTCTCCACATTCAGTCCAAAATGGTTTTAAAACAGCCACTGCATAAAACCATGTTCTGACATATTCTTACATAAACTATTCAGTAATATTTTTATATTCAGTTTTTTTCCACTGTCAGATGCACTGCAATGAGGCTAGCGATACCTGGCTAATTCCTTTGCAAGTCCACAGCATCCCCAGAAGATACTGCTCTCCATCCACACATGAAACATCAGAAAACACCAAACCACCTCTCAGGGTCTAACGGCAAGCAGAGCTGTGCAGACGCAGCCCTGGCTGCCAGCTTTGGCAGCATTAGAGTGCTCTCGCCTGCCTGCTCCCAAATGACGCGAACTCCATCGAGAGACTTGGCAAGCCAAGCTGATTTAGCCATTAGCTAATAGATTTATCCAGGAGGTAACAAACTGACAGAGAAGCCGTTGACTTCACATGATGATGACAAATTGGGCCAGTTTTACTCCACCAAACTTTGGATGCAAGTGCCCAGCACTGAGGCTGCTCAGCTCTGACTCTCCTGTCCGTACCCCGTCTCACAGCCGCATCACTGCTCGTCTCGCACAGCCTCGCTTTTTATTTGTATATCTTTATGAGGAAGGAGTCGACAAATCTGAACATAGGACTCCAGGTAGCCGATAGCAAATTTGCTTAACATAAGTCTTCAGCATAAAATGGGCAAAGCACAAATGTGGATAATTAGATCAACATCCAGACGCTAGCGGGTATTTTAACCACCACAACTGTTACATTAGTTAATGCTTAATGCAAACAGATTTTTCCCCCTTGCTGGAGAATTTTTACATCCAGGCATTTGAGAAATATTAGTTGGGCCCAAACGGTGTCCTCGGTGCTGTCTAGACATAAAAATGGGCCCAGTCGTGCAGAGCAGAGACGACAGCAACAGCTGTTAATGCACCCAGCGCAGTCAGTCGGCCCAGCAGGACTCGCCCAGGGCACTGGGTAGAGGCTGACACTTAAACCAGAGGTCAGCGCAGCAAACATTTGAGAAGTTAAAGGCATACGGTGACACGGTCACGACCCGAAAACGAGGTCCCGAGCAGGCTGCACAAACAAATGCCAGGCAACTATCTGTCATACCAGGGTGGACGGAACAAAAGCAGTACAGGTATTTCTGCTGCATGGAGTCAGGAAAACATTCATTTTGGTACCAATGTAAAGAATTATGAAGCAATGCAGTAAGTTATTTGCAATAGAGGAAACAGCTGCACTGGATGCAACGCATAAGGACGGTACCAGCAGTGCTGAGACGCCTTCAGAACAAGCAGGGATAAAGCAAGGCATTTTAAGATGACAATTAAGTTACAAGCGGAGTGGGATGTGAAATGAAGGTGGGACATACTGGTAAAACAGCGGTGGACGCACCACTGCGGGCAAAGAGAAGGCAGAAGCCCAGCGGGACCAGAGAGCTGCCCGTGTGCCCTGGGCGCCGTCGCATCCCGCCGCGAGGCGCTGGTGGAGGGACCGGAGCAGGACGAGGCAGGGAGCTTGGAGAGGGACTGACGGGATGCTGCACCGCACCCAGGCCCTGACAGGAGGAGGAGAAGAAAAGTTCTGAAAACTTATGCTGTGAAATCAAGCAGGGTTGGTAGATCATTATTTACAGAAATCTTAAAGGAAGCACTCTGCACAAGTGTTCGAGTACACAAACAACTTACAGCTTGTTATCAATAATGCTAAAAAGCATGGGATTTTGGTTTTTGCCTCTCAGCATGTGAGCCTGGGATGTAAGCCCCCTCTGCCAATGTCTTGTGAAGTTACAGCAGAAGACGACCTCTCTGGAACAAGAAGCTGTGAGCAGAAATCTACTGAAAATTAACTGCTTTGCAATACAGAAATGCCCCTTTGCTCTCAGAGCGGTAAGCTTGCTCTTGATTCATCGCTGACACACAGTGTGTCTCCCTCGCGCTACAAGCTGACAAGGAACAACTTCAGGCAGTTCTTAGGGAAAGTAAAACAAACACATGAAAGTACGTTACGGTCCCTTTGCATGGAACTAAAAATCCATGCAAGTCCTGCCTTTTCTCAAACTGGGATAACAGCAAACAGTTCCTATTATCTCAGTTACTTAAATAGTCTTTTTACTGCTTTTTTGTTTTACACAGGACAGGAGTCTATGTTTGCAAAAAAATATGGAACTTTCATGGAAACTTTATCTCATTAACCGCCTCCTTGCTAGCGCGTCCCGGTAACAGCCCACCTGCCCCCTCAGCGCCACCATCCCACCAGGCTGTGCTGGTTCACATCAACAGGTGAGGTAGCACTTGCATCCAAAACTTCACAGTGGAAGACGTGTGAAGGAAAATAACCACAGAGCGATGCATGCCGAGAACAAGCCCCGAGTCTAACACGGGGCTTGCAAACATTCCCCTCCCCTGTGAGAGTCCTGCCTTCCTCTGGCTGTGGGCAGCCACGCCACCACTCCAGCAGACAGGACCAGAGTACTGTACCTGGCTCGGAGATAATCAGGCTCTGGTCGGAAGGCAGCAGGAGGAACTCCCTGCAAATGTCCAGGTCCAAGCTAGGCAGGCTTTTCTTCCGGCACAGCTCGGTGACAATGCGGACTGCCTTCCGACAACGGCTGTCATCCTTGGTACCACTCATCTCCCACACTGCATCCTCCGCTTTCCCCCTCTGCTGTCTAAGAAAGTCAAACTAGGAAAAGAGGGTTTGTTTATTCTTAGTCACACAAACAGATTCACGCCAGTTCCACCCTCTGGCATGGCAGCACCGTAAGGGACACTCTGTGCCAGGCAGTGCTCCAGCTCCACAAACCCTGCTCCGCGTTCAGACCAGGGATGCTCCGGGCAGCCTCCAGCAACCACAGCCCACTGCAGTCCTGCCGGTGCTCCCGATGCCTTATTGCCTCTGAGATCAGATATCTGTTTACTGCCAAGGCGTGTTCCAGACAAGAACCTCCTACCAAATTCAGTTTCGTGCCCTCAATAGACATTTTTAAAGCTGCAGCCCAGATAATTCTTTTTAACCCTCTCATTGCTGCCCCCCTTTCTCCGTTCTCCAGGTGCAGTTTCAAATCCCTGCTCCAGAGCAATTCTGCAAAAAAAGGGACTGCTGAAATCGTCTGGCTGAGGACAGCACATCATCAGCCCAGAGACACAAGAGTGCCCCCGTGAACACTGCACAAACTACTTACAACTGCCAAAGGCAACATAAGAAAAGCAGCAGGTTTTATTGAGCTGTTTGTACTGGTCCTAACACAACAGGCTGCAGATGGCAATAGAGATTGAGAATGCCATTGTGTTTCATAATTAGTTTTTTTTTTCTGCAGTATTTTTTTATTCCTATTGTAATTTAGCAGACAGGTCATGCCACATGACAGAGCTGCACTTTTGAACAGAGAATATATTTGACAGACATGGGGAAAAAAAAAGCAATTGTATAACAGGCAATTAAAATTATGTACAGCAGAATGATTTCTTGCAGCTTCTGGAGCAGAGAAGCTAGTACAAATCTAATGAGCATACTGGAGAGCCAGGGCTGAAGCTACACAGATCCCTCAGCCCCACATCGCAACAGAGCATGTTTAGATTCATGCCACTGTGTTTATTTTGTCTGCTAATTACTTGCTGAAGTGCTTTCAGCTGTCACAGCAGGTGAGTCCCAGGAGTTACACAAGCACCTGATGCAGCACGGGGCTCCCCTGGAGCACAGATCCTCTAACAACCCTGCAGCCCAGCCACGCAGGCTCCTGCAAGGCAGCAAACCTGCCAGAAACTCCGTACCTGCATTCCCGGGCTGGGAACTCCAGGAACTCTACCAGGTGCTTCATGTGCTGCCTCCTCCCGCCTGGTCCCTGCCCACTTCTGGTGTCTTGGACCAGCCTGGGGGCGACAGGACCAGGCACCAGGGGACTGGTGTTGCCCCAGTGCCGCCCCATGGGGCAGCAGGACCGAGGCGCCCTTCGCCCTGCCGCAGCCCTGAGCTCCCCCGCTGGCTCCATAAAATCTACAGTAAATTCTCCAGCTGTTGGGTTAGTGACTTGCTCCCAACACAAAGGGCTTGTGTGGCAGCTGAGATGCAAGTGCCAGCCGGGCAAAGGCATTGCTCCAGACAGGACCCTTTTGGTCACACCAGTCCTTCCTGCCTCCTTGCCCAGACCAGTGTGTTTTGGACACCTTACCGCTGCCAGCTGAGCTTCTGCCAGAGTGCTTTATCCAGCAGGGCAACCTCTGTCTGGCAAGAGCAACTTACCTCCTAAGCACTGCTACTTCCAAAAACTTCTGTTGCCATGACAACATGAGTGAAATCTTTTATTAAGACAGCAATATCCTACAATTGGTCACAAATTAGATACTACCACCTCCCGGTCAGTGCTGTATAACCTTTTGCTGCAAACAGTTTGAGGCGCACCTGCAGATTAGGAAGTATTTCTGGAAGTGTTTACCACGTGCGAGCAAACACCAACATCACCAGCTGCTTGCTGGCAGTACCGGGGCTTGCAAAGGTCCATGTTTACTGAGTAGAGACTCCAGACTTTGCAAGGCTGGAAGTTAAACAGTCATTTGCCAGGAGCTCAAGCTCAGGTATAGTTTGCATTACATTTATATGACAAAGTCACTAAACCCACCCACCTATTTATCTTTTTAAGAAATTTGGAACTCAAATTGTGCCTAAAACCTGTCTTTGGAACCAATCGTTCCCATCATCGACACGCCCAGCCTTTGTCTTTCCTTATCTGTTGCACAATGTTTTTCCTTAGGCTGTACAGCCCTCACAGAACGGCTTCCCTCCCTGATTTGAGTCCATACAACATCTCCCAGGGGCTAGGTCCTACCCTGCTGCAGCCCCGTAGGTTTACTGAAGTATGAATGAGTTCATGATGGTTTTGCTTCAACTGGAGTTCAGCCCAGGACCTTTTCTAAAGCTGAGCGTTTGGTTTACTTCTGCCTCCTGCTCTGGAAGAGAAGCTTGTATATGTACACTCACGTATGCGAAGAAACCTAGTGCCACCGCGGAAGGCCCTACAGAACGCTTTTTCCAGCTGTGACTGAGGATACAGAAGAGGACAGTCCCTCCTGCAGGTGCAGTCCCGATGCAGCACGGGGGTCTGTGGTCCCGAGAGCAGGTTGCAAGAGCCCACAGCCATAGCCAGGGGTCTGCGACCCCCACGGGGGCCGGAAGGATCAGAGGTGATGTTTGCTTGGCAACTGTGACAAAGCTTAGCGAGTTTACTGTAAGGAGGGTGCTGCTCACCTGGGCAGAGAAATAACACATCCATCAGCACACAAAGAAAAAAACAAAATGAGAGACCACATAGGTCAAGCTACAATCACCTTGTGCTGTTGCTGCGTCTTCCCTATTGGAGTCTTCCTCAGGGTGACCAGATCCCAAACATCTGATCACTCTCCATCAGTGGTTTGCTGCCCACTGCTTGAAAGCACCATTAATGGCAGCGGATACAGAACCAGACTCGCACATGCAGAAGTGATTAGAGACAGATTAGCAAAACCACCCCCACCCTTTCAGGACATCACCCTCCTCCTGGAAAATTCAGATATACGCAGTGCCCAGGAGGCCACCAAAGGGCAGAAAACGAACATCAGCAGTTGATTTCTCAGTGATGGAGAAGACTGTTCTGCAAGTCAGGATGTAAGACGTGCTAAATTTTAAAGCACTGCAAATAACTTTATGACAAAGTCCTGTTACAGCTTCTGTAGCCCCATGAAACACCATATATCCTAGAAACCATCTGTACTTTAATAAAAAGTGTGGGAAATGCATACAGAGCACCAGACCATCCCAAACCGCGATCACGTAGTTTCTAGCAAGGAGTGCTGAAGCACTCCCAAGTAGTAATCAAGTTTACATTTGTCACTGTGACACCACCCCAAAGATTTCAGCCCTCCTCCAGGGCACCTGTGGCCCAGACTCCCAAAACCAAAGTATAGCGAGACCCAGTGGGATGCAAGTGAGCCCTTGACTAGTGATAACCTCACCACATCTCCCCAGAACACCAACAGTTTTTCACTTGAGTCACCAAAATTGGCACCAAGAGAGGAATTCCTGGAATATATCAATCAAGGATTGCGTTTGAAATTTGAATTTACCTTAAAAAGATTTCAACAGATAAAACAAACCCAAACAACCAAACCCTTAGAAAAAGGTTAATGTCCAATTCAGAGCTTGTAACACAGAAATCAATAGTAAAATTCAATTATTTGGGGAAAAAATAATTTTATTTCAAAGGTAAAAAGGAGCTTTTTACTTTTAAACCTAAAGTCACCTTGGGTCAATTATCTACCTTCACTTACATATCAGAGGACTCCAGGCTTGCTGGGTAACAATAACAGGAGACCCTGGCATCAGCATCCATACTCTTAACAAATATTTCTTCAGAACACAAAACCAGACTTTTTTTGCACCTTATAACTTTGAAATTGTCATATGCACTGTTTATTGTCCAACACAGAAGGCTGAAAACCAGCCAGGTAGCAGCTGCCACGCCTGGAAACCCAAACACTGCTTTTCCCAAGCAAGGACTCTGGCAACTACTTCTCTTCCTCCATACTCACATACGTACGGCTACCGAGATACAAGGTTTTGCCTCTCATCTCCCGCTGGGAAGCTCCCACTTTGCCACCTGGAGCAACACAGGGAAAGCCCCGGAGGAGCCAGACCCCTCTCCCCAGGCACGGCAGCTTCCACCGTGCTCCGGCCAGTGCTGCTGGTGCCGCCAGTGCCCCCTCCCCAGCCACGCTGCAGCCCCGGGTCCGGGGCTGGAGGAGCACGAGCCCAGACCAGCCACACACACACGGCTCCTAGACCCCTGCAGAGCACCCCTGCTGCAGCCCGACTCAGCAGAGCTTGTACTTAGGGGCCAAATTGCTCCCCTAAGTCGTGTCTCCACCTTCCAGTAAGAACAGCAAAGGCAAGTGCCCCCCACGCTCCCAGGGACTGGGGCACAGCTGATGATCTCAGGAGAGGTTCCGCAGCTTTGTCTCACCTGCATCCACCCTGGCATTTCGTCCGTCTCGCGTCTGGCAAGCTCTTCCCTGCAGCTGGATTCACATGGCATTTAGGAAAGTGTGGCATGCCTTCCTCTCGCAAGGTAGCATTTCTCTTCTCCCCATCCAGCAGCCTGATACCACATTCAGAGAGGCAGAGCTAAGAGTTAAATAGGAAAGGCTGCATCTGGAGGACTTACACTTGAATAAGTGTTACGGAAAATGGCTCAACAGACTTGGATTACACAGAGAACTGCTTTATATGCAACAACGCAGCTCTTGAGGTACCTTTGAAATAATCACATCAGACAAGACCGCAAAATTAATGAAAATACTGGCTATAGTTTGCATCTGTTAGAGGGCTGCACATACTGCTCAGTAACCAGGATTGAAAGCGGTAAAATTCATAATATTCTGAGAGTGAGCAGACTGAGAGAGAATCATAGAATGGTGTGGGTTGGGAGGGACCTTAAAGATCTGGGCAGGGACACCTCCCGCCAGCCCAGGTTGCTCCAAGCCCCGTCCAACCTGGCCTTGAACCCCTCCAGGGATGGGGCAGCCACAGCTTCTCTGGGCAACCTGGGCCAGTATTTCTTCCCAATATCTCATCTCAGTCTCCCCTCTTTCAGTGTAAAACCCTTCCGCCTCGTCCCATGGCTCCCCTCCCTGATCCAGAGTCCCTCCCCAGCTTTCCTGGAGCCCCTTTAGGGACTGGAAGGGGCTGGAAGGTCTCCGCGGAGCCTTCTCTTCTCCAGGCTGAATCCCCCCAGCTCTCTCAGCCTGTCCCCACAGCAGAGGGGCTCCAGCCCTCCCAGCAGCTCCGGGGCCTCCTCTGGCCCCGCTCCAACAGCTCCATGCAAATTTCCTCTTCAGTAAAGCAGAAGACAAGCACCAAAGACATTATTACCATTAACATTTGAGGAACTGGGAAGTTTTGAATCACACTGCATTAGGATTAATAAGAATATGTTCAATATTCATGTCTGGAGTCTGAACATGGGTAACTACGTGTACAAAATTTTTTCTGTTCAACCTATCTGGTCACATCTCTGGGAATGTGTGCTACTAAGGTGGAATCACAAATATATTTGTCCAGCTGAGACAGAATATGCTATTCATTTAATTTGGATTAGGATCTATTTGAAGCTGATTTTTTTTTTTTTTTTAATAATAATCAAGTCTGAAGAGGGAGCAGCAGCATTTATTCATGTCAGTTCTAACTAATAGTATGATATTGTTTACTCTCCCAGTTAATATGATAATTGGAAACAGCTCAAAAATTATTCGGAGCTTCTTGCCAGGAAAAAAAACACTGGTCTGGATCCTTTGGCAGTGTCAATGTGCCATCTGTGTGTAAATGTAACGCGTATTGCTGTGCACCTTCACGCGCCGCTTTGATATGCAGATTTTGTGGTGCAAGCAGAGAGCAAAGCCAACATCCTCACCGCTTCCCTGTGCGCACAGAGAGTGGGAGATGACCCTGCTTGTCATAAAGAAGACAGAGCTTTAAGAAAGAATTTAAATCCAATACTAGTAGTAAGAATTGAGCTCAAACTAACTTTAGAAAAAAATACTTAAACAAGCTCTGTGCAAGTATTGAATCTGTACCCGACTCTGGCGGGCAGAGCTGCCGGCCAGCAGCGTTCTCCTCTGCCCTGGAGGACGCGGAGCGGCCAGAGCTTCATGTTCGTGTTCCTGGACACGGTGCAGAAAAACAAGAGGCAGCTCCCGTGGTGGAGAGGGCAGGTTGCCTGAGCTGTGTTCTCCCCAGTGAGCAATGACTTACACTTTTTTTTTTGCACAAAAAGCACAGATCACTCCTCTGTTCATCTCCAGCAGAAATATTCGCCCGTGCAAAGGTCTCCAGGACTCTGGTCCCTCATACCGCTTAGCAACAGAATTCACCAAGGCTCCGTCTATTGCACAAAGCAATGCTTGAAACACAAAGGAACCGCTGGTTCCACGCTTGCATGCCCCAAGCCTCTCCTGTCTGCAGCGTGGGGGCTCATTCCCCGTGTGAACTCTCCCGGGAGCCGTCACTCAGTTCTAGACACTCCTCTCCTAGAACATCCTGGCACCATAAGGAAGGAGGAAGGAAAAATAATCCTGAATTTGCAGCCTAAAATGGCAGTCTCCAGACCGCACTGCGAGCAAACTCTGAGATGTGAAGTTCAAAGGTAACCAATTCACTCACTTCCTCACACAGCGTGTGATGAACCTGCACAGCAAAGGGCCACCGCGGCGGGGGCGAGCAGTGCCTGCGGCGAGCCCCGTCCTGGAGCTGCTGCTGCGCGGTGCCACCTTCACGGGCTCCACGGCAAGGAAATGCGGCTTGGTGTCCTGAGAAGCACCGATTCCAAGGGGCTCTGGAGCTTCCTGCACACAGACATGGGCGCCGGAGACTGATGCCTTTGAAGCTGAGTGCATCCAGGCAATCAGCTTTCTAGAGGCAGGAATATCATCAAAAACTGTTTTCTGGCGATGAGATTTCTGAAACATATTTTATTGACCTGGAATTTTGCATATCCTCAAGGTGAACAGTCACTGCACGATTTGGCAGGGCTGAAAGCTCTGAAAAGCCATTTCTGCTCCAGCAGCATCAGATGGCTGAGAGACATCAGACGAGATCGTATCAGTGAGACGTGGTTGTGAGCACTGCAGCTATCAGCCGTGCCCGACAGCGTTAGCTGAATAGCTCGGGGAGCTCTGACCTTCCTTTCTCCAAGCATCTGCATTTAACACACGCACAATCTCAATACAATTAATGAAGTGAGAGCCCGGGGCCCGCTCTGGGGCACCTGCCCGAGGCCTTGCCATCTTGGCTGCCTCTGAGCCAGGGCGGCCGTGCGAGGCACAGCGGCCTGCCACCCCCAGCCAGTCTGACAAGGTAGGGTTATGTAGGACCCAAATTTTAGGAAGATTATGGCAGCAAATCCTGTTACCCGAACATGGTACCGCCTCACAGGAGTGAGCGTTAGGCTGGGATTAGACCCGTTTCAGTTCCTCAACCTGATTTATAAAGTTAGTGAGCCACTACCTCCCCCCAGGCCAAAAGTATGATTCTGTGACGCTTCAAAAACCTAAAACGTGGCTGTTGTCTGGTACACAGCTATGAGAAGGATTAAGCTGGCCTTTGCATAAATGTGAACAACAGATGTTAACACATTCTTTTTCTGAGAAGAGATGAAATACTGCTGCTTTTAGGTCTCATTTCAACGCTCTGTGCAGTGGACAATATTACCAGTATCACTGCATAATTTATTTATCAAGACTGCACTTTTCTCGAAGGCCAACAAAACGCTCACATCAGAACGCAGAAGACAGATTAAAATTTGTCTTCAGTAATAAAGTGCTAACGGTTCCCAAGAAGCCTTTGCTCTCGCATGCTCCTCAGCCACCGTAACTCAGGAAAGCAGGAGGCGGCCCTTTGAGTCTCCAGGTCTTCCCTGATGCCGTTGACTGTTTCCAGAGCAGGACAAGGGTTTGGTTGGTGGTTTCCACGGAGGGTTCGAGCCACACTTTCCATCCCATGTATGCACAAATACAGCTGCAGCAGCCACGAGGTGGGTAGTCTTTAGACAAAACTACCCTGGAGCACATCGCGTATGGCTTTATCTCGGCACAATTTCTACCAGGAAAGAAAATAACTAGACACTGAGAGCGCTGGACAAAAGAATCTGGAAAAATCCCATCACTGGACAAAAGAATCTGGAAAAATCCCGTATGTCTGCACAGCCCAGCATGAGACTGGGCACGTCCATCCGCAGCCACCTTCCTCCTGCACTGTGGGCACAACGCAGGGGGATTGCAAGCCCAACCCCTCCTTGGAGTTAGCACAGGCTTTAAACGATAATTGTTTTCATATAAACAGAAAACCAAAGCAGAATATATTTAATCTCAGCCTTCAGGAAGAAACAAGCTAAGTTGATATCTGTAATGGAAAATAAGGAGTTATAAGGGGGTTTTTTCCCCCCAGTGTGCTTACAAAGTATTTGCTGTATTCTAGTTATTTTTATCCTTCCCAGTGGAAATACAGGTAATAAAAATAGCAGTATTTCTATAAAAGAGAAAACAAAAACAGTGGTGCACAATTGTGCCTCTGAGAGAAAATGCTGTAGTGTTTTTATTTCAGGAGAAAATTAACATGTGAAACCTGAGAGCTCTTTGATTAACCTGCTCGATCAGCCTCCAGAGAGCACCACAGAACTGCAGGATCTGCTTCCCCCCGTGGCGATGCTGCCCATCCAACACCCCAAAGGACACGCGTGGTCCCCTCTCAACCGGCACTTTCCAGATGGGTGCAGCCCCTGCTCCCGCAGCGCTGCCACCCCACATCGCCCCAAATCACTGCCCTGCATTGCCCCGCACCCTCGCGCCGCATCCTCACCCTGTGTCCTTCACCTGCCGTGCTCTGCAGCATCCAGCCCATCTGAACTGAGCCTACCATCATGCCTTTGGCCACTGATCCTCGTTACCCCTTGTCTCTCCTGCTCCCCCAGGCGCCTCCCTGCCCTCGGGGACACGCTGGCCGGGTGGGAGTCCTGATGCAGCACAGCCGGTCCCGGCACGTCCTGAACAATGATGCCAAACCTCTTTCACAAGACCCACAGCCAGCAAACCAAGCGATTTTTCTGTCTAGGGACGTACAGATCTGCATTGAAGATCTCTGTACAGCTTACCCTCAGAGCATCTTCTGCAAGGATCTCTCCCGGGAGCCCAAAGCAGCATTTGCAATACTCCTGTTAGGAAAAACAGAAGAAATAAAATCCTTGCCAATCGCTTTACTATTTAATAATCTCCTTCCACAGGTGACAATAGACAGAAGAGCTAATCCTAAATGACAGGTGTGTTGCCAATCATCTCAGTTCCCAAGGATCCTCACAGGAAAACATAACCAGCCTCATCGATTAGCCATGCAGCATATGGGACTTTCCCAAGCTGTTGGTTTCTCTTGCATTTACTTTCCCACAGCTTCATATTCCCCAGAAAGAGCAGCATCAGGTCCTGCAGTTCGGACTAAGGGTGTCCTTGCCAGCTGCCCACGGAAAGCGCAGGAGAGCCATGGAACAGAAGAAAGGCAACAGGCTGCTCTCATCGGGCACGAGGGCTCACAGCCCACCGCCAGCGCCCCAGGGCTCACCCCGGGGAAATGGCTGGGACGGTGGGGAAAAAGGATCGTGTCTGCCTCATTGCAGGGTGTTTACTGCTCCTGCCAGCATCAAATCTCAGGGCCAAAAGATTTCACTGGGTTGTTTGGTTTTTTTTTAAATCTATTTACTTACTGATAACATTATTTCCCAAGGCTATAAAATGACAAGAGGCAAGGACACAGATCCATTAGCACTGGCAAAAAGTTGTTTATTTAGTAGGTCTGCCTAGATAATAGTCAAACATCCTCCCCAGCACTGTTCTCAGACAGCGAAGTGCCCTCCATCATGGCAGCAGAGTGCTGTCCCAGGCAATAACCCCAGCCATGCGCGGAGGGTGATGGCGCAAAGCCTGCAGCACCGCGTCCCTGAGAGGCACATGCCCCCAGACCCCCACGACTGCCAGAGCCCTCCTGGCCAGGGCCACACTGCAAAAGTCATCCCTGCGCATTATTACTAGAACTCGTGAACAAATAAGAAAGAACATTGTTTAGTTTAAAGGAAGAAATAACTCGTCAAGTAAATGAGGGTGCAGGTCTTCCACTGACTTTGATGAAGTTCTACCAACTTACACCACCTACAAACACGGCCCCCATAAATCATGTCTCAGACACATGCATCCAGAAAGCCTTCCCTGTGCAGCCAGTCACTGTGCTCATCATAGTGTAAAGGCAAGAAAGAGAGAGGCCTCCTTGGAAGGACGGAGCAGGATAGAGCCACCGGGCCCATATTGGGCCCCCAATTCATTATTGAATTACTTTCTATAGAATTTAGTTTTCAACAGCCGGCAGCAAATAAGGTGGCCTGACACATTTATGTTCTGCTCAGACACTAAAAGGATACTGTGTCTGCGTGTATCTGGAAGAGAAATAGATTGATTATAATTGGGCAAAAGATTAAATTGGTTAGACATGTCCACAGTCACCCCACGAGCCAGCAGCACGCTGAGTATCAGCTCACTGGCCGTGAAGGGGAACTGAGAAATTGTAGAGTTAACAAAGATCTTGCTGTAGCTCTGGACACCAAGCTAGGGAAAGAAAACTTCCAACAAAGCAGAGTATTGAATGCTGACAACACATTCTGATTAATCATGTTTTCCAGAGGGGAGAGCATTGCACAAGGGTGGTAAAACCAGGAACATACTGCAGCTTCAGCAGGAGGCACGGACCACACACAGCTCTTCCCATTCTTCCCAGTCAGCGCTTCCCACCGCCTGCTTGAGGAATAACTGAAATGCCTCAGTATTACCAACTTCGGCACTGCCTGTCTTTCCAGCACTAAACGCTGTTCCTTAATTCATCCGGAGTAGTTACAGCCCTTCCTTTCCATCAGATGCCGGGCAGCAGGAAAAGAGATGACAACGGGGAAAACTCAGTCATTATTAACACTTGTTGTTCCAGTAAAGTCGTGCCCGAGCTCAACGCAGGCTGAACATATTTCCAGCATCCGCCGCGTGGCCATGGAAAGAGAAATGAATGAGACTGAAGTCCCCAGGTCACCCCATAGCACTTAAACACGAACACTGACCCAGGGTACGAGGCAACACGCGCAGATCTCAGCGCGGCACCCAGCAAACGGGCCCTCAGCAGGTTCCTCTCCCGCCTCAGAAATCCAACCTGGCCTTACCTGAGAATTTCTTCCCAAGACAAAAACTTATTTGTTCACTCAGGGACCAGCTCATGGATGGCTGTGTAAGAGCACCATCTGGTGACACATTCTGAACAAGAGATTTTAAAGAATAAGCAGTTAATTTACAAATTCTTAGCAGAATGACACATAACTTACAGTTCGTGATCTCCGCTTTCATGAGGGGTGTGTGTCTGACTACAGAAGGCCGATTATGCACACACCGCTCCGTGCTTCCTAATGCAGTTGCGGCAGTTCTCTGAATTACACGCACCTTCCCTGTTGTGTTGAGCGGATTAAACCTCAGACCAGCAGATAATTTGTCTTCATTTAGAAAGCAGAATTCATCACTGAGCACGGTCCCTACAGCATCTGTCAGAAAGACGTGTTGCTGCAACATCTCCTTCCTTTGGAAACATGCTAGGGCCAACGGAGCTGATAAATGACTGACATTTGGGATTGCCCGGAGACACAGATCACCTCCAAGTGGAAAACAGACTTCAGTTTGGCATTTTGTATCTTGTCCTGCAAAACCACCATTCAGATCCATGGCACAGACCCTGTAGCCGTGCCCAGTAACAGCTGCAGAACTGCACTGAACACGTCTCCAAGCACAATTTCAAATTAATGGGGTTTTCAGCCACTTTCAGAGCTGACTCTTTCCTGATAGGAAAGCGATCTGAAACAGATACACGCTGCCATGCGGATCCCAGTGTCAAATTCACAGTGTCAGCACAGCCTAATGGCATACGCCAGCCCCATATTCCCTGCAGTGGTGGAAATCTTCAAAAGATGTGATTTCCAAACTCTTAGAGTTGCCAGAGGCGCCACAGGCAGGATCACTTGTCACCCACCAGCTCCGTAACGTTTGCTGAATAACTCTTAGCTCTGCACGCGTTGATCCACTCACACAAGAACGGTACGAAACGCAGTTCAGCCCGTCTGCGTGTTCAGGCAAGAGCTCACACCGTGAGATGGATTAACAAACAGTAAGGGGAAAGGTGGCCAGTGCTCTGACGATACAAGTTTAACATCTCAACCCTCAGAGAAAGATGGCAGGAATTCCAAAATCACATACTTGTCTACAGAGATACAGCTGTGAATTCTACAACAGCAAATGGCAGAACACTCTAGTGGCATCGTTTCTAACTCTTGTAGAATTTCAGGATGGAAAGAGGAGGTTAAGAATGTCGCCCTGGGTCGGGGGGGAATACAAAATTGGCAACTGAAGCGCAGCGGTTCGTGATGTGGTGAACAGCTCGGTGCAATTGGAGCAAGCCAGGAGTTCAGCTCGGACGCGAAGGGAAAACAGCGAGAAGCCAGCTGAGGGGGTGCAGGGGGCTGAGCGAGGCCAGAGGTGCTGAGGACGACAGATCAGAGTCCAGCCCCCGCGGCAGCAGCACCAGAGCCGCAGGGAGGGAGGGAGCAGATGGATGGTCCAAGGCTGGAGCAGATGGACCGGGAGGGCTGAGATTGCTCTGGACACAGCAAGGCAGAGCCTGGGAAAGAGAAACGAAAGATCCCCCCAGAGAAGCCCTCATTGTTCCTCTGCCGGCGGAGCACCAAACTCCAGCTCTAGAGGAATCAGAGGGGTCAGCAGGGGTCTGGCCACCCGTTTGTGTCCAGCACACGCAGAGCGAGCAGCACCTCGCGCAGGCAGTATTTGCTCGAGCAGCAAAATCCATCTGAAGTGCAACGGTCTAGGTTCAAACCATCTGTTCCTCTGCCGCAGATTGCAAAAGGCAAGCAAGCGCATTCAAGTGCTCATTGTAAACGCAGGCGATCCCAATTTTATCAAGAAAAAATTTGTACTTTAGTGAAGCTAACTAAACCTTTTCCTGGCAGACAGCTCCTTTATCATGGTACCAACCCACCACAAGCACTTAAAGAATAAACAAGCAATAAGAGAAAAATCCAGCTTCTTGATGAGCTACAGCCTGAAGTTAGTTTATAACACCAGACACGCTTGGACCAGAGCCTTCACCAACTGCAAAGGTGAAGGACGCGCATACCTTCACATGGCTGGCGTTCCAGGTTACTAGCGCTCTCTCTCATTGCTTGCAGAAAAATTATTCAGAGGTAACTCTGGCTTATGGACACGCTCGCTTGACTTTCTTCTTGCAGGTCTGCACGGTCAGCTAGAGTACAATATTTGATGCCTGGAAGGACCTGCAATCATTTTACCTGGCTCCTGTTAAAACAAACCAGACAATTTCCTCCTTCAAATTGTATAGCTATAGTTGAACTAGGCCATATCCCAAGATACGTAAACTCAATTCTGCCTTTAGCTCCGATACGGTAAGTCATGAGAATGCTCCAGTAGCAAAATCAGCACAAAAAATGGATTTATCAGTAGGAGGGAGCAGCTCAAGGCACATACAGTAAAGCGCAGTTAAAAGGTGAATGAACACAGCAGCATCGCACGTGCAGCTTTTTCATTACATGCAGAAAGTACCGATGATGCAGGAGCAACCTCCTCCTCCCCTGGTACAGACCCCCGCCCTCACCCCCGCGCCACAGGACGATGGGGCCCCGGGGCCGGCCCGGCGCCTGGATGGCTCCCGCCGTCGCCGCGCCCTGCATTTTGAATCACCCCTTGCAGGGCCCTGCATCACGTTACGGCACAGACCTGGTCCCCAATATACCAAAATACACGTTTATCAAGCAAAGGAACACGCAGCCCCTTGCTGTGCGCTCACTGCAGACTCATTCCAACAGGTAAAATACACCGGCCACTGCGTGGATCCGACTGTGGCAGATGAGGAGCACCATGGACCTACGGGTGTAATGTAAGCCGGCCACAGAGCGATCAAGTTCAGCTCCCTTTCCATTTTTCCATGGGGGGCATGAGGGGCCCTTTGGAAAGATCCCAGCTCTGGGAACCGCACAGGTGGGAGCTGCGCAACTCGGAACCGTCTCCCCTGAGGCCTCGCCAGACTTCATCAGGATGAGAGCAGCACAAAAAAGCCCAGAGAAAACCCAAAAATACCTGTATTTCCTGCACTAGGTGTAGATAAACACGGCGAATCGTTTTACAGAAAAGTTCAGAATGGTGAAATCACAGCATCTCCAGCCCAAACTCTGAGCCGAGTTCAGACGCCAGGGTTTTCCGTCTGGGAACGACCAATGGCCGCAGATCCCGCAGCCTCGAGGGTGACACTTCAACCGCTGCACTTAAAATTTCATCAAGGTACTTCCACGCTGCAAGTATCAGAAAAGCCTTTTGCCAGATGTGAACCAGCATCTAACGTGATGCAGATGTGCAAAAAAGAAACAAGTTGAAAGAGTAATTTTTTTCTCATTTAATAAAAATAACCAAAGCAAAATGTTTTTCAAACAATGCTTTAAACTGATTTAATACAACTTCTACAGCGCATTCCAGAGCACTTAACAAGAAATATTTACAGGCAGCTAATGTATTGAAGAACCACGTAAAGAAAACCTTTTTTTTTTTTATTACACACCAGCAAAAACACAGGAACAGAACAATTAGAAACAGTAACCTTGTTAAAAAAAGTTAAATATGATTATTCAAGATAATACAATACCACAGAAACAGCACTTTTTTGAAGAATCATAGCAAAAGATGAGCAAAGTTTACTATGTGCAAAAAAGAACCAGCTAAATTACTGGAAGCAAGAAATAATTGAGGAATCAAAGAATGCCATAAATTTAACCCTTCCATTAGTACATTTATATATAAAACAGGCTTTCAATCACACAAATCTTTATAGGCTTATATACATGTTTCTTGGTGTTCTGAACCTAAGAAATACCCGCACTTGCAGGCCGTTAGCAGACATGCACTTTTTTTTTTTAGATGTAGCTCACACTCTGGAGTGAACGCTGCAACAAGTCAAACTCGTACTGTAGTACCTCTCCTTGTGGAAATTCAATAAATTCTAAAGAAAGCAGCCTTGAGCTGTAAGATCACTCAATAGAAAAGACCGAAACTGCATTTCATACGTTTCGTAGTTCGCTTACAATAAAGATACCCAAATTAACTGCAATTTTTGAAAACCAATTCAGACATTAGAAAGCACATAAAGACGGATCCCCGTAAGCAAACACAGGAACTAGATGGAAGAGTTACTGTACACACACTTTGAGAAAATAAAAGAAATCACCATATCTGAAGATACAATGCATATGTTCAATCTGAAATACGTCTATGTAAACTGTGGCATATAAATTTTTTTTTAAAAAAGTACCTCCATTATTTACTCAAACTCCTACTTATTAAAAAAATATGTAACTTTCCCCAATTTTTAAAATAAAATGCCACACTATATTGTCAATAACTCCCGCACACTTTGTTTTTAAAAGCTAGACTTGGTGATATGCATACAAACTTTCCTATAAAACCACTATCCAAAGGAGAGGATTCCTGTCATGCTAATAGGCAACAGCCAATGCAGTTTTATTGCTTTTTCCAAGGAAGAGAGTAAGAAAAACAAGAAAAAGCCAACTTGCAGTACATCACACACACAGCTTTAAAATACTGTTGCCATTACCTAGACTTTTAGAGGTCAGCCAATAAACTAGGTTATACGATAAATTGGGGCTGATTTTAAGGACTTCTGTTCCAGTGGCTTGCAGAAACGTTTCTAAAACATTTCAGTGATCCAGTGTTAAGTGTGCTGGCACAGTCAAACGTCGTAAGTAATAGCAATGATGACATTCCACACAAAAAACCAAC
Organism: Larus michahellis; assembly: GCF_964199755.1. NCBI lineage: Eukaryota > Metazoa > Chordata > Aves > Charadriiformes > Laridae > Larus > Larus michahellis. The sequence continues at coordinate 7,694,533 of NC_133916.1, forward strand.
CTCTCTATATTTAACAGAGCATTTCTATTTTCAAAAGTTTGGGGAACAGCCTTTTTTCGGATAGTAACTCTGCCTTATTATACTACAGGCCACTAAAGTCCAGGGCACCGTTCAATAGAAGACCTGAACCTATCCAGCTGGTCAAGCCATCGCTAATCACTGGTAATTACACGGCAGGATACCTGCTGAGGTAACTGAGAGTCCACGAGCAGCGCACTGTACACGCGCCACTCTTCTTTCAAAAGCAAGTTCCCTTTCACTTCTTTGGATTAACTTAAACTTCAGGGTCATTTACAACAAAAATTGAGACATGGTCTTTTTTACAAGCGTCTTAAACGAGAGCAGACGGTTACAGCAGGAGCCAGACTGTCTCGCTCCGGCATGGGAACGCCACGGTCACCCAGCGGAGCCGGCGCAGGGACACCCACCGCGTCCTTCCCCCGCGGGAGCTGCGCTGGTTTAAGCCACGCTCCAGTTCCCGGGGGACGCACACGGTCGCTCGCAGCACGGCACACCTGGCACCGCACTCAGAGTAACACAGCGGCCCCTTAACACAAACTCCGTTAATTTGCTCTTGCACAAGTTACACACAGTCTGGCACCAAAAAGCTGTTTTAGCTGAGCAAACCCTTCCCGGTTCCATGATGAGCATTTACAGTCTGTAATATCAGGAAACGTATTAGCAGAGCTCATCTATCATCTAAAATACTTTTGATTAGAACTTAGCTAATTCCAAAACAGTCATTGCATTGTTGTATTGGGAGTTCCAGAACGGGGGGGAGGGGGAAATGTTGTTTTGTTTCTTTTATATAAAAAAGAAACGCTTAAGATTTCTTGCACACAAGTCAAAATTCCACATACTACTACTCAGGGCGGACGAGCTGAACGGAAGGACCAGCTCCAGGCGTCCAGTGAGTCACCTGCGAGAGTAGAGCTCGAACTCCATCACTGGTGGCTGGCAGGTGAACTGGTGGAACACGGGCTCAGTCGCTGCCCTACAGCGTTTGACAATTTTTCCACCTTGCCACAGGGAGCGAACCCACCAGAGGCTCTCCAGCATTTACACACCTGCTCTGGGCGGAAAACCACCAGTCCCGTTCCTGCCGCAGCAGGGAGCGAGCGCTCCCCGAGCCCCGGCTCCGCGGCGTGGTCCTTGCCCTGACGTGGCCGAGCCCAGGATGTCACCGCACTGGTCCCACGCTCCGGCCCAGGATCCGCAGACCTCGAATCCACGCGTAAACCTCGCAAAGTGAACCGTTAGGGAGCTGAGGCCTGAAGGTACAGGACCTAGTGTGCTTAAGCGCCATAAAAATAGTAACCCCAATTGAAGAGAATTCACAAAAAAATCTTATTTTCATGATAATTTTAATAACATTCCTTTGCAAAATGAAGCTGAGAAACTAGAAATGCATAAATAGGCAAATACACAGAGCCGTTAAATGATCCCTTGTTACTATCCTATTCACACACGTCATCCTGTCTACGGGCAAAGTTTTTGCTTTTTGTCAATTTAGTATGTTTAAGTAGAATTACTTTTCCTTTCACGTACTGAGTGGTAAAAAATAAATTTTAAACTGGCACTGTGTTAATGTCTGAGAAATGCAAAAAAACCCAAACAGTTTGAGTTTTAAGTGTAACATTTGTGTAATCTAAAGTAGCGAGCTTGAAGTTACAAATACCTTCAGTCCCCTTTTTTATTGTAAGAGAGGTACAGTCACAATGTACATATACTTTGTTCTTATAAAAAAGAAATCAAATCTTAAGTGATCTGCATAAAAATTGCTGAGAGCATATCTCAATTTGATACATTGTGCTAAAATATTTACCTTTACCACTATGGTAAAGCGTATACAACGTCACAGGAATTGTTCACGCCGAGTATACCAAAACCCTGGTGATTTACCACAGAATTGCTGTATTCAGACAAAAATCTTACGGCAAATTTATAGTCTGTCAACTTGACCTCACCCAATTACATGATTTCTCCATCCTACTTTAACAAGATCTATATGAAGGCCAGAAACTACAGTTATTATTTCTAGTATTGATTTCTGTCAGTAAAGGAAACAACCGTTCCAACTGCAATGACCTCGTGATGACCTCATGTCTGACCAGAGCTGCTGGACCGAAGGCAGCGTGCAATGAAGGCACTGCAGAGGCCTGCACAGGGTTCAGGGAAACAGGGAAATTGTTCCGGTTAAAATTTTGTCCAGAAACCACTCAAAGCCAAATCCTGGTCTGTGCAAGCGCGTTGTCCAATGGATGGACAAGTAACCCAATCTCAACAGATTCATTCCAATCTTTCTAGACATTTCACTCATAAGCTGCTTCTGAAGAAAGTTCTGAGTAGTACTCTAATAAAAATAAGACAGAACTTCAAAATGAATGCAATGTTAGAAATAGCATATATTACAAATCTTTTCTTGATAGGAACAATTAATAAGAATACACATTAGCTTAAAAACAGTTCAGCAAATGTTGCTGACCTGCAAGAAATCTCAATTCACTATTTACAAATAAGACAAAGTGAATACAGGAAATTTTACACATTTGGTAGTTAATAGGTTATTGTTTGCCGAGTGGTCTATTAGAAACCGATATTTAGGAAGACTGGAAAAAACACCCCAATCAGTTATTACCTCTTCAGTCTATACTTTAAGTACAGAAAATCACACAACGAATACTGGAGAGAACATTCTGCCTCATTAGGGGGACCAGGGACAGATGGCACAACGCTGAGACTTCTGCAACGCCATTAAAGTGTTCTGTGTACAGGACTCGCAACAAATACACCTCACCCTACTGAAAGGGACTGCTGCCACCGGTTTAGTCTTTCATCTGTCAAGAACTCACACTCCTGCACTTGCCAATTCAGAACAGTTTAATGATTTTTTTTTCCTTTTGCTATACAGAAAATGTAGTAACGAAAGTCAAATTTAGATAATCAGATCAACACAGAAGATCAGTTATTCACAATACCGCTTAAATGAGATGATAAAAGCCATGACCAACACGCACTGAAGTCGACACACAGAGGGGATTTCGGGAACACTGCTCACAGTTTGCCCTGCAGTCCAGCACGAACACGAGACACAAACTGCATCGCTCCAGTCCAGCGGAACGTTTCACCACGCGTCTTATGTGTACACGGAACATCGCTTATCAAATCTGCTTCTCTTCAACATTCATCCACCTCTGTCTGTGAGACCAGGATGAGTGTGTCCCCTCCATCAGGAAAAGAAAGAATATAGCAAATAATCAAGGAAAAAAAAAACACCAAAAATTTACAATACAGGTTTTCTTCCCCTTTTGATGAGAATGCTTTTCTGTACAAGTGTTTTTGTAATCTAATACTGTTTAAAAAGCTATCAGCTTCTTCAAGATGGCCACTGTAGGCATGATAATATTCCAGGAACACTTAAATAACAGTTTTTTACAATAAGTTTCGGGTCCATATCATTAGATTACTTTATATGCACTGGTCTCTCATCTGATTTTAGGCGTTTTCTACGTGGCTGTATAAAATCTTCATCGGAGTCCTCAGTTATTTCACCATCATCCTCTTCCTGCTCAAATTCAGGCAAAGGCTGGAAGGTCCTGTCTGGGTAGATCTCTGTAAGTTTATCTTCAAAGTATAATGCAACTGCCTTCCCTGCCTGCGCTACTTCTGAATCAGCCTGCAAACAGAAGAAGACAGGAATATTCACCTGTTGGAAATGCACATCCCTTCACCAAGTGTGCATGGTCTGAAACGCTTACCTTCAAATTAATCTCTTGTGTTTCTGCATAAACTTGAACAACTTTCATCATCTAAAAAGGATACCAGAGTCAAAAAAAATGAAATTATAATCCTTTCTAAAGTTATGAGATTGCATAGGATTGGATGACTAAAGTCAGCCATAACAACAAAACAGTTTGTTATGGACTACACCGCTTTAGTTCTCAAACTTAGCAGAAGCAGGTTTAAACAGTCTTAGGAGGGTGACATGAGGTAAATAAGCCTTCAACAAAATACACAACTTTTGTACAAATAAGCGTCTCCCAGTCATTTTCAAAACTGCGCTGTACTCGTGACTGCTCTCTTCATTACAAATTTTAGTTGCCTAGACATTATCGTGGAAAAGTCTCACTTTAGAGAGAAGTGCTCCGTGAGACTGCTTTCTTGGGGGTCTTACCCCACTTTGCTTTCTGTTTTTTAAACGCATATGGCCTAGAGGCACTCGACCTGATGTTTTTACGAAAGCTCAGGGTGATTCACCTTTTGCCGTGAGCCAGCATTTCAAACAGCGAGACAAGTCTGAAACACCTTTTTTTAAAAAAATAAAACAAAACCAAAAAACAACACATCAATTAGTCCTTGCTCCCTTGCTTTGCTCTTGTCCCTAAGAGCTGCAGCATGTTTTCCTCTACAGTAGATGCTTCATTAATTCCCTTGATTGAGAAGTTCACATAATTGCAACTTCTTCCACAGTGCTCATTAACCTCCACCTAATACAGAGAAATAAGGGAGTCGGGGGTGTCAAAGTCCCAAAGGCTTGTGAGCATTTACAGCATTACATCATTAACCTTGATTTTTACTAGTGTACTTGTGAAACAGTTGAGATTTTAATTACAGGTTTGTGTACTTCCTTCAATTTACTTCTTCACAGAGCCAGAAATGCAGCCCAAACATTGCAAAACTCAGATTACATTTTACAGGAAAATACTGGCTGTTTTATGCATTTCTAAGGTCAGAAGAAAGCCATTCCCTGTGATGCCTTCTCCCCAGGGGAGATGTCATCCTTGACTTAAGGCATTTCAGATACGACGATACTCTCTTATCTCAGCTCCTACTCTGTTTCAGCACAATACCACAATTTATTTTTTTTTGCATTTAGAATATTGTTTCCATTGCTCCACCTAGTAATAACACTCAGGTAATTAATCTACCCAAGTCACATTCCACGTGTAAGGTGCAAGTATTTCTGTGACTCCATACAAAAGTTATGCACTGAAAACTGATTTTTGTGAGAGCCCATGAACTAAAGCACTAAGCCTAAAACTAGCCACAACCAACACAACGCCTTTCTGGAGTCCGCCTGCACGAGGTACTAGAACCAGCAGAGTATTCGTCAGAAAGGCGCTTTTCCTCAGCAGAGGAAGTTTCCTCAACAGAGGTCTACCACGTTTCATGACTTCGTCATGAACAATTATCTGTATAGCTGGAGACAGATTTAAGGACTGCTTGGTTGTCTTTACTCCCACCATCTATTTGATGTACACTAACAAGGTCACCCTGCTCCTCAGTCCATACCAGTGAGTGCTCTTTAAAATTTCCCTCTGTTAAAGCCTGACCTCCCCGTTTTGCTAAAACTGAGAGGTAGTTCTGCAATTGCGTTTGGGTTTTGTTTGTTTTTTAAGTGTCTGATTCAGCATCTGCTCCATAAGCAGAAGTTAAGACTGGAAGCAGAGCCTTTAACTGAAGGAGCTGCACAACCATGTTGAAATAATTCTTAATCTAAAAAAATGTATACAGATTGGAAGTTAACATACTTCATTAAACCTTTCACAGTTCTTGAAGATCAACCGGACATCTGCCACAAAATCCTCAGGAGTCTGGTAGTGTTGGGAATGCTTCTTTTGCAGTTTCTTTTTCACTGTAGATAAGTCCATTGGTTTCTTTATGATTTTATAGTAGTTTGGTATCTGTAAAAAACAGTGATTTATCACTACAATGACTACATAGTTCCCAGAAGAAGCTGAATTTTTTCATTTATCAAAATATCAATCAGCTAATCTTGTCGTGCACTGTATGCACGTTCAGCAAGTGAGAACAATTTCCTTTCCTCAAGCTAAGAAGTTCTTTCTAACCTTCAGAGCCTATCATAGCAGTCTATCGTAGCACAGCAATGCTTTTCATTATAGTTACTTCTTTTACAGCTGAAAACCAGAGAGTCAAAGCAGTTTCCTTCTTCCTTTCAGTAAAGGATTGTCATAAAAAAAAAAAGCTCTCCCAAAGGACTTTGAATTTCATGGGTATCCCAAGACACCCTCTTCCAACGCAACAACTGCTAATTTAAAGTATTTTTAAATATCCGGGTTTGAGACTGGGAGCAGAGCCTCTGCACGGAGAAGCTACAGCATCAGCTTGTGTCTCTCTCAGCATCACGAAACGTTAGACGACTGCCAGAACTTTTAGACTGATCAAGGGGGACATGCTTCAAGTAAACGCAGTCAGCTCCTTCCTGAACTCAGCTCTAGACTTTTAGAGATGTTATGCCAAAAATAAATCACAAACTATTTTTCAGGAGACTCACCGAGGCTGGAACTGGCTCTTGAAATTCAATGCTCAGCTCATGACAATACAGGTAAAGCAGGAGACGTTCACATTTCTTACAAAGAAATAAAACAGCTTCACATTAGTATCCCGAACTTATCCTCAGCACAGGAGTTCGTAACTCCCTATTTTACATAGGCTTGTACTTTAGCAGCTTAGTACTAGAAAATTTAAATGCAATCCCCACAAGCTTAATTAGGAGGGCATTTTTAAGAGGGTAGAACACCACCTTACTGTTCACATGGCAGAAATATACTTCCTTTTTGCTTTCTTCTTCCTAAACAAGTGCCTAGGGCTAAAGTCAAACATGAAGAGGGATGCTAATATACAGTCAAATTAAAAAAAAAAAAAAAAAAAAAGGACAAACTACAACTGCTTTTGTCCAACCATAACTGCATGTAACAGGAAAGGACTGAGTTGGAGGCATTTATTCTCTTCCCCAAAAGACAAAATTAAACAATCTGAAACCAAAGCCATAGCGTTTCTGTGAATTTGCTGTTGAAATATTTTTCTTTCCTTTGCTTGTAATTCCTTTGGAGGAATTTGATTTGATAACATTCTAACACTCTATGCACAGGCTGATTGATAAAGCTAAAAATAATTCTGGCTGTCAAGGTCATTACACCTTCCACAAGAACACACTTAAATACTTCTAGCAGCTCTCACGGCGTGAGCTGAACACGCCAAACATATATAACTATTTTATGAATGTTGTATCAATCTTAAATGCAAAGAACTTCTAATTAAGAACACCAAAGAGATTAATGCATGTCAGAGGATGTATTTAAATACAGAATATGTGTTTACATGCAAGTTTTAGCTGCTAGAGGATTACACTCCCAATGTAATGGAGCACTCCCACACAACACAGTCACCAACACCCGGATACGGGGTCACAGCAAGAAAAATCCCATTACTCATTTTGGGATTTTTTTTTTTGCAAAACCCAGAACTATATTTAATTTGATGCAGCCATAGCAACAACAACTTCAAGAAACAGCAGGGGATGGCTAAGGTGAGAAAGCGCTCTTCTCTAGGAAACAGATTCGAGACATACCCTTTGGTCCACAGGACTCAGGCCTTGTGCTGTTTTCCCCTTCTTGCTGTGTTGTGAGTTGTCACAATCATATTCCACTTCTGGTTTGCTCAGATCTCTGCAGAATGTACATATCCACTCTCCACTAAACAGAAATAAACACAATTATTCCAGATATCCAGGGACAAAGTCTCACCATCAATGACTACAAAGATTTTTTTTGTTAGCTGTTACAGATTCACATCGTACTTTAGTAAAGACTTGGGTATCCAAAGATAAGGAACAGCCCCTAACACTCAAGATAATTCTGCCAGGCCAAGCCATTTTTCCTGCCCTCATATTCCTCTCCTAAGTATGTTCTAATACTTTACAACATGTTTCTCACCATGAATTTAAAATGAACTTTACATAACAGAATCACACTTTGAGATTTATCAGTTTATCTGATAAACACTGACCAACTACGTGCAAAACAATTCAGGCAGGCCTTTGAAATGTCAGATTTTTTTACCGACAAGAAATCATCCAGAACTAGCCGATGTTGAGGATGAAACACCAGTTTTGGTAGCGTGTCGAAATCTACCATATGAGCGAGACCACAGAGCTGCTCTCAGGAACACTACGCTGTTTCTGGTACCTTGGAAAGCTGAGGAGTGTTGGGACGTGACAAGTCAGGTGAAACACTTTTGGACACTTTTCACAACATAACAGATCCCCTCCGTTTTGGCATACAGCACACCAGTCTTCATTCGGATCATCATCTTTGTTATTGCCTTCTCCTCCAACCCTAGCTGATCGGTGCATTAGACTCCGCACTGGGGATTTCCCATTTACAAGGCTGTGTCCGGACTGTTTGCAACTTTCACTTAAATCTGCTGGTTCAGTTTTTACATGATTTTCAAGACTTCCTAATGCTTCTAATTCACTTTCCAGGTGCAAGTTAGTGGACAGTGGTGGTGTCAAGCTGCTCTCAGGACTGCTAAGCTGAAATGAAAGTAGCGCACGGAAATCAGAGTGAGTCAATTTTACAAGGGCATCTTTCTTCATATTGGAAGTTAAAAGCCGTCCACCATTTAAAGGTACTACACTCATTTCCCAAAATACGTGGCAAATCATTATGGAGGCTCGAGTTGCATACAGAATTGAAAACTACTTTTTCACAAGTGCATCCTTTCAAGAACAGACTCATTTCTATTGATATATAACACGATAAACAAACTTTCAAGCCAAACACACTGACAAATTGTTAAAGATATACCTTCACTGCCATTAGGAAAAGTCTTCAAATCCATCACCCTGCTCCCAGTACACAATCCTATTAAATCAAGCATAACTGGGAAACGCTGAAAAGTATTCACTTGCATAAATATTTTGTTTATGCTCTGGGATAAGAAATTCTGACTGACTGGAAGATTTCTCAATGTAATTACATACGTATGAACGTTCAGAAACTACTTACAATGAGTGACATACAGCTTTTATGAGTTAGGGATTAAAAGCAGCAAACACACTACACTGCTGGGGGTATTTCATTTTAAGAGCTAAAGATAAAATTTACACAACAGACTATCCTGTGTCTGGCAGAGCGCAGTATTAAAGGATGTAATAAAGTCCTCAACATGGACCAAACTGAGATTAAGTTCTGTTTTCTACTGGACTACTTTCAACATGCAAGTACCTAACATAATACATAAAACTGACAAGGACCGGGTGTGTTTTGCATCCACATCACTAGGTCAAGTCCTGTCCGAATCAGGAAGGGGAACATCTTGACATCATTTAATGCTTATTTGTTCCACATAAGGCAGCAAGCTACTGCACGAGTCCCACTGCCAGCGACTTGGTGCCTGTATCACAAACCCCCAGTAATTAGCTGTCTTGCAGCACTACAGAAACAGAGCGCTCAACACTTGAGCAGGCCCACACTTAAAGTTCAGACATACTGACAGAGAGCAAAACACCTCTCAGTCTTCAGGGCTGTTAACACAGTATGAGGCTTAAGAGTAAAATTACTTTATTATTTCAAATTCTTAAACACACTGCTAGGAAAACCATAACATACTGTTGCACAAACTAACTTTACCATGCAAGCACTCCTTCTGCCATCCTCTGTTTTTTCCTGTTTTACTGTTCCTGAGAAACTGCATATCTCCTCCTCTGTCCCTGGCTCTTGCTTGACTTTCACTTGGTCAGACTTGAAGTTAACACTAGTTTTCTCAGCAGTTCTGCCCGAGGAGCCACAGCTAGAAAGATACCAGCATATAAATAAGAGGAAAACTCATCAGAGCAAAGACATTTAAGTGACAATTTAAAAGGCAAAGCATGTCAGAACATTTACAAGATAGCTCAAGTTTACAAGACAGCAGAGAATCAGAGTTGGGGGGGGGGGAATCTTCATGTAAGCATTCTTCCATTACTGGGTCACAGTTACATCAAAGCCCTATTGACCCATTGCCAATTCATTTCTTTAATTCTTCATGTCTGATTTTTCAGCCTGGCAGTGTCAACATAACGTACTCACCTTCCTCTGCTACCTGTGCTGGAGGTACTAGGTGGCCTCACAGGAGTGTGGGAGTTGGATAAACCTGCAAGAAGCAGCGTAGAAGTTGACTTGGTACAAATTTACATTCTGCAGTAAAATAAATGACTAGTGTTGAGTACCACCAGAAGTGCTGCTAGGATATCCTAATTTAGTAATTCACATAAGTCAGCCGCCCTCTTGGTCGTTTGATCGGAACAAAGGTCCAGCACACCACATTAAATAAAAACACAGACCACACACTGTTGTTAGAGTCCCAATAATTATTTCACTTAATCCAGACAGTGCTATAGTCCTCAGCCCATTAAGTAATCAAATTTTATCCACTGGCATCCACAAATTAAGTCAAGAAAAGCAGACTATATGTTTTGCATGGAGGTTTTGAGAAACATAGTAAGTTTCATTACTGCAACCACTCACTCACAGAATCTTAGAATAATCTTGCAAAGAGAAGACTAACATAAACACCTATCAAGTAACTGAAATCATCTTCTTACTAACAGAAATGGCCATTTTCACTGTCTAAATAACTCAACATTAGGTATCAGTGACTTAATTTGTTCACATGCATAACGAACACTCTATCATCAATTTGCTATACTCTGAGTGACCTTGCTCAAATGACTGCTGGGTGTAAGTATTTCTGTGACTAGGCTATTCTACAAACTTACTTCCCAAACCTCAGAATGGTCTAGCCAGTCATCATTTGGGGGCAGTAACTGAACTATGTTCTCTGATGCACAAAAAAAAAGAAAAAAAGATTGTGGTAAACTAGGACAAAAATATAGTCTATATGTGTATCTGGAATACTGCATTCATGTGCTGGCAGTTTGTTAGTATGAAGGTATTTCTGAAGAAGGGTAAAACTTACATTTCCAGAAGAATTTATTTCTGAGTGAAATAAATTTCAAACTAACAAAATATCTCTTCCCTTTTGGCAGCAAATGGTATGTAATAATTTTTAACTTAAAATACCAGAGATACCCATCACTTTCTAGAATGTAGAAACACCCATCACATTTACCTGATGACCCTGGAGATAGAGCTGAAGGTCCTGGGGAGGGATTCATGGTACTTGTAGGTTGTGGGGGTAGGTGGCTGCCTGTAATGTATCTGCTTAGAAGGTTATCCAAATTACTTGAACCAGCATCTTCAAGCTAAGAAGCAAAAACAAAAGTCTGAATCAGAGAGGCCTAATTAAAGTTTCTTAACAGTTCCACGTCTTTAAACTGTGACCAGTATCTTTACCAGAATTGTCCACCATCCCTTCAAGAATTCGGACATCAGCAAACATTTTTATAATTTTCATACAGAGATCAGTCTTTCAAAACAGAAACCTACAGTGAGAGGGTAAGACTTTTTCCAAAGCTTCTAAATATCTGAGTTATTCCAGTACGGTCATAGGCTGCACTTACTCTACATCATTCCAAACTTTTTGGCTCCCAGATGTTCGGTGTGTTAGTCATACCAGATTACCAATACTACCAGGTTACCAATGTTGCAAGAGTTATTCCACAATTAAGATATTAAGGGAAACCATAAACTTGTTTTTCCTTAGCATGATGTGAAACCTCTGTCCCTCCCATTCACTTTTTACAGAGATTTCAGTGTCTATTAAAAACAAGGAAACAGGTACCCTATTACTTTTACTGCTTAAAGCCATTAGCTGCAAGACAGTGTAATTGCAAACAACGTGTTTGAAACGCACTGTATTCAGAGTGTGGTTTTATGACTGTGCAAGCGACCTCAAAGACTAATACCTTCCTATCCAACTCTTCCATCGACTAAACTCCACAACAGCTATTACATGAACAGGTATAACAAAAAGCATCTTAACAGAATTTTGCATTTTCAGTTCACCTAGAAATTGCATGTTGATGTTTTAGACTATCCCACTAACAACTGTTTCTAAGTTGGTGTATCATGAACTTTAGACACATACAGCTGAATCAGTCATAACCGGTTAAACTTGTGTTTTGTTCTAACTAAACAAAGTTCTAAACGAAGTTGTGACTGAACAAAGCTTCGGCACTGAAGATCGATCACATTCAGAGATGTGATCCTTTTTGTCACCACTATTCTTACGCTAGCAAATTACCTTCTGCCTCACGAGAAAACTGAGCATGCAACCCTTGAACATCACTCTGTAGATTAAGGATTAAAAAGTTGCTATTTGTATTACAGCAGACCATCTGCTTGGATGACATTTAGGTTTTGGTTCTAAGGTGATAGTTTCCTGTGCCACGACCAAATCTCCCGTGCTGTATATGGGCATTTCAACGTAAACATCCCATTCTCAAGACAAAGCCATCACCCTCCGCCCCTCTCTGGCCTCCCAAACACTCCTGCAGAAAGGCGTCTCCACCCATACATTAAATTATGCTTCTGACCTCTCCAAATGAGCTTGACTTCATCAAAATCCACCACAGCTCGTGTGCAGCACTATCAGCCACTATCAGCCTAAGTGTTCTGCAGCACCTCCCGGGACCCGACGCTAAGGTAAATTCTGTCCTCTTGCATACAAGGAAGTGATTACAGCCACACTACGGGGCAGCACTGAGGAAACGCGAGGAGAGAGAGAAGCAGGGCAGTGGGACACCTTTTCTCTTACTTACTGCATTTGACTGTCACATTTGGGAACATCAGAGAAGCGCCGGGCAACTGTAACTCTGAATAAATCACCGCTCATGGCATTCGATAGACGTAGCTATTCAACTATTCTAGTCATACCTTCCCATACAATAGTCTTGTGGAAGAAAGGAAGTGAACACAGTACTTGGGATTAACTGATCAAGGTATCAATTTTACTACAGGCCAGACATTAAATACTGATTAATCTAAAGGTTAACGCAGGTCCAGCAAGTCAGCCCAGTACAGTGCAAACAGTTGCACTCCCAAGTCAAGGCCTGAAGACTTTAAGTCTTCGACTTTAAAACAATAGAGAAAGGAAAGCAGATCATTACTTCACCCACAGCACGAGTGCCTTGTCTTCCCCACTGACCTGGATGGGTGGGATATCCGGCAGGGAAGGTAAATTCTCTGGGTTTGTTACAGAAGGAATGAGTTCGATCGCTGTGACGGACGGACTTGTCGGACCACGGTTTGCACTCGCCATTGTTGCTGTAGTAGGACTAGTTGGATTAATAGTGGTGTTGTGCACAGAAACAACTGGAAAAGGCCCCGCATGCCCAGGGTTAGAATGCTGTAGGAAAAGAGAAGAGACCATGACTGCATTAGGGACGAATCAGACAGCCACTGCACATAAATTTGCAACACGTACATTATATGCTAGTCCTCAACAAAAGATTGGGGGGAAGAACATACGAACTCACATTTCTGCCAACATAACCTGACAGCACTGAATGCAAAGCAACTGCTATTTTTATTTACTTGGAAAGAAAAAACACTTTATGTGGCTAGATATTTAAATATACAGTACATCTTCCACCAAATTATTTGCATATATAGTTATATTTTCTTAAAGCAATTACTTCCTCCAAAGACAACTTGAGAGTCCATATGTTTGTCTACAAACTACTTTTTTTTTTTTTTTAAAGAAAAGAGCAACTATTTCAAGTATTATGAAGTCATTAACATTCATGGTCAAGAATTTTTATTCTTAATGGTATGCAGAGCTCTGCATCATGCTTCAGGCTTGAATTTAAAAACACTTTAGAATTTGGTTTCATTAAAAACCCTCAACTACACCACTTTGAACTTCCTGACTATTCTCTAAGAAACCCAAAAGCTGAATGTCACTGAAAAGTGAAAAAGGAAATGTTTGGTTTCCCAGAACTAAATGCAATACAAACATTAGAATTCATTTTCATTCTTAATGTTTGAATTTTCTTATGTTCAGCAAAAAAGTACAGTATGCAACATGAAAAAGCATATAAATGTGTGCAGCTGTGCATTATAAGTGTTACAGATAAGCACGTTCACAGCTGGAGGTACCATCTATTGTAATGAAAGTTTGGCACAATGGCACAAATGAAGCGTGTACACAGGATATACTTGTCTTTGAAGGTGAGGTTGCATCATGGAGTATTGTGGTCCATTGTGGCGTGGTATTCCTGGTATACGAGCAGCATTCTGAGCCATTCTCATCTGATGTGCTTGGAAAGCCCCACAGTTCATGTTACCCCTCTGCATGGTCTGCATGCTGATCAACCTGGGAGGCTGCAAGGGTTTTTGTTTTTTAAAATTTTTTATTTTAACATGGAAAAAAGAAGCCAATCTCTTTCCACAGTAGTAGGTTTACTAGTTACATAACATCAAGAAAAGCCAATAGTCGTCACATTTAAAGTATGTCAAATTTCAAAAGATTTTCACCTTTATAAACTGCTTTGCAAGTTTACATTTGATAGGGCAATTTTAAGTCTCAGTGCTATGGCAAAAGGTGAAATAAGAACATAGAAGATACTCACCTGCTGCTGTAAGACTTGCGGGCTCGTCTGCCTGGGGACAGACCCAGCTGGCTGCCCCATCCTCATCTGCTGCAGCTGCTGGTGCTTTTGTGCATACACTTGCTGCTGCATGTGCTGAAGTCGAAGCTGCGCTAGATTGATTTGTCCTGGAGCTTTGTTGATGTGGTTTGTTCCTGGAGGAGCTTGTCCAACCACTACATTAGGAGTGTAAGTAGGAGTTGGTTTATTTTCAATGACAAGGTTACCTAAACAAAACAAAAAAAGAACTAGTAAACAGTTCAATCGCCATCATCATCCAAAGGTTGGTAAGTGTAGAACATTCAGATGTTTCTAGTTTAGTTTCCTCAGGGATGGAAATAAAGCAATTTAAGTTTGAAATTTTAAGTCTCCATAACCATACATGAGAGAAGCAAAAAGAAAACTCAGACTACAAGAAGAAGAAATTGCAAAACTAAAAACATGACCTGTGAGGAAAGAGTGAAAGAACTGGAACTGCACAGCCTAAAAGACAAGACAGACAGAGACAATCGTTCTCTGTGTTCACAACAGACAGACAAGATAAGAAATAAAATAGGAAAGAAAAAAAAAAGGCAACATTGAGCATAAAGTTCCTATACCTAAGGAAGCAAAACCCAGGAAAAGATCACGTGGGGAACAGCGGAGAGTGTCCCACCACTGACTGACCAAGGACAGGCTACACAAGCATGGCACAAAGCTCCACTACAAGCGAGTCCTGCCTTGATACAACGTGAAGGACCACACAGCCAGAGAGGCAACCTCCAGTCCAATTTTAAAGGGAAAAGGCAAAATGTTGATTTTTTTTTTTTTATTATTTTGAACATATACTCATTGGAATCTGCATGTTATTGAGCTTGACAGTTTCTGTTCTGTTTCTGCATAACCTCCCCCGCCTGCCCCGGGCTCCCCGTCAAACATCTGAAGCTCTGTTCTGGAAAGCCTTGCTTTTTCCTTCTTCACTAATCTCCAAGAGTAACAGCACTCAAAAATTGCTTGAGGAACTGCCCATGAAGAAATAGTGCCAGTTTTAAACTATTACTTGTACAATGAAAAGTTTGTTTACTGTGCACGTAACCCCCCTTGACTAAAGACAGGAACACCAAAACCTGGCTAGTGGACTTAGAGCAAGAAGCAAGTACTCACAAAAGCATCAGGAAGAGCTGATATTTTTATCGGTTTTTCTATTAGATTTTTATCCAAGAGAAGAGTTCACAAGCAGGTGCTAACAGATACCTCTCTCATTGTGCTCTCCCCACCCCAGCTCACCTCCTCTCTTCTCTCATTCAAAACCTGTTCTTTGAAAAGCATAAGTGATTAGCGGATTAATATAGAAAAAAACCTGACACTACACTGCTCCAGGATAAGGCATTAATAAAGAGGCAAAGGTATTAAATACTTTACATCCTTAAAAGAGCACGCTATTACTGTGTCTGACAACAGCCAGCGATGTGCAGTAATTGTAACTGCAGAGGTCCCGTGACCCCAGCGGTCACCGAGCACTCACACAGAACACGAGGACTCCGAGTGCCTGCGTCACCAAGACTATTACAACTCCCATGGCGGCTAACACTTTAGGGCAAAGAAGGAATAAACAGCCGCGCCGAGAAAAACTACTTAAGATATAAAAGGTTAGAGCTAAGGTGCCGTAACACACACAGGAATGGCAGTGTATCTGCCATTATGAGGGTCTGTTTTTCTTTACTTTTATAAATGTGTCAGACATCTGAGAATACGAAACTAGCTAAACGTTGCTTCTTAATTCACCCACCTTTCCAGCAATCGCATGGACTGGCTTGGTACTTAGCTCATATCAACAGTCATAATTATGCTTGTTCATGCAACTTCCAACACATTAAGACATCTGGTATTACTCCATAGCAGCTAAATATGAAGTTCAGATAGGCAAAACTGATTCTATTTACTTGCCAAAAAAGCTTATTCCAGAAACTGAAGCACCCATTTAGTGCTAGTGCGTTATACTACAAACATGAGAACCACTTTAAGAGGGGGGAAAAAGGGCCATTCCTAGAACCATTCCCATTGGAAACCAAAGCCTGTGGAGCAAGCTTTGCTAACAGAAAGAACAGAGCACGTAAGGAGGGTAAATCAGGACTGGATGGGTTATGTCAAGAGAGTTTTGGTCTTCTGCATTAAGAGACGTATTGCATTCCAACTCACTCGTGTTGGATGAACACGGGCAACTCCATCTAGTTTTTCAAATAACAGAACAAAACAAACAATTTTCTCACCTAAATTGACGACGTTCTTTGCCCAGAACGTAGGGTCACAATGGAAGCGTATTGCTCCATTGGCAGCTGGGACAGGATCACAACGTGCCTTCAAAATGTGACGTAACTGGAATGTTATCTAATGGAAAGCGAAAACAAGACTGTTGATGACAACAAAATAAAGAATGAGAAGGTTAAGAAGCGTGCATTTGCCCAGTGTGTATCACCAACAAGGACTGTCAATAGCAAGCTTGGTCTGTAACCTGGAAAGTACTCAATTCACCAGGAAAATCATCCACCGTACTACTAATTTTTTATACAACTCAGAGGATTACAGGGAAGTACTGGTACACAATACTGCTTCTGCAATGACTCAAGCGAAACACTGAGGTGCCTTTACAGAGCTTGACCCCGTTCCTTCTACTATAATGCTGTCAAGTCTTTAATCCACGTATGAAAAGCAGCGTACAAAAGTTGGGAAATTTATCCCATTATTACAGAAAGTTTTGTTTTGTTTTTCAAATGAAGCACGAACAACTCATTGTGTCTTCCTTGGATACAATCGACCTAGTGAAGCTATACAATATTTACAAAATTCTTTTGACCGAACGTTCCCTGCACGGTACGGACAAGTTACAGGGTGTTTCCTTACCAGCCGTTTACTGTACAGCAAAGCAGTACTGCTGCCACTTGCAATAGCCCAATTAGTAAAGTTCATCACATGCTTCACTTGTCGCGAAAGACCAGTGATGTCATTTTGTTGCTGTATTAACTTCATCTGTCTCTCCTTTGTTACATTCTACAAAGAAACAAAAACTTTATTACAATGGGGGGTTCAGATTTATGAGGAAAATGTAAACCGCCATCGCAGTTCTTAAAGCAAAACGTCACAAGCCAAGCAGCTTATACTCATGCTCATATTCAGAATGGCTAGAAGCATCAAGTAGTAATTCTCTGTTATTCCACTCTACCGTTCTTCCCTGAGGTATCAAAGCACAGGGAAAATCTGTTTTCAAACATGGAATGTGAGTTCTCAATAGGGGACTGGAAACAGTCAAAAACACTATTAATTTTTCTCTTAACTGTACCTCAAGGTGCTGTAAGAGAGATTTTCCTTTTTTATTGATTTCATTGATGAGGGTGAATATAGCCACTTTGATTTCCTGTTCTACTCGTTTGTTAGTTTCATTTACTTCTTTTATCCTAAAAAAAAAAAAAAAAAAAAAAAGCGTATTGTCAGGCAGTCGCTCTATACCATACCACCGAACACTAACATGTGACATTCGAGCTTTCGGTTTAATTACTTCCCATGTAACTGGGTTCCTGTCTCTTCTTCAAGTATGTAACAGCTCTACAGCTTGTCCCCCTGCTTCACAATGGTGTTCTCCTCTGGGTCCCTTCAAATCAGCACGTAAAGGTTTCCATTGCTTACATCTTTGCACATTTGCCTCTCATGTCCTAAGTTCTCCTTCCCTTACAACTTTTTTTTTTTTCTTTTTTTAATGTACATGGTACCGCTAGGAGTTAAAAATTTGCACCGGAACTTCTCCTTATATCTTCAGAACACTTCCTTCTACTCTTGTACTTCCCATCTCCAGATCATCTGTCATTTTGCAAATGACATAAAAGTTGCAGAAGGCTCACAAAACCACCAAGAATCACAGTGGAATTCCCGGACCTCCAGCACACCCACCACCACAACCGCATCAAAAGCCAGCAGCGATCGTGTGCTCTCTTCATCTCTATATTCAGTATTCTGTATGACGCTGAATTAAGGTAACCCTGGAATTCTTGTCTTCCTTTCAGGGAATTACACTAAGCTTTTCTTGCCTAATTAAAAAAAAAAATCCTATTCAATTTCAACACAAGTTTTTTTTTTTACACAGTTATCATAGGCATTCATATGAAACAAAAATAAACAAAAATATCTCAAGAAAAATTTGTTTATCTCTACAGCCAACACTTCTGTCACCTACACCTGAACTTAGCAGAAACCATAAGACAGGTTTTCCTTGCCTTTATTATTCCTTTTTTTTTTTAGGGTTTTTTTTCCTCTCCCTTTCCCCCTACCCCCAAGTGTAATAAATGTGTCGCATCTTTGGTTCTCCTCAAAGTTGCCATAAAAAACATCATCTTTGATATTAGTTTCTTGTAACAACTACCAACAGATGCACAGTGTTGTAGGGGAGAAAACATTATGAAAAATAATTAAAGTCCAACACAACTAAAGATACAGAATCAGCTAAAATGTAAGCATCATCCTAGTCCTATCATTCATATTACTGTGATTCACTAAAAAGGCAATGCGGTAATAACAGTTAATCATTTTGGGGTACTCACCTATTCTGAACTTGGGTAGCTGCAAAATTTACATAATTCTTCTTCTCCAGAAGTTTGGCCAATAGGTTCTCAATTGCACCCTTCTGGTTCTGAAAAGCTTCTTCCAGAAACTGGTACCTTTTCAACACGCAAAAGACAACATCAATTACCAAGGAGCAACGTGCTGAAACTAAGTGTTCCCAATGTAGATGTAAAGCTATACAATTTTGAAAAAATATGACAAAACACACAGGAAAAATCAAACTACATGTATGCCGATCAGTGTGCAGAATGTTCCAGCACTGATAAAATCCCATTTAAGTGTCTAGAAGACTGAACCTCTGTGGGTCACTTATTAATTCCAACTACACAGGGAGACGATGCGCTGCCTGGTTTCACAAGACAGCAAGCCATGTAACACCAAAGCAGATACCAGAAACGCCAGAGTTCAACAAATCATTTTGCTAACGTTAGATGAGGAAAATGCACTAATAGCTTAAACACACATCAAATGATACAAATAAAACCCCCAAACTATCCCAGAAAAACAGTTTTTCAGCGGAGATT
The DNA here is from genome assembly GCF_964199755.1 of Larus michahellis. Taxonomy (NCBI): domain Eukaryota; kingdom Metazoa; phylum Chordata; class Aves; order Charadriiformes; family Laridae; genus Larus; species Larus michahellis. The sequence goes on from NC_133916.1 coordinate 7,713,982, forward strand.
ATACTGATCACATTTGACTGTATTAGTTTAATCTGAAAGAAAATATTCTATTTAAAAAAAAACTTAATTTTTAAATTTTTTTTGGTATTTCCAAGCAAAGAACATATCTTTCCCTTCCAAGTCCTTCAACCAGCTACTGTATCAGAGGCACCTCCCATTACTTCATCTGAAAAGAGCGCAAGTAGCTACATCGAAGGAAAATAACGTAGTTAGTTGCATTTTCCTAACATACCATGTATCACGAGAGGAATTAACAAGGCAAAAGCAGCAAAACGCCCATGTTGAAAATGGCAAGGGGAATTAAGGAGCTCCAAGAGTTTTCATCTTTCCTGATCAACTGCTCAGCTATCAAAGATTCCCCCCAAAACCCAGGATTCCTGCCAGTCACTTGACACTTCTTGTTTTTGCAGTAAGTAAACTACATGCTTCCGAAATAAAATTTGCCAATAACAAGGAAAACTCAGGTTCCCAGAATGTCTTCTATTCTTCACTACACTAAATCCCAACATTTGAAGTGGCAGAAAACTCCTATGATTAAAGTGAAGCACCTTATAAACTGCATTAGAAGTAACCTATACGATCTCCCAACCACAACTGAAAAGAAAATAGTGTTGTCTTTTGTCAAAGTCTAGGAGAAAATTACAATCTAATCTAACACGAAAAGACTGTTTGGATATATGATCAAGCTGACAGTAATGTTTTTTTGATTCAAATTACTCATGGTTATAACCGAGGCTTAGGCAGAGAGAACACTATTCACAAGAGAATAGACTCTGCTCCCGTTCAGTCCGTTTCTACCAGCAAGGGACAAGTTTCGGCTACAAGAGTTTAGATTCCTCAGTCTGGATGTTCCAATGTTGCTTTTTCTAAGAACAGTCTACCTAAAGTTCTTGCAGACAGACAGCATCACAAGATTTTAGGTACTATGATGCAAAAAGTCGCATTACTAAAGCCCAAAAGCCACAAAATTTGAAATGTTTGGAGATCTGAAGATTTCCTAGAACTATATTCATTAAATTGAAAATCAGATTTCCACTGAGGGGAGGCGATAAGATATCAACGCTTACCTAGCACTGCAAAAATTTTGCTGTAGCTCCTCCTACAGCCAAAAGACTTTATTTTTTTTTATTAAGATATTGTATTGTACTTCTAGCTTCCAAAGTGTGCGGACTGAAAACTACCTAAACTAGAGGAATCACACACCATTACACTGCTAAAAGAATGTCAGCTTTCTAGAGAATCACCAGCGATTCTTTCGCTTGAAATCCTGAACTGAACGCTGGACCATGTTGCTACTGAAATGGTGATTCATTCTCCTTTGGTGCAAATTATTAGGCTTTTAGATAAGAAGTAAACAGGAGATTAAAACCAATTCTTGTTTCTACTTGGCGTGATTTTCCTTCAGTGATTTAGTGAGCTTCATAAAAATCTCAGTTGTACTTCCTGGCAGACGAAGCAGTTGCCCTCATCATCTGTAATTCACATCTGCAGACAGAACAATTTTTAACAAATATTCTGCAACAGAGCATGTTAATAGCAAGGCATTCTCTTCTCTTACTGGAAAAGGGCAGGTAAGTAGAACAAGATGCATCTGTTAATCTGTTAGCATCATGCAGAAAACAGATGCAAAGAAACCAACTAGAAAGAGTTAGTTAACGTATCCCAGGAGACCACACTTTCTGTACAAGCGCGTCTTTCAGGATATCTACGATCAAGCCTATTAAAGAACAGAGCAGGAATATTCAAGGTTGTTAATATTTTAATAGTACTAATTTCAAAAGTAAAAGTGCTCCATGAGGCTGCTGTAGCAGTCTATGAGAGTAATCACTACTCTGGAAAAAACCCCATGAAATTCAGTATTGCAACATACTGTCAAGCACCTTTACAGAGAACTATTACTTGTGGAGTGACTAAGAAAAGCAGTGCTGTAGTGGCTGATAAATACATATTTTTCCCCAAATTCTCTATTATAACACTGCAAATTACTTTTTCAAACATCCAAACAACTGTATGACAGAGCTGCTGAAGAGCAGGAAGTTTTAACATAACTTAAGAGGTTCCAACTTTTTCCTAGCAGCTAAGAGAAAAGCAAGCTCCGGAGACCAAACCCATGATTTCTTTTTTACTTGGAAAGAGGCAACTTTCAACCAACTACAACCAAACAGTTCTGCCCTCTTTACTAGAAAAATATATTCATCTATGAGGGAAAATTTACACCTTGCTTTACAAAATTACCCTACGTTGAAAGACTGTTGCATAATAAAATATGCCCTTTCAAAAAATGACCTCATGACTCACTACATCAATTTTGCTTCTTTACAGCACCAGGTCTTCAGGGCTGTGGCAATTTCTGTTCAAGCCCTGAATGCAGCGGCAGCATCGGTAGATGCCAGGCAAGTTATCACCTTAATTGCACCAAATTGCCTCAGACCACGTTGTTCGGAATCTGCCCTCAAGACCCCTGACACCAACCGATGGCTTTAAGTTTTCGTCACTCCGCACAGGTTCTCCTTTAAGGGATCATTTCAGTCCGACAAAGAGTCGATACAACAGTACTCAGTGACACAGCTGTTTCAGATCAATGCCATTCCATCCTCTGCGAAAGCGCACCACAGGAATTAAGAGATGGTAATATTTGTACCTGTGTTCTTTGTGCTCCAGTAACTGACAGTCTCTGCATGTCAGCCTGTCGCATGTTTCACAGAAAAGTTTTAACTGCTCTTGTTTGTGGACAGGACAGAAAACAGGACGTTGACCAGATGCTCCCACGGCCTCTGTTTTTAAAAATAAACCATTTTTGCATTTTAAAATAAAATTTAGACAATCTGAAGAGCAAAATGACTAACTTCCAAGCTAAGTAACAACGAAGAATTCAGACAAAACCAACTTGACAGCTGTTCTCACCCTAAAGGTACATGAATACATTCTCATTGAAGTATTTACAGTGCCAGTGGTTTACAGCTGTTTCCACTTTATTGCATTCACAGAGGAGGAGGAACTCCTCTCCTATCACAAACACTCAGAAACCACTGTCAAACTGTACACGAACACCAGGATCGTGTACACGCGTTTAAAGATTAAATTGCATATGCAATTTCACCTCTGGCACACCGAAGGATGGATCAAACCTCACAAACTTTTATACTGCCAAACACCCATAGTTTTTCTAAATTATCACTTCAAAACCTTTATGACCTCATTAAGTCATATGCAACTGAAGCGGCAAAGGCAAAGCAAACATCGCCCGTGTTAAGAGTTACTTAAACTCCAGCTAAACCACTTAACTTTTCCACTTAAGCAAATAACAGATAACGTCAAAAAATAGTTCCAAGTTTAATAAAAAGTGCTGCACAGTCTTCTAGAGATATTTTGAGCTCAGCACAGAGGAAAGCAGCCTTTGGAAGGTAAGGTTTAAAACGTGAATGTCTTCCTCAGCCTCCAACATTTCTGAAGCTTGTTATACCATGCAAGTTATTGTAAAGAAAGAGAGCTCGTGGATCTACAGCTGACACTCATTAATAGAAATTTAAAGTCCCCGGGGCGTATTTTAGAGTCTAACAAGAAAGACGAGAACAAGCTACTCTGAGAAAATTCTGAATAGTCTTTCCCCACATCCAGGGAGTCGCTAAGGGTCACTGCACGTCAGGTCAAAGGAAGGCTGTGTTCTTGCCATACGTCAGCACACCCACTGCACCCAGGCGTCCATCCTCATCACCACCAACCCGTATTTCTAGTGGAAAGTCTACTTCATTGGAACAGCCGTTTTTTGGCACCTCCACACTCAGGTTACTGAAGGGGAAGCGGAGCTATGGTATCACCTCGACAGTCACAACACAGCACTCCTAATGCAAAACGCTAGTAACTCGCTATAGGGCCCTGTAATTTGATTTCACCTTAAGGGTTTCTCATCCACTAGGGTTAATACCTTTAAACTTAAATAGGTAATATTTCTCATTAAACAATACCAACTAAGACATAGAGAGAAACCTCTCCAAAAATGAAGTTTATTTGATAGAGCAATTGAAATAAGACTGTTGTCTAGAAGAACTAAGCTCAACAGCAAACTTTTTAACTGTTAATATGACTTAGATGAGAGTTGGCAGAAAGCAAAGCAGTGCTACTCCTTTGAAATGGCACAATGAAACAATCGGGAAGATCTTAATTTATTTTCAAAGCAGAGAAAGAAAAATGTCAAGATCTCTCTTCCTCAATATGATCACTCTTCATGCAGATCCAGATTGTGCAGAACCTATGTTTCTTTAAATGAGAACTTTTACCCCATTTACAAATAAAATATTCTAAGCCAAAATCCAGTTACCTTTTACCTGTTTTGAGAGTGCTTTCCACACTAGCTCAATAGGTTACAAATGACAGACAGTCAAAAAATAGTTTAAGAATTAACTCCTAAGAAAGCTGCCTGTCTAAACAAACTATACACGCTTTGCACATTAGATTTTTCTAACTGAAGGAGATATTAAACCTAAAATGAATTTAAATACCACATTTACTCAGTAGTATCAATACAACAGTAACATCGTATTGCATATGACTATACGATTATCTGTATATACTTCTCTACTGGGAGAACTACAATTGCTCCTTACAGCCAAGGACTGCAAAATGTATAATGTAATTTCCTCGGCTAATGGATAAGATTACCAATATGTCAGTGCTCTCCAGATTTCAACCCCTCCATTTAGTTATTCTACTAAATAAAAGGATTATTAAGAGTGGATCTAAATCCTTTCCAAAGACTGCAGTCTCATTCTGTTTCTTCTGTACTTAAAGATATTTTTTTACATTGGACATCAAACTGTACAAAGTATTAGCAAATAACCCATTTTAGTTTAAAATTTAGTTCTTCCTCTATTTTTAGAGCTACCCGTTTTGCACTGGTAGCTTTTTACTAAGCTTTTCCCAAATCTTGGGGGAAAACCATTCAACTGGTCGTTACCCAAATGGTTCTCCCTCTCTCTTTTTACATGTGCCAAAGAGAAAACATTTTTACTACAGGCGGGACTAAGGGACATCCAAATACTCACCCGAAGAGACATCCTCTTTTTTTCTGATCATATGATCTTTAGTAAATTTTACCCGCTGATGAGCTTCTATGCAAGTCTTGCACAACCATTCCCCACACTCTACACAAAACCCAACAGCACTAGCATTATCTTCACAGCTTGTACACACCTGCAAAGGGAAACAGTCAGGTATACCATTATTTTCCTGGTAATCATTAACATGTACAGAAAGAAAAATAGTATGTGAATTCCAGCAAGCAGGAAAGTGCTATACCTGTTCTGACTTCTCATCGGAGCTGCTTGGTGTTTCTGACGTGTCTTTTACAAAGTAGTTATCCACCAGATCGATCTGTCTGCATTCTTGGCGACATATTGGACATCTGATTACACCAACTGCAAAACAGAACAAGTTTTCCAGTTTTAAGAACACTAAAACCAATAGGCACAAAACCAAAAGATGAATGTCAATGTATGTTCTCCCCGAGCAAATATGATCTTTTTTTCTCTTCATTTTAGTCTGTCAAACTCAAGACACCTGTTAATTACTTCTTATAACCGTGTATTGTCCAGCCTATCTCAAGACAAGCATGAAGCGAGGTGTGCCCGGATAGTCAGGTGTGACTTTAGTGATGTTCATGAAAATATCAAAAGTAGTACTGTGTCACAATATCCTCCCAGATACAATGGAGGATGTTTTCTAAAAAAACCTATTTCCATGCGGTCAGGGAGGCAGAAGCAGTAATATGAACTATCTGAAGGTTTCAGGGGTTTTTTCAAATAGTGTTCTGCAGGGAAAGCTAATAGAAAAAAAAAAACAAACCACAAGTTGATGACAAAAAACCCTCTCATGCCAACTACACCTGCCTTTCTGCAGCACGTGTACGTGTAGATGTGTACACGCATAGCTTTAACACTGGATATCAATTAAGACGAGTTCCTTTCCGGTATCCTGCTTTGTTATCCTCCGTAATTGCTAAATTAGATTTCCAAATTTTAAGCGGAGCCGCAAAGAAGGTACTACATGAACCAAATTGACGTTTAAAAATGTTCCATAAACAACATACTTTAAAGGTTTGAAAACTTATTTACCACTAAGGTAGTGGTTAACGCTTTCTTCCCAGAAGTGTCAATTAGTCTTAAGTCAAGTTTGTATGTAATTTTATGGTGAATATCATTTTCAAGCTGAAGCCTTCAAAACAATTGGATATTTTTATACACCGGGACACCTGAAACAACTATGAAAAGTAAGTGTAATTAAATGATGCTCAACTCCTTTGTGGATATTCTGTTAGAACAGTAGGACCTATTTCAGGGAGATTAATTACATTAGTACTAAATTAGCATTAATTTTTTCAAGTGCTAAAATTAATGTTAGCTTCAGAACACAGAGGATTCACTGCAGAGCAACAACAATAACCCGACTAAGAATTCCCTGTCTCATCAAACCAAATATGCTTCAAGAACAGGATGTGAAAAATAACCAATATTTCAGTACCTACTTGTACAAGAGCTTTCATATGCACAATGAAGCCTCCCCCATTCACAGAACCTTGAGAATTTCTGACTACCAAAAGGCAAAATTCTTTAGGGAATACTATATGAAAGCCATCTATCGGCTGATGCGTAATTCCACCTTCCCGTTGCTTCTGTCCGAGAGGACGCAGGAGACGGGTAGTCCACACACACACACTGCTCTCAGTCAAACACCCACTTTTTGCGCCTCTCTACTCAAATATGCTTTGCACAAAGGTGCCCCCAGTGTTCTGCACATATCTCCATAGATCACAACCCTAAACCAAGGCCCTGCAATTCTCATTCAGCATACTACACTTCATTTTCACATCTCAATGCCCATTACTTCAAACAGTAGCTTTCCTATATTATATGGGACACTCACTATACATCTCGTACCCGCTTATGCCCATTTTTTTAACCTAAGATAAAACAAATTAATGCAGCACCATTCATGCTATAAACCAAACTGCATTACTGAAAAGATACAGATGTGGCTGATTTTGTGAGGGGAGAGGGAAAGGCAGAGGAAAAAAAAAATAATCACACTGAAATAGCATTTACATAAAAGAAAACCAGAACTCCTTACCTGTCAAAACATGAGATAATCTGCAAGCTAACGAAGTTTATGGTAATAACTTAATGTCTTTTAGGACAAACTAAGGCTCAAATGTTTATGTAACCTACTAGAAAAACAAGGTTTCACTGCCAGTTTCAGTAAAAAAATAATAATCTTAAATAAGAAAATTAAAATGAAGTAAAATTAAAAATACCATTCTAGTAATAGTCCAGCAGAACTTATTGCATTGCTTTTTCTCCACCAATTTAAATTAGATGCTTAATATTATTTAAAAATTAAAAAAAAAATTTAAAAAACAAACAAAAGAAACACGCTAGCCGTAGCACACACATTTCCACTGTAATTCCGCTTTCAAAAAAAGGATGTAACTACTTCCAAGGAATGTATCAGGCAGCACACAGCAAAAAATGCTGTTAGAAGATCAATCTTTTTTCTAAATCACAGTGTAATTATGATTACACACATTCACAGAAATTACGAAGGTCAGACTGGTTTATGATCTCCCCAATCCTAATTATTACCATAAAGACTTCCTATGTGCCAAAGATGGCTCTGTAGCCTTTTGAAGCCATGAACCGATACTGCAGAAGTTCACAGCAGCACTAAAGCAGAGTTGAGAATCAGGAAGTTCTCTTCAGACTTCACATTTCAAATCCCATAGAGCTCAGTTTCACCTAACCACAAAACAGAAACACTTCTTTCCTGCCAAAAATATCAGAAGAAATAGCAAGTACCAACCGCATCGCGTGGAACTCTGCGCTGAGGGTCTACAACGTTTTGAATGGCAGTTCCTTTCTGACTTACAGTACACTATCACCAAAATACTGGCACCAGCATCAGCTGCAGGAACACAGTTAAACTTCAGGCGCCAAAAAGAAAAAAAAGGAAAAATGAAAAAAAGCACCCCACACCCTTCACCAGCCATCGACAGATGCTCCTGTGAATATCAACACCTTCATGAAGAAATCCAAGAACAATCAGCCTTTGAAGCTAAAAGGCACAGAAAGCGATGAGCTATTTTACAAGAGCTGCAGGTAAGAGGAGTGGGCTTCCAAACTTCTGACATCCCACTTAAGAGGACTGACATCACCGGTTTTTCTGCTTGTTTATATCACACACTCACGATGGTGTATAAAACCTGTAACAACCACGAGCACAAACACGTATTACCTCTCTTCCACAGTACTTGATATACACAGCTATATGTACCAAATTTTCCCGTTCCTGCCATTTCCAGTAGCACTACAGTGAAATTAATTAGATCCTATTCCCAATTAATTGTGCAGTTCAGATTAGATTCTACTTTTTGTCACACCCTTCTCCAGACGTTATCCAGAACAGCAAAAACATTTTCAATCATTCATGTTTTCTGTCTCCCATCCACTGCTACATACAACATGAAGCCTAAACCCAGTCTGGTTTCTCTCCTTTTATCCTACCTGAGGCCGACCCAAGTAAGAAGCAGGAATAATTTCTTACCTGCCTTGACTGTCAACCCCACTCAAAGGAGATGGGTTTCACTTGACATCTTCTCGCGCCACGAGCCGTTCCTCCCTACCAGTTCCCAAAATCTGCAACAGAGGGCGGAAGGAAACTCCCAGACTCCTTGCGACACGTTCCTAAGGCCTCTCCTGAGGGTCAGGAAGGACAACTGGCCCGAGACACTTCTCTGAGCTGGAGAAAGCCACAAAGGGGAGCCGACAGGACACATCCTGCAGGAAGGCAGTGGGGTGGATCTGCAAGAGCCACGGCAGGAACGGGCCCAGGGGCTGTGGAGCCCGCGGATGGAAGGAGGGACAGCAGGCACGTCCCGAGACAGTCACTGCCCCGCACGGGAGGGTGCTCATGTCTCCGCACACCAGGCCGTGGAAACGACCATGAAACGGGGACACGCTGGTGCGGCCCCAGAGATCCCGACCCGGGGGAACACCCCCCAGGTGAGGAGCTCTGTCCCAGCAGAGGGGGACAAGCAGCACCCACTGCCCCACACAAAGGCGTCCAACCCTTAGCTGTGCAGCTGCCAGAACCCACATCTTCCCCACATCGCACGTTGGACGCTCTTATTTGTCAAAGACGTCAAGAGCACTAATGAGAGTAGCATCTATGTAATCCCTTTAACTGCTTATGATTTAGAAAAAGCATACGAAACTAGACCACAGGCATCAAAGGATGTCAGAAAGCATAAAACTGAAGTAACTTGAGGAGAAAAAGTAATTTTGTTTTCATAAAAACAGAAAGACTGCTAAAAAATCTGCAACATAATCCAGCAGCAAATCACATTGGAACATTTCAAAGAACTTAAGGTTTCAATTAGAGGACGCTTTTAATCTACCATTGCCAACTAACACCTAAAGCTGCAACGGAAGTATTTTTCTTAATTGTAACTCTGAACTATGAGAATACCTGGTATATATTTATGTTTAAAATTTCCCAAGGGTAACGACACTTCTCTGATGGCTATTTGCACACATCCCAAAACCGGCAATTTTTTTCAACAGGTTAATGCAACGATGAAACCCTTCACCTTGAACCAGTTTCAACAGGAAATTTATTCAAAACCTGCTTAGAATTAATTTCTCCAGCCTGACATCTTAATCCTGGTAACACTAAAATACTCTTCCAAATTTTAAAAATGCTGTAGAGCTACAGAGATGGAGGGGGAAAGGCTCGATTCTCTATACTTCCAGTCCTGTAGGATCAAACCAGAGAAAGCTCACGCCGACTCCTCGGCCACGACACCCACTCCAGCTTGGCATCAAGGGACTCAGACTCTTGGCACCTTTAACATCAGCTGAAACCGACCGATCTGTCCCCAGGACACCTTTGCCGGCAAGACACATTCTGCCCAGTAAGACAGCATGTGTTCAACTCATACGTACTACTTTTGCACAAGAAGGAAAAAAAATGGAAGTTTCCGAATCTTATTCTTTGCTCCCTACCCACACTTGTAGAAATTCCCTTCTGGAATTTCATCAGATGCTTCAGAGACCACCTCTAGAAGGGCAAAGCTTCCTGGGCCAGTAAGAACTAACCTGTTTCCTAGCCAAACCCACGTCCTACCACCCTCTCCATCTGATTTTCTAGGTTTCACATACCAACCAACACTGGGAGCCTCCCACTCCGCGGCCCCGGGGCTCCAGAGGGGAATCGGGGAGGAAGGAAAGGGGAACCGTTACAACTCGCCACAGAAACCTACACACTCACTGCAGATATCACACCAGCTAACCCAAAACAGCTAACTTTTGTAAGAAGCTGCCATCCTAACGGATCCACACATCCACTTCTTGACTTCAAGTCCAAGTTGACTTCGGTCAGCTTAAAACGAACACGCCACAGCCTAACCAAACACTTCTTGAACCTCACAGAGGACAAAAAGCAATAACGGAAAGTAAAGCCACTGAAGTTCTAACACCAAGGCAGCCTTTGGGAACAAAATAAAGCGTACTGCTGAGGGCGAGGAGGTCACCGATCCAAAGGCGGGAGGCCACGGCAGGCAGACAATGAGCACCACCAAGGGACAAGATGCTACAAAAAGCACTTTGCACTTTGGTAGCACCGTTCCCACTGGATCCCCTCCGTCACCGGGCTCACGCGGGGAGTCCTCCCAGAAGTTCAAAATTTATAAATTCAAAGTATCTCTCAAAGCTTATTCAAAAACTCTACCACATCATCCACGGACAATCAAGTCGTCAACCTCCTACAATCCTAATTATTGTCGAGTGAACCGCCTCATTTTAGACATCTGGTTTTAAACACACGTGTTCGTTTTGGGTTGAAATGTGTCAGGCTGATTCCCGACACAAAAGCACTAAGTGAATATAAGAAAATTCAAAATCCTTTCAGACGTTTACATTATTATAATGACAATAAAGCTTCACAGTTCAGGAAATATTTGCAAGCACTCGTGCAATCTAATAACTCAAACTTCCGTTTTAAGTTCAAACTTGGCACATACGCAGTCCTCTAAGGAACGAATCTCTGCCAGGTTTCATTCGTTGGCTGAGAACACCAAGAGTAGTTACCGCATGTGCATATTATTTACTTCTCTCAGAAACATAAGGGTCCAAGTATGTTCCTGCACAGCCGTACATCAAACCTCTGTTCTAGTTTCAGTGATGAGACCTTGAAATAAACCCTCACACATCAAGTGAGTGACACAATCAGACTGAAATCTATCAGAATATAAATACATTTTCAGAAAATTAACTGCTTTCAAGGTCCACTCCTAACTCAACTTTTTTTTCTTTTTGACAAACAATCCTTGCTTATATCACAACCGTCATACGTTGAACTGACAACACATTATATTTAAAAAGGAAATTAATAAGGGAAACCAATTTATAGACATCAATCCTTACAAAAAATAAAACATGCCTAGAATTTTCTCATGCAAAAAAAAATTTATTTTAAAATACATTATTAACTTAGACTGAAATTTAAAATTTCAGAGCAAGATTTTTAGTAAGTCCAGAATATGAACTGAACACCGTTCAGGACTCAGCCTTTGCTGGGCTCCAGCATATACTCATGACCCTCAGTCATCAACACAGGAGAAAACTAAAGCATCAAGAGAGTTCAGGGGACGCCTATAGCATTCACTGAAACTAAGCTGGCCTGCATTTACATAGCTTAAGCACCCTACTTGATGCAGGAATTTTTGGCTTTCTAGACTGAAAATACAAGTAACTACTACCAAACTCAATTTAAGTGACGTCCCATTCTCACAGGCATCATACCATTTTTATGTCCCCCCTTCCAAAGCAAATTAAAAGTAGTTAGTGCATCATTTAAGGTGTGATTAACACACGGTTTCTAATTGCACAAACACTGGGTATGGGAGTTGAGTTCAGCGTATCAAAATAATTTACGATACTATATATTATAGCACTCAGCAGTAAACATATCGTTCCTCAAATTATACATACGTGCACATTAACCAATTCTGCATGTTTCTCTGAGGCTCTCTGAAAGCATCTTGCAGCTCTTTTTTAGTTTTTCAGCCTAATGAAGATTGTGACATTCACTGGGAGAGCCACACATTCTCCCTATTGAGATAATCTTCTTAAGAGAGATTGTAAATATCTCAGCAAGGCAGTGAAACCTCAAAACAACCTATCTTCCCAGGAGCAGAAGCAGCAGTGGGTCCATAAAAAGTTGTTTTGCAGTATCTGTAACCGTCTCATATCTCTAACTTAGAAACAAACATTTTTCAGAATACTCTGATACAAATACAAGACGGCATTTTCTTCTAACCTTTCCAATCTGAAAGGGAGAGTCCAGGTGGACAGCTGAAACACCAGGCATTAAGAAATCATCTATCCACCAAATAAAATGCAAACTCCAATGACCTATTAAGTCATTAAACAGAACACAAGATGCTACATTTTATGTTAATTAAGTGACATAAAAATACATGTTTTAAATACATAAAACAAAAAACTTATTTTTTTCCCCAACATAAATGTGAACAGCAGCAAAAAAAATTCTTTCAGCAGTGCAATAGGTATTAATCTAATTAGTTACTTCTTTATAATACAGCAAACCACAACTTTAGATAATTGTTTTAAACTTTAGTCAGTGTTTCTCAAACTTTTAGGAATCAAGACCATTTGTCTGTGGTCCAGCAGTGAGAGCCTACAGTTAAGTGTAACCTGCTTCAGGTATAGCTATGGGTACCACTTCCCATTAACTTCATAAAAAACCACCTGCTCGTAGTTAAAGAGACCGGAGAAGCAGCAGAAGTGGAAGTAACACTCCATGACTATCAAAACCCACGTCAACAGGGAAGGAACCTGCACGAGTAAGCAACGTGGTACTTCTCTGCACGTTGAGAACATCCGTTTTGTACCTGATTTATGATTAAGCATTTCGTGAGCCATTCAACTGATTCCATTTACAATGCGCAGAGACAGACGTCCACAAAACTGCATCCTCCGGCTGGTCAGTGTATTGTTCTTAACTGACCTGCTGGACTAAGACATTTGTTCACGCAGACTTACACACCACTACAGATGGATCACACACACTTTTACCAGTTCACTCTCCTGGACCCTCCTACATCCATATCTTGTTCACGTCATCTGAAAGTTTCTGATGCAGCAATCCAAAGATGAATTCTTACTTCACCAAAGCAGACAATCAAGCATTCTTAAACTGTGTATAGCAAGAATGGATATTCCAGTTCATATATACTTCAGAAGCTACGCTTTGTGTTGTTCCTAACAGACTTAGAGGGATTCAGATAATCCTGCTAATTGCTAGTAAAATAAACCTAGCTTTACAAGTTGTGTATCTTTCACTAGCACATATAATGCAAAACGTATAATGCAAAATCTGGAATTTAACAAGGAGAATCACAAAACCAACTGAGTCCTTTAGTACATTTATGAACTATATTTAATGCATCATCTTTTAAAAACTGATGGACTTTCTAAGACCACATCCTAAATTAACTGCTTCTGAACAGCTTGGATGAAAGAACTACCAACAAGCCAGGTTAATTCCTTCACTATGCAACACAGGAAAGGCTTGAATCCTTGCTAAAACCAGAAAGATGTCACCAAACAAGGTCTTTCTGACCACAGGACCCAGTTAGGACCTGCAAAACCACCTACCAGGGCCCTAGTTTGTTCTGTTGACCACAGCATGTGAGTCACTCCATTAAAAGCTCCAGAAGCTTTTCAATTCCATCCCTGAACATATAAAATAAATAAAATAAAAAAAAAAAAAATCAAGCTGCGATTTCAATAAAAACACCTGGAAGGAGCAGTCTGCACTTGTTCATGGCACTAAAGTTACGTGTGAAGTTCAGGGACACAGTGAGTCCAGTGACAACCAGCACTGCAGCGAAACACCGACCTGAAAGCAGGGGCACTACAGGCACCATTTCCAATCCAGCACGTAGTGCTGTAACTACGTGAATTAGATTTCAGACAAATTTTTTTCCGAGTGCCACAGAACTGCTGAACACCTCCCATGGACACGCCTCTACTGTAGCACCCCTGAAAGCCAACATTAAATAAAACCCACGGCACAATTTACGCTTTAACTCCAAGAACGCCCAAGTTTCAACCGTCGCCGGGAAACGCGATGCGAGCAGCAGCCGGGCGCTGCGGGACAGGGCCCGGCTCAGGGCCGCGGGACACGGGCGGTCACGTCCGCGGCCGCTCCACGCCCGGCGATCGCACCGGGCCGGGAACCGCCGCGGCTGCCCCCAGAGGGACGGGCCCGAGCGGTCGCCGCTGCCAGGCAGAGACCCCCCGAGCCGGGGTCCCACCGGGGACCCGCCCCGCGCTCACCTTGCTGGACGTCGCCGTTGGCGCCGCCGGGGACGGGGACGCTGAGCTGCCGCTCGGGCTCGGGCAGGCAGCGGCGGCAGAAGGAGTGCAGGCAGGGCAGCAGCTTAGGCTCGGCCTCCCGCCGGCTCTGCAGGCTCTGCGCGCACACGGCGCAGGTGTCGAGCAGCGAGAAGGGCCCCGGCGCCGCCGGCGTCAGCGGGGGCACCGGGCTGGGGCCCGGCCCAGGAGCGACACCGGGCGCCGCCGCCGCCTCGGCCTCGGCCTCCCCGAGACCGCGCTCCGCCGCCGCCGCGCCCGGGCTCTCCCGCTCCTCAGGCGGCGCGGCGGCGGGCGCGGGCGGCGCGGCGCCGGAGGGGGAGGCGGCCGCGGGCTCCAGGCCGCCGCCGCCGCCCGGCCCGGCCTCGGCAGCCCCCTCCCCGCCGCCGCCACCTCCTTTGTTTTCCGCCATGTTTCCTCCTTTGAACCCGACTCCCCGCGCCGCGCACGCACGGCGTCACCACGCGCCGTGCGCGCGCCCCAGCGCGGGGGGGGGAAGGCGGGACGGGCCAGCGGCTCGCGCAGGCGCGCGGGGGGCCGCGCGCAGGAGCGCGCGCTCAGCCGGGACGGGCCCGTCCGGAGGGACGAGTTGTGACGTAGCGCCGGGCGGGGCGGGGCGGCGCGGGGCGCAGGCCCGGCACCGCACCTCGCGGGGAATCCCCATTGGGCGGTGGCGGCGGCTTCACAGCCAATCGCCAGCGGCGGCCCAAGGGGCGGAGCGCGCACCAGGGAGTAGGCCCCGCCCCCCGGAAGCGGCGCCGTCACGGCCCGCCGGTCCCGCCCCGCGGCGGGCGGAGCCGGGTAAGGAGCGTGCTGTCCGCACGGCGCGCCCGGGGGAACCGGCGATGGACCCACCGGGCCGCGCGGGCACCGGGGTACGGCGGTGCCGCGGCAGCTCCAGCAACGTGGTCACCGCGCTGGGCCGCGGCGGAACCGGGGAAGGCGCACTACGGGGAGGGGAGGGCAGGGCAGGGCAGGGCCGGGCCGGGCCGGTGTCACACGCCCGCGGGCGCCGCGGTCTGACCCCCAGTCCCCTCTGTGTTAACGGCCGTTCATTTACCGTTGCAGCTTCCCGCGGCGCCGGTACGGACGCGTGAGGCCGAGCAGCCCCTTGGCCGACGCTGCCGGGCCACACAGCACTGTCTGGGACCGCGGGGCACAGCCGAGGCCCCCGGGCTGCGCTCAGGCAGGATCAGAACATACAAATAATAAACAGCGTTTATTGAAGGCATCAGGGAACATGCGAAAACATGGAACGGAGGGTGTTTTCTAAGAGCTCCTACTTTAGGTATACAAAAAGTGAAACAATTCACAGTACGTTTAACTGTGCCCATAATACACTTGAGCAGGATGTTTTGGGCCTACGCTGCCTCATCCTAGAATTTAAAACCAGAAAAAGAAATTATGAAAATACCTTCTTATCACCTTACACACCCGCAACTAGAGGTGTCTACAAACGCACAGCATCTCCAAAGTTTTTTGTTTTGTTTTTTTAACGTATGCTGCAGTAACACGGTAGAGTCACTGGAAGTCTTGCTGGATGTTCTCCTTGTTTGCTTCTCCATGCTGCTGTTTGATTTGTGAAATTTCATTTTCTAGCTGCACAATAGTTCGTTCAATCTCATAATTTTTACTGACAAGAGAGACCCATCTGGAAGGGAAAAGAAATAAAAAAAGCCTTTAAGTGTTGTTTACCCATCCTCTATTTTAAAATCAAAGACAATTATTGCTCCAAAGAAAGCACAATGACACTGAATAAAGCAGTACTTTTCTCAGTACATGATAAACCTCAGTTGATACCAATGGTAATTTAAACAACCAAAGTGATAAAAAGAGGGTTTCAACCCTGTTAAACCTTAACGTACAAAATTGAATTTAATAGACTCAAATCTGCTAACTTCCAATGTTTAAAGAATAGTTTAAGAAACAATTTAAACAGGCAATTTCAAGCAGCTCATATGCCCTCCTGTTCACATCTGTTGCTCATTGTTTCACTCAACCACAGTAACCATTACGTAGACCCGAATTACAAGCCCTTTGAAACACTTTGTGCAAAGCAACAGTACTGTTGCGTGCAGCAACATCCTACAGTAGATCACTCACGCTCTGCATGGAAGAATTTCAAGCAAGAGAAGATTGTGGAAGACTTGTGGAAGATTTAACAGAAAAATTTTAGATACTCACGTAGATTCCATTTCTCGTAGCTTAGCCCCAGCTGTGAGCTGCATGTTCTTTCGTTGCCAGTTCAGATCTTGAATGTTTTTCCTGGGGAGAAAAAGATCTATGTGTTGGGGTTTTTTGTCAGCTTCCCTTAAAGTTTGTAATATCTCCTGCTAATTTTGAAATACACCTAATTCCTAGAAATACTACCAGTGAACACTTGTGTAGCCAGGACCATAACAACAACATACAGATGGATGCAGTATATTTCAATATACTAGAAACTCCATCCCCAAGTAATCCATCTCTGTAAACTCATTAAAGCATCCACTTTAAAAATGATAGGCCAAACCTCACATCAGGGAACACATCTTCACTGAGACAACTACACACTAAATAAAAGTCTTATCAGCAGTGACAAGAAAACACACTGCATTTCAGAGAGGATTCCACCAGAATCCATTCTGTTCAAAGCAGAGGTTCGCACAAAACCAAACCAAACCAACACAGAGATTGAGTGAAACAGGTATTATGAATGTAATCATGTGGGGAGGGCAGGATCAGATTTCATTATTGTTATTACTGGGTCTTTTTTTCCTATGACTGTGGCAGCAATGTATACACAAGCCTTTCTATAGCTGGGGAGGCAGGGGAGAGAGGTTCACTTTCCTTCCAACTTCAGTATGAAAACACAAAAAATAATGTCTCACCTTAACTTCTGAAGCTCTTTCTGGGCTTGTTCTATCATATGAACCAGATGCCTAATAGCAAAATGCAAGCAAAGCATTAGGAAAACTTAAAATTGCCAGATCAGACCCATTTAACCTGGCATTTAACTCCTCAGAGTTAGGACGCGACAAGCCACTTCAACCCAAGCACGAGACGACTTATTCTCATCACGGTCTTAGCTCTTCACTGCTGAAGAGAATGACGCAATGCCAAAACACTCCAGTTGTAACATATGCAGTTTTAAGACATAAACCTCCAGTAACCATTACGGTCAGCCCCTGTCATCAGACAATAGGATAAAATCATATCCATTAGCTGATCAGGTTTTATTTTCAAGCTTGTTACCGTATGCTCGTGCTATTCTGACCAGAATGGTATTGTAACATCCCCCTATCATATTACCCATCTTCTAATTTTAATTCTAAAATTACCTGTAACAATTTTTGTTTCCCTCATGTAACACTGTGAGAGCACAAACAGTTCTTTTCACTTCCTGACATACGTGCGAGCCAATAGATCCTCTGCCTGCCTCCCTTCTAAGCTAAGCAGCCCTCTGCCTTCTCTCAGAGGTAAGTTTTGCGTTCCTTTTGTCTACACTTTCTCAGAAGTGGACATTGACATTCTCTGCCTGAAATAGCGCTGGTGCTTCCTGCAGCCATACCATCTACAACTTTTTTTGGCTTTTAGAACAGCTTTATTAATAATGGCTCCAGGCTGAGCAGGATCAGTAGTAAGTCGTCTTTATTTCCACTACTGAATTATCATTTTGCAAGCTGTCATTAGTCCTTTTAGTTATCCTCAATTAAAGGCCATTGTCACCAACTGCTACCCAAACTGTAACCTACAAAATGCAACACTGGGATGTATTTGAAACACAGGCTATTTCTTGGCCACAGAGAAGGCTCCTTCTCTTTCAGATCGGACTCCTTTTCTTCCACATAGAGCTCTCTCAAAGGGCCTGTTATTCCAGGATACACTCTGAAGATCCCCACTGGACTTGCACAGGAACACGTGAGAAATATAAGAAATCGAACCCAGAACTTCAGCTAGGTTCAGCAAAGCAGAGGAAGGCCTTACTCGTTGTACACCTTCCAAGCATTACAGCCGTGTTGCGACATTAACTCCAGGTTCTCGATGCGGACCGCCTGGTGCTCCAGCTGCGCCATGGAGTTGTTCACACACTCCTGCCACGCCGTGATATCGTTCTTCTGGCCGGAGGACGGGGCCGGCAGCTCGTACCTGCAACAGGCCGCCCGCCTCAGGAGAAGGCCCGGCGGACACGGATCTCCTGCCGGCACCCCTGGGGGCGGGCGGCCGCTCGGCCCTCCCGGGCTCACCTTTTCATGCTGAGCAGCTCGAGGGGCTGCCGGGCCGCCAGGCGCTCGAACTCGTTCCGCATGATCTCGGTCTGCGGGGAGGGAGGCGGTGAGGCGGCACCGCGGGGGGAACCGGGGGCGGGGGGAACCGGGGGCGGGGGGAACCGGGGGCGGGGGGAACCGTCCACTGGCCTCACCTCAAAGGCGCTGTAGTCGTGCGCCGGCAGGTAACTGAGGTAGTTCTTCGTCGGCCGGTACCGCCGCGTCTCTTCCTCCACCAGCGCCGCGGCCTAGCGCACGCCGGGCGTCAGGCAGGAACGCCGGCCGCGTTCACCGCCTCACGAGCGCCCGGCGCCCCGCGCTCACCACCCCGCCCCGCGTTCACCGCCTCATGGGCGCCCCGCGCCGCGCTCACCGCCTCACGGACTCCCGGCGCCTCGTAGCCCTGGTCGAAGTAGGGCAGCGCGTCCACCACCACGTCGCCGGCCACCAGCCCCGGGCCCGCCATGCTGCGCCCGCTCTGCGCCTGCGCCCGCTCTGCGCCTGCGCCCGCTCTGCGCCTGCGCCCGCTCTGCGCCTGCGCCCGCTCTGCGCCTGCGCCCGCTCTGCGCCTGCGCCCGCTCTGCGCCTGCGCCCACGCCCGCCCCGGCGCTGCCGCAGCGCCCTTGCCCCGTAGGGGAAGCTGGGGTCTAGCCCCGCCCCCGCGCCATGGATCCACCCCCCCAAGCTCCGCCCCCCACTGCCCCGCCCTCTGCTCCGCCCACCCGGCCCCGCCCACCCGCGGCGCGGAAGGAGACACGGGCGCGGTGTGTCCGTGCGATGGTTATTGACGGCGGCAGCCGGGGACCCCGCTCGCCGGGAGGCAGAGAGGAGTCCGGCCCCGGCATCCCCCCACCCCCCCCGCTCCGCTGGCCCGCAGCAGCGCACGATCATCTCTTCTGAAGAAATTTCATTTTACTCCCTACGGAGAAAAAAAACCAAAACCACAACATTAGGAGCTGAAGCCACGCCAGGAGTCACGGGGCTGAGGAGCGTCTGCGCGTGGCTGCTCTGCCCCTTCGCGCGTGCCCAGCCAAGAGCAACACTAGAACACGAGTTCGTGCAGCTCAGGGGTGACGCTGCTCTGGCAGGGGTTGGACTAGATGATCTCCAGAGGTCCCTTCCCACCCTACGATGCTGTGTGATTAAGCAACTCCCACAAACTTTGAAAGAAAAATCTTACAAAGCTTTCAGCATCCCCTGAAGGGGCAAATGTAAACAAAAGGAACACAAGTGCACAAGGCAAAGAATGGGCCCTCTACTCTTCTGCATGCAATTATTTTCCTCAACAGCTAAATCTATTAAAGAAAAAAAAAAAAAAAAAAAAAATCAGTAAAAAGCAAGGGTGTCCCTTTACCAAGACTGCGAAGGATTTTGTTCATCCCAGTTGGTTCTGCCTCTGGAATACTCTCCAAATACTCCAGGGCACGGACCTCAAAAAGGCCTAAAGGAGGAAAAAATAAAAATAAAATCACTCACGGAGATGAGCTATTCCATCTTTTAGCATGTGGCATCTTATATCATTAACAAGGAGGTTACGAAAAAGAAATCACGCATGCGTGTAACATAAGCTGCAGGATCAAGCCCAGAAAGGAGACAGATGCAAAAATTCTTTGCTTCAGAAGATGAATTCTGTTGAGTAATTAGAAGGGCTATGAGTAATCAGATGGAGCTACTCCATACACCAAAACGCCAACAGGAGAACTTGCCAGGACAAAAGTCTTCTTAAGAGTCAAAGTCACATGGTATTATACTTTGAAAGTGAGTTTGTAAAACAAGAAAGTAAGATCAAACCTCACCTTTGACCATGTTCTTACTTAGCTCTCGATCCTGTATGAACCCTGCAAACATCTGCGTTTCCATGAAGAAGTGCAAGAAGTGACGCACATTGCGTGACACGTGAGATTTACGGAACAGCTCCCGCTGGAACACCCGCTCCCCTTTTTCTGTGACATTCATGTGCAGGGAGTAGTGTCCAACGATCTCCACAAAGAACTGCACAAAAGCTTCAGAGACCAGGGAGTTGAGAGGCATGTCACCTATGAAGAGGACAACAGAAAAGAAATTTCCCTTTACGTTCATCACTTTGGGCATTCCTCTTGTAAAAAGAGGAGCAGCATTTATTTTTTAGGCTGGCTGTCTCAGACTATGAAATTTCAGATGTTTGATATCAAAGAAGCCACAGCTCTAATATTAAGATTTCTCTCCCATATCAGCTTTCAGCTGCAGCTGAGACAGATTCCATTCTAAACTTTTGAAAATGATCTGTCAGATTACCCTCTAAAATACAGAAACTTGCCACGTTTTCTGTTTAAGAAAAACGTTCTCTCTGCCACTTACGAAAAATAAAATTAAAAAAAAAAAATCAAAGAAAAATTCAAAGCACGAGAACTGATGCGCTTGCCCCAAACACGCTAGGGCTCTACACACACTGATTGTGAAAAGAGGAACAATTGTTAGGACACCAAACTTCTTTCTAACACATTCACAAGAGAGATGTTCTCAGTAAGATTACAGGAAAACAGCTTTCTAAAGTGTCACCTCCTAAGGTTTATTTCCATTTGCTCATTTTTATATCAACTACACAGGAGCTGTAGAGATTTGCTAATGTGAAAACACTTTTCCGTAGAAGTACCTTGTATGTCGCTCTGCTCATGTGACAAGATTTCACTTCGTTCTTCCAAGATTTGTACAAGTGCAGCCTGGAGTTTATGAGGCAGGATCTCATCTTCGTCTGAGACCTAAAGAGAAAAATGGCCATGAAAACATTTTTGCGTTAACACCTACCATCAGTCAAACCTTCTTATGGTGATCAGATGAGAAAGACTCGTAACATGCCTAAAACAGTTATAGGGAAGTTACTCTATGATAGGTATATCTTGGTGGAGACAATGCATTTGTCTCCAACAGAATGAAAAACGTTTGCTGAGCACCCTCCGAATGCGTACTATTAGAGTCACACACACAGCTGACCAACACAAAACAATGTGTGCTATATCCACGACACAGACTCAGGCTTATTATACCAGTCATAAAATACAGAAGAACAACAGAAGTCTGTTGAGAAAATACGACAAGTCTCAACATTATGGTTAAAAAAACCCCGATCCTTTAATACCTTTATCCAGTTGCAGGCTGCAATGCAAAATAGAACAGTAAGGCAAGGAAAGAGAGATGCAGATATCCTCCTGAACTAGTAATTCTCCAGTGTGTTTATAGCTACTTGTCTGGTGATGTAGAAGCACATTAGGAAAAGTTCAGCAGAGAACCACAAGTGAACCGTGGTAATTTGTCTACTAGACTATCGCTAGGGAAAAAAAACCCAAAACCAACAACCACACGCCAGCCAGATGAGAGAGGAGAAATGCCTGTAGAGAACAAATACACAGGGAGACAGCCAGAAAGCAGCACAGAATCTCAGGGGTCCACTTCACATAACGAAGCAACCAAGTATCTGTGTTTAAATTCAGCTCAGGTAAGCAGCACCTTTGGCTTCGCAGAGCTCCGTACCTCACGCCACCTCAATCTTGCAACAAGGATTTGTAAGCCTGTCCCCTTCTCTATTGATCACAAAGGAATGCAAGATATTTCTTCAGCCACTGGAGTCTACACATGAATAACAGCTTTCGCTGATTTCTTATGTTCATTTTCTTTCATTTTCCTGGCATACAAGCACAAGTGACTGGTACTGTTATTTCACTCACCTCTTGCAAGAACTTGTCAGCACAAAGATCAACAATCAGAACCTGGTGAGAGATATAAAACACACTAGGTATATTGTTATACAGAAAAAGACACTTTTTTTTTTTTAAATGTCCCCAGTGGCAGGGGATGTCACACATGAAACAAGTTTTGCCTAACTGCAGCCTGTCTATAAGAACAGTGAATATTCCTTATCTTTGATAACAGTGGAACACCCTGACATGTACCTGTTCAGTTCACCAACTGTCTCAGAAAAGTTTGAGAGTTTAAATTAAGAGAGAATCCACAGAGATTATTCCAGAGAGGTCAGCCTCCTACCACTGACATTGTCCCTCCACTGTGATGCACCCAATTCTCACCTCTTCTATGGGCAGGTCCTGGAGCTGTGGTAACGAGCAGGAGAGAATGCCAATTAAGAATGGGGTCGGAGAGCACGCAATATCAATCATAGAAGCTGGCAGGACTGGTATGTAGGTGTGTTGCCAAGTGAAGGGATAGAGCGTTGCAACTGCGGCATGGCCACATTTAGACAGAGTGCTGGAAAGGTGAGAGAAGCACAGAGTGGGTTGTCAATGTCTCGTTCAGTACTCGGCTGCAGACACAGGTTAGAAATGCTCGTGAAAATGTAATTCACGTACATTGTTTATGCATTAGCAGAAGCCCCATGCATCCACTTTTAAAGTCAGTTATGGGGAGCTAGAAATAGCATCACCCCAGGCTAAAGAGGTACAGGAAACATTCCCTCATCTCCTGGTGGGTAAATAGCATGCTCCAAATTCTAAGCATGCACATGTTCTGTGGGAAGTCTGCAAAAAGCTTTTAAATGTAAATATTTACAAAAAGTTAGAGAAGCTTGCACATGAAACAGGCCCAAACACAGAAGAAAGAATAGCGTCCCTCAGAAAGGACCAGTCACTCAGACTCATTTTTTACCTTAAGTTGTCAGCAACAAAGATCACCCTCCTTTCCAGCAGGAGAGAGGCGAAGACCCGAATCGCGTGCGAGACACTCAGACACTTGAACAGGCATTCGAAGTCCACATGTTCCAGTCGCGAGTCCAGCGGACGGCAGAGCTCCACCACCTGAGAGGAAGCAGAGGCGCGGAGGGGCGATGGCGCGGGCCGGGCCCTCACAGGGGAACCCGGCGGCCTGGGGAGGACCCCATGCAGCTCTCTCGGAAGGCAGGGAATCACACCTGTGGTAGGTGACTCAAGGGGAAGCGACGGCCTCCCTTCGGACATTAGGACATTACCTTCAGACTAATCACTTACAGGCGACACCCCTCTACAGTGCAATTTGCAAAGTGCTGCCGTGCCCCGGGGACGCCCCGGCAGGGGAAGGCCGGCCCTGACCACCATTACCTCATTTCCCGCTCCCGGCAGGAAACTCCTCACAGCGATGGTGCGTCCAGGAGCAGGGAAAGGTGCCTCCATTACACTGCGCATAAACGGGTGTACGAGGGCCGGGGACATCTCTCGCCTCTTCTCCACCTCATCTAAAATCTGCAGGAAAATAAGTCAGACATTGGTTCAAGGCCTGCTGGTGAGCCAGAGGGAATATGAGCCTGTGCTAGAGCATCCTGTGCCACAGCTACATGTGAAGGCTCCAATGGAATCACAGCCCTCTCCCCCTCCCTTGGGACCCCTCTGAAAGCTCCTCTCAAACGGGAATAGATACCTGTGAGTACAACCCTCCATTCCCAAATCCAGTTTCCTGCTACTGCAAGGAATGTCTTGTACGTGGTAACCAAATTCTCACAACTAGTTAGAGGAATAAGAAGAGCAACATCCCGTCCTCCTCCCCAGGAAATCTTTCGGAAACATTGTTCCAGAAACTCTGTGCTCCAATGATTAGAAAGCAGCTTTCACTATAAGTTTGCCCCTGTATTCTTCTGCAATAGCTGCCCTTTACCTGCAGTAGCTCTCCCCAGTCTTTACCTCTTTATCTACTCCTTATGGTGCTTGGAGAAACAAGCTGAGATCTCCTCCCCCGCCCTCCCCTTAAACTGATTTTCCATTTCTAAGTCATGGAAGAAGAGGGTGAAGGGGCACCATCAGTAATATCAGGTATTAGAACCCACTTCCTGACAATAATTTGCTGAAACAATAGTTGTCTGCGTATCAGCTGACAAGTCTCAGCACTGGTATCATTTTATTTGCCCTGTCAAAGCAAAGGCAGCTAGGAAGCACTGCTCTCCTGGGACGGGTTACAATCGCTGAGCAATTCTAGACTGCACAGAAGCATCCAGCTACTTTCTGGAGCTTGCAGGTTGTCAGAGGCTCAAGTCCAATAAGAAGTAACCGTCTCTCCCCACATCACCTTGGCGAAGAGATTGAAGCAGCCCAGGCGGCTAACGATGCAGTATACCTCAGGAAGGCGCTTCCCTTTCCCCTCCGGCTGAAAGGCAACATAACAGTTATGCTGAGAACAGGGATGCAGTAAAGAACCTAGCACCTACACTGCAGCTGATTCGCAAAATTCCTTCTGCTGTGGTTCCCTCTACACTTCTGATTTAAAGGATTCCTGAGGAATGACCAGTTCCAGGAGCTGCCTTTCCTGCCCAGAGCCCATTTCACTGTATTCTGGGCATCATCATGCTTCTTCCCTTCTGCACTCAAAGGGCCAGTAACCTCAGCAGCAGCACAGGCACTGCCTAACCCACGTGGGAAATGACTGCTGATTCACATCCCACACTTGACTGTGCATTTATCAATGCATTCTTTACGCTCCACCCAACACACAGATGCTTACCAGGAGCTTCTTGCAGTATCCAAACCATCGGCTGCCATCCTCACCCGTCAACACAAAAGAAAATGTTTCACTGGGGAACCAAAGAACAGTCAGGGTTAAATTCACCATCCAGTTCAGAGAAGAGACTGACAAAGCAAGCACGCAAACTACAAGCCGTTCTCCTGGTCATGCGGAAGACCCCCTGCTATGGTCAGCAAACTACTTCGGGCTCTATTCAGTGTAAAAACCTGCAGCCCTTGGACTCTCATTGAGCAACGACAGCTCTCTTCCTTCCCAGCTGCCTCTCCATTCTGCCAAGGAGCAACAGAAGCACTTCCCAGCCCCAGGATCTGGCCTTGAACAGAGGTTATAAACCTCCTTCTTACAGGAAAGACGGTGCTCGGGCAGAAGCAGCACTTGTGAGTCCACCTCCATATCTCATCTTCCCCTGTCACAGGGTTTAGGGATTCAGCCTTTCCCATTTTCCTTTGCTCTGGCTGCAGTTCCGCTGGTCCAGGAAACTGGCTCATACCTAAGCTTTCAGCATTGCCTGTTTCTGGCATGAGCATTCAAAAACAAGTCTTTACCTTTTAAGGTCTGATGCAGGAAACCAGTCTTTGGGATCTGGAAAGCAGAACTTGGGAATGACCTTTAGCCTCTCTTCAGTATCCTTTGACTGTCTGAAGGGATGTTCATGCTGGAGGGGCGACACATGCATTTGAAATCACTGAAGTGTGGTGCACAGCTGCATCATTGAAAACAATGGGAGACAGTATCTTCCCATATCTTCCCAATGCTGAACCATCAGATAGCTAATGCACAAGCGTAGGAAAACATATTCTGATTCTAAGAGATTCCCAGTTCCCTCTTGCATCTTTCCTGGTGATTGGACCTTTGTAAAATCACCCAGCTGGTCTTGCTAAAAACTGAGTAAGGACTTACAAGCATGGCCAAGTTTATTGGGGAATGAAGCTAGAACTGACCCCCCCCAAGTGATGGTTGCGTCAGCTTGCCTCAGTTCTATTCCTAGATGTGAAGATCCTAAAGGAACAGGAACGCGTTCAGCTGGTGATGTGCAGATCGCTCATAATTCAATTGCGAAAAGAGTGTATCCAAATCACATGTTCCAGTTACCATGTGTGGGCTCAAGTCAAATCCCTCAAAGACTACAGGACAACTTTCCATGCTCAAAACTGCCCAGAAGGGGCAAAAGGAACATTTTCATAGAATCATAGAATGGTTAGAGTTCAAATAAGAGAGATCACATTTAAGTATGAAAAGCCACCAAGAAGAGGAAAGTTTACTGCATAAAGCTGATTTTAGACACTGCACTGTCAGTCAGCACATCTAGGCTACTCCGGTGCCCCAAGCTGTGACAGCATGAAGGAGCCGTTAGGAAAACAGTACAACATTTTCACAGAGTAACACTTGTACAAAAGCTTTGATGTTCTTGGGCACGCAGCCCAAAGAAGAGGGTGACAAGCAGATTACTTGGAAGCAAGGCTATTTTTAGAAGGGAGACAAATCTGTAATGAGAACACCTCCATAATTACTGGGCAATGTTTCCTGCAAAATCCCAACACAAAAGACTGTCCTATATAAAGTCACCCACCAGCACACTGT
This sequence comes from Larus michahellis, assembly GCF_964199755.1. Lineage (NCBI taxonomy): Eukaryota > Metazoa > Chordata > Aves > Charadriiformes > Laridae > Larus > Larus michahellis. Next base: position 7,740,728 of record NC_133916.1, read on the forward strand.
AATTTGAGCAGAGGATAAATAAACACTGAGAAAATAACTTGTTTTGTTATTACGTTTAGAAAAGCCAGTGAAGAGCCCCATGGTACAGTTGGTTCTGATTGTCTGCTTGGGCAGCAGGAAAAGAACAATGCGCTGCCCTTCCCAAAGGCGATGAACAGACTGAGAGGCTGCACCAGGGAAAAGCCAAATCTGTTTACATTCCCTTCTTCCTGCTAACACCCTGAAGTTTGCACTTTTAGCAAACATTATTTACGTATGTTCAGTTTTACCCACTAAATTAAGACTGCGCACTCTTTCTGGCTTTAGTCTCTTACTCATTTTGTGAATCCAAAATATTTACACATTTCAGCCACTATAGAGTTATTTGCACACAAATTCCTTATGCAGCTGGACACTAGGTCCTGCTGGAGTCCCACATAACCTCCCTTAATGAATCTGACATCTCCTTCTCTATTTGGATGATATGCAGATTCTTCAATAATCTCTGGCTTACTCCTGATAGCACAGATAGAATTACTTCGGTTTTGGTGGAAGGCAGCAGGTACAAGCCTAGATGGTGACAACTGAATATTCATTTCCATCTGGAAGCACAGAAGCAAGCACCAAGGCTCCATCCTCTCAGCTTCACAGAAACTACTGCGTACACCGAGTCACAATTCAGAGTCACACACTGACCTTGCCATCCATTTGGGCTGAACAGAGAGAAAGAGCTCATTTCAAATGGCTTGTACTACAGTACTTTAACTTCCACAGTTCTCCTCTGCTTTTTGGGGACTAGTACACATGGCTTTGTCATTATTATTTTTTTTTTTTCCCAGAAAAGCATAAATAAGCATAAAAGCCCTGGGATTCTAGTTCCTGTGCACCATCAGTCAAATTGCTTCACTCCTTGTTTACAAATCATAGACTACCAGGATGAGGTCGTGCCAGCTTTGGGAACAGAGCACTGCACTCCCCTTCCTCTCCTGCAGGCTGCCTCAGCACTGTGTCGCAATAGAGTATGGCTTTATTAGAATTAGAGTAGGAGCCTTCCTAGTTCCAAAAAAAGACAGTAAACTCATTATCAAGAAAGAGATTCAACAAATGCCCAATGCTATACATCAGGTCTGTAACAGACCAAGGTGCTTCATATTCCAAGCCTGTATCCCAACCAGTGGGGCACCTTCACCAGTACAGAGCTTGGGAAAGGATACACACTGCAAGAGGAAATAAACAGCTGCTGAGTGTGTTTCGTGGGCAGGCTTCCATGCAGCTCCTACCTTGCTGGGAAACTGCTGTATGATCTGTGGTGTGTATGTCATCTCAGATGCCTTCTTGTGCAGCGACACCACCACAAACAGCTCAAACAGACGCTGCTCCTGAAGCTCTATCAAATCCCTCTCCAAAGTCTGGTAGTGCGGATTCCTCTTGGCGGCCAACTGCGCCTGCAGCAGGCACCTCTGCTGACCTGAAGAAAGGACAAATCCAAAAGCAGCCTGTGGCTATCAATGCCACACACCCACAGGTCACAGAAGAGGACTCGTCACCACCTTTAGAAGGGGAAAAGAGACAGGTGCATTTGCCTAACATCACCGCTGCGCTCTACGGGACTCGGACTCCTGCATCAGCTGCTCAAGCACTGAGCTGTTCCAGACAGGGGAGCAGCAGGTCTGCAAATCCCTCTCACTGATAAGCTAGCATTCTCCTGCTGTCCTGACATTCCTTCCACATATCTATGGTGGTGCAACCCTCCCCTCCTCAGGCCACTCGGTGCTTGGCGCGATTTCCCCCCACCTGGGTCACACAACAACCCAACATAAAATAGGAAAGAATGTGAAGGGCGATGGACCAGAATTTACGGCAATCCCTTAGTGCACCTGGCTCCCTTGGAAACAGTCGATAATTGATCACCACCTGACAACACCTGGACGGTGGCCCAAAGAGGGAAGCGATACCAGAACCTCAGGATCTAGCAAGTTCTAGGCTTCTGCAACTGGCAGAAAATACCAGAATATCCCATTGTCTGAGTTGAGCTGGACCAGAAAAGTACCTGAAAGTCGATTATCTTGGACCCTATAAGTAGTGAGACCCTTCGAGCTCTCCTGGATTGCAGCACGCTGTGAGCAGCATCTCCCCTGAGCTGGGACGCTCAGGCAAACAGCTCGAGGGTTAAAGGGCCTGGGCGAGTCAACCTTCTCCAGCCTCAGTTATCACCGCTGAGGGACACCAGTTGTGAGTATTTACTCTAAACTCCTGAGAGGGAAATTTTAACTATAGGCTAGCCTCTCATCCGTCCACCTCTATCTGTCTATGTGTTCCCAATATACACATTAGCTCTTACAAGAGTGGATGTTCACATATTCTACTGGATCCAAATATTTTCTGTCTCCTTGTTTATATGTTTTTGTGTTCCTACACATATATATTGATTTAGGAAAAGGGGCACCTGTTGGCTCACTGGAGTCACCCCCTGCAAAGGGACATTAGTCCTAGAAGTTAAAGACTCGTGTGGTCTGTGCGTGTGACTCCCTGAATCGTGCGTGTGTTTATAAGCTTTGGTGTTTACACCAATATATTGATTTGAATACCTTATAGTAAGTTAGTGTGAATCTTGTAATTTTCGAATCTGTAATTAGGTCACTGTTCAATTATTTTGTTAAATTGCCTTGTAAACCCTTAAACTGGTTAATGATTAAGTGCAGCTAAAATTTAACCTCTTGATCCGCCTCAAATCATTAACAAATTTTGAATTGCTGCTAAATCATAACCGTGTCAAATATCTCAGTAGCGATGAGGGAAGCCCAGCTGCGAGAAGCAGCCCAGCTCCACCAGTTCAGTAATTGCCAGGCAGCCACCCCGTAAAGCATCAGGAGCATTCATGAGAGGCAGAGCCAATTTCCTGGCCAACAAACCTGCAGGCTGGCACATCCCAACAGGCAGTACGGACTCACAAGCACAGGCACAGCACTCTGTTGTAAGAAATTCCTGTGGCCCAGGCACCATGACACATTCTGGACGCTTTGGAAACAACTCTTAAATCAGGCAGTGACTCAGTCACTGTATTTCTGCTGAGACTCTTCACTCCCCATTACTCTCCTTAACATAAAAAAGTGGAACTTCACTATTTGCTCTAAATTAAGGCCTTCTGTACACTTCCCTCCAAGTAAATGAAAAGCCTCAAACAATTCGGTTGCTCCTTTTTGCTAGATGCTTGCTTAGAGACATGACAGGGTCTCTCATCAGGGCTGCTGGGCAACCATTACCATCTCGCACGCAAACCTCACCCATAGAGAGACTAAGACCTCTTTGGTCCTTCCCACACCAGCTAAAACCAAGTAGGTATTTCAAGTCTGTAGCTCAAACTCAGGACTGTGGAACCAGACAAATAACCATGTGATTTCTCCCCAGAGGAAAGGGTATTTCACACCATTATACGTATAAAACAGAACCCAGGGAAGGAAGGAGGGGGAAAATAACCCCAAGTGTTTGCAGCAAAGGTGATCCAGGGACAATCTCCTGCAAGACATATTTTAGTTAACTGTGACATTACCAACCCAAAAATGAATCTACTTCTAGCAAATGGCAGATTAATGGCATTAAACCTCAAGGGCTCAGGAGAAGTGGCAAAAATAGAGGTTGATTTGTCACAGCAACAGCTCCCAGCCTTGGCCATGCTGCCTCTTAGATGTTCCCCGTCTCGGCAGAAGCCACAACTAGTCAGTGTGCTTGTCCCATTACAGCCTAAGCCAAATGTGTAGTGCTGTGGGGACAGGACCAGCCCCTGTGAGTCACTCACTTTTTGGCTGATTTTCCGTATCACTTTCATTCCCACTGGTTTCACCTGAAACACACATAGTTTTCACTTATTAGCCATGCAGAACAACTTTGGGCAACACCCAAAGTTGGGAAAGAGAGAGAACTTTAGATTCATCAGACCAACATCAACCAGGGCTACCCACCTCTCCCGCTCAAAGCATCAGCAAAGAACAGCCGGTACTGGCAAATGTGCTACCACAGTACATTTCAAAAAGCAGAGTTGATATCAAGTCACTGTTTCCAGTTAAACCACCTTTTGGTGAGCTGAACACAGGCAAAGGACAGAAACCAGCTAGTTATTTGATGCTGCTATAAAAGTTAACAGCGTTGCTGAACAGAATATACTACAAATAAAGACTATACCACAACTTCAAAGTCAGAAGAACACAAGAATATCACTTTAGAGGCACTAAAGCAATGAGTAAAGTAGACATAGGTAGTTCTTGTGTCAAGTGGTTTTGTGGGCAATTTTTGGGTTTGTTCTGCTTTTTTGAAAAAGCACTTTTAACCAGTAGGCCAGCTCTTCAGGAATCACAATGGAATCTTCCATTTGTGACTGTGTTAAACTTGGGTTCGGCAAGCGTTCCCAACGTTAGCGGTGCTGAAAGCTCAACAGTTCCAGCTGCGAGACATGGGGTTCAGCACTGTTGAGTCAGCCCAGCATGAGCTGCAGGAGGTGGTGGTGCCTGGGCTGCAGCAGTACCCTGGGTGTACAGGAATTGTGCCGTGCAAGAGGTTTATAGCAAAGAAAACGCTGCTGGAGACCTCTATACCTTTCACTGGAGGTGCTTCTCTCCCAGCAGGACCGAGCAACTTCACCCTCTTCTTTCCACGCTTAGAATCAAAGATTTCCTGTATTTTCAGTACCAGCTGAAATCCAAAGCAGAAACAGAGGTTAAGGTCGGGGTACAGAAAAGGGTCAAGGTGCCAACAGACTGCAGCCCAACAACTACATGGAGCGCTACAACACAGGAAAGGCTGCTCGAGTCCTGTCAGCGACCCTGGCTCAGAGGCTGCTTGTATAGCACTTTTAGCACGCTCACCGGATAACAAGTGGGCACAGAATTCCTGCTACAAGAGAGATTACTGTTAGCACAACTCCAAGCTGACACCAAACCGTACAAGCATTCTGGAAGTTATCATACTTGGCTTACCAAACAGATGTCAGACGCAGCAAAGTGTCTAGCATCATATCTCCATTTCCTATCAGAGAGCCCAACCGCAAAGGCACTTGCAAGAATACCTTATTAGCCCTCCACCACAAAGGACCCCGAACTCCGCGTGCTCTCAAGCTTCCCAGTTCTTTCCAAGCCCAGAAAAAGCAGAGCGCTCTCAGTGTAGCTTGGGCTTTGTTTGTTTTGGGTTTTTTTTTTTAAGTTTTCTGCTGTACTTGGCTGTCAGACAGCTACAGTAGGTTCCCCAAAGCACCATGTCGTCACAGAACAAAACTGCTCTTAAGTACAGTCCTTGTCCCAGAGTAGTTTGCTAAAATGAAAGGATTATGTACTTTAATTTTGCACAGGTGAAGAAAGACAGTGGAACAGAACAATGGGTCTATGCTGCAGGGACACCACAGACCTGGTCCACTGGAAGAAAAAATTTGGAAAAAAATCATAGCCCAATGCAGACTAAGGTACAGACATGAAAGACAGGTTAGCATTTAGACGCTCCAAGTCAACCCTGTTAACCTTCCTTCCACTGCTCAAAACGGCCTTAAAACCAAAGTCCTAATGCTTTCTGTCACTCCTTCACAGGCCTCTGGACTCCCTCAGCTGCCAGGTGTACAACGCTGCTGGCGGCTGCTGCACCCTGCGTGTCAAAGGCAGCTATCACTTCATTGTGAGGAAGGATTTAAGCTAAACTCAGTGAGCAGGTCAAGTTCATTCTTGTCTCAAGTTAAAAATTCATTAAATGCTCCCACTGAATGTAGTAGGGTGGGGCTCAGCCATTTGTCACCACAAATACTACATAAAAAGGAAGATAATTCAGCAAAAGAACCTGTTTTTCAGCTCAAGCCTTTATCCCCAGCTCAACAAACTAGGCTCAGGCTCTTCTCCTTTTCAGATCTATTTCTCCCCGTTCTCTGCATTAGCCAGTCCACCCACCCAGCCCGATGAGGCTGCAAGGAAGAAATCAGCCCACAGCAGCCAGCAGTGCTTCTCCAGCGAGATCTGCCTGCCTTCCCCTCCACCATCCAGCCTCACCTAGAGGATTCCGTTTCTGTTCTGATTTTTGTGCAGTTTAGTCACCAGTGAAAGATACTGGGTGTGTTTAAGGCAGCTATGTGTTTCTTAAGCAATAAGTAAGGTTTTTCCTTTTAGACTACAATCCTTTTCTCAATCTCTCAAACAATCTTGGCTCAATTCCTTGTGAGCAAAAAAGCGTGCTCCCTGCATGTAAATTGTTACCAGACTTTTGGAACAGGTTTGCGTTTGGAGAATGTTTTCATTTTCTTCCAAATTAAAGATACTCTCCATCACAGCATTTTCACAATCTTGCCATTTCCTTCTTGATTTTACAGGCCTACAGTTTGTTTAAAAACACATAGAGAAGTTGCTTGTTTCTCTAAAGTACTTAACATTTGAAAAGCATTCTGCAGCTGTCCAACTCTACCTCACAGTCTTGTGCAATTTGAGAAAATACACCCAATTTTCACAAGAAACAACGATCTGCAGAAGTCAAATGATTTCACCATGGCAAAAGTAAGCTGTTGCCACTACCACAACTGGAATTTGAGTCCTATACACCAAGTGCCACTACAGTGGTAGCCACAGCTGTCCTAGAGCACATGCTGCATTTTATCACCGAGGGACTTGAGCTGGTGACCGATACTAGTATCTAGAAAGATTCCCAAAGCATCAAATGAGAATTACAACAGAGTCCTCCATCGTAAAGGTGGATTAAAAGCCTTTCTCGCTACCCTGGCCTCGGAAGCACATCTGCCTTTACACACAGGCAGGAGGGAGCAGCCAGAGGCAGCAGAGGGGAGAACTTTGTGAAATGCGCTTATCCCTAAAAGCTGCTCTTCACCCCCAGACTATGAAACAGCTGCAAAGGAATGTTCCTGATGGCAAGTCAAGAACTTCCATCTAACAACTCGGTGCCTGTGTTGAGAACGTAAGGGTCAGTCTTAGAAGCCATCAGGAGCAAGGGACACGTACACACAGTTCTACAGAGCTGTCCCTTTAGCTCACAGGGAGCTTCCTTGCATTCCTGTGCCGCATTCAGCACAAAATCAGCATCATCACACTTCACGGAGGCATTGGGAACAAGGCTTAAATGACAAAGCATGAGGAAGAGCTAGTATTGACACACAGCACTGATCCACGGGTCAACACCTAGTGCTACATTTGCAGAGTCTTGGCCAACAAAATCACCACTGCTCCAGCCAGAACTGGAACTCTGTTTTTTGATCCCCGAACATCTGTCCTGCTGCTTGGGAGGGAAATGGTTTGAGCAGGGTCACTTGTCCACACACACAGCAGTGCCAACCAGCATTCACCTGCCAGATACACAGCTCTGTGGCCACTTACAAAGCACTTAGAAGGTGCTAGACAAAGCAACAAGAGTTCAAAATGCCATGCAAGAAGTAATGTTTCATGTTAAATCTCACCCAGGGCAAGTTCTTTCTCTTGCTAGCAGCCTCTACTGCTCGGAACAGCTTCCACTCAGTCAGTGTGACAGGCAGCGTTGTGTCCTTCACCATTTTCCCTTGGAAACTTGTCTGGGAGGGCTTTAGCTCAAGAGTCTTGCGACTGAGGAAGGGAGGTTTAGGGGGAGGCTAGAAAACAGAATCGGAAGAGATGGTTAAGCACAGGATTAAGTTTTGGTCCAAGCTCAGAGTCAAAGGAGTCGCATTACAAATTATTAACTCCCTGCAGCCTCCTGCTCAACCAAGCTCTCCATCCCACCCCACACACTCAAGCATCTCATCAACACTCTCTTGTTCCTATTCTTTTGCTCCTGAGCGGCTTAATCAACTGCCACTGTTGATTAAGTTCAACAGCTGTCTGTTCATTATCATTTACACTAATAGCAAACAATAAAAAATAAGGAAAACCAATGATATAGCGGTGGGGAATGTGGGGCCAGGGGGAAGCACAAAACAGGGCCCTTGGGAGGATGACTCTCTGTGACAATTTACATGACACATGACAATTTAATCTCCTCACTCTACCTTGGGAGCCCTACTGGTGCTCCGAGGAGGTGGTAGCTTCCAGACAGATGGGACCTTCCACAAGGGTAAAGGCAGTGCTCCAATGTCTTCATAGGGGTTCTCTTTTGCAGGACCTGGAAAAAGTGTTGGACAGGGGATTTATGAAAGGAGGTAAAGTCCTGTGTTCTTGCAAGGGATTTAAGCAGGGAGAGTGTGCAGTTGTCTGCCAAGCCTTAACAGGGTCTGAAAGAGCCCTGTTTTAAGATGGTTTACATTCCCACCCCTCAAAGATCCTTCCAGCCCACTACCATCAACTTGGCAAGCTGTACATAGTCTCAGCAAAATAAAACACTTCTACCACCGCAGAGCGAGTAGCTCTATTGCAAAGCAGGCAATTTTGTCAGTGTTTACACTGATCTCTGTGCAGCACTCAAGCAAAGCTTCTGAAGAGCTAATAAAGAAATCAGCTTAGCACAGGCCAATTCTAGCGACCTTCCATGACATCTGAAATCAGGCTGCTCGCATCCAGACAATTACTAACATCAATAAAGGATCACAGATGGGGAAGACCTTAAAAGTCACAGAGCTGGAAAGGGCCTCAGTGCATTCTCATCTTCATTCCTCCCTCCCAGGCAAATTTGCTACTCTTAAATAAAGTGAGTGCATCGCCCAGAAGCACAGGCACTTACAGATAATGTCCTCGTAGATGTTGTCTTCTGACTGTGTGTAGACGAGCCTGGATCCTGTACTGCCATTTGTCTCTTCTCGAAGTCTGTGGAAGTTGGTCGTTCCTATCCGGTTGCGGAAGCCCTGGATGTCCTCAAACTCAAAAGATTTCCTAGAGGAAAACCAGAGTAACTTTCTCTAAAGGCATCTGCATGCACCAGTGAGTTGCTGTCTCCAGTCCACACAGAGCATGGTCCTCCTCAGGGCCATCGAGCACTCCGGACTCTCTGATTCCCAAGTGTTGGGGTCTAACCCCCACCATCAGCTCAGCCCCACACAGCCACTCGCTTGCTCCCGCCCAGTGCGATGGGGGAAGAGGTTCAGAAGGGTGAAAAGCGAGAAAATGCATGGGTCAAGAAAAAGACAGTTTAATAGGTAAAGCAAAAGCTGTGCACATAAGCAGGAAGGCATTCAGCCATCTCCGGGAAAGCAGGGCTCCATCACACGTAACAGTGACTTGGGAAGACAAACGCCATAACTCCAAATGTCCCCCCCTTCCTCCTTCGTCCCCCAGTTTTTACTGCTGAGCACGACGTCATCTGGTCTGGGATATCCCTCTGGTCAGGTGGGGTCAGCTGTCCCGGCCATGTCCCCTCCCAGCTTCTTGCCCACACCCACCCCATCGCTGGTGGGGCGGCGTGAGGAGCAGAAAAGGCCTTGAGGCTGTGTAAGCACTGCTCAGCCATAACTAAAACACTGGTGTGGTATCAATACTATTTTCATCACAAATCCAAAACATGCATCACACAAACTACTACGAAAAAAATGAACTCTATCCCTACCAAAACCAGCACACCAAGCGAGTTCTATTCGCTTACTCTGGGACATTTTTAAATTAAATTAAAAATAAAGTTGGAGGCTCCATGGCCAAGCACACTCCAAGTAGGTATGGTGAGTCCCAGCCTGTCACAGAGGCAAGAACCCAAAACATGTTTTGCAGACTAAGCACTTGCAGCAGCTCTCAGAATTAGGGCACTGTTTTCTACTGGACCTCTCCTACTGCTTGTGCTAAGGGTGTTACTGCATTCGCGAGTTTGCATTTTCATACACTTGGCCTCCACTTCTAATTTATGTCACAGAGGTCACAAAGGAGCTGGCAGGGATTTAGCCCATCATCATAAAATTTGGTTCGCTGCTGCACGCTTTGCCATGGTGAAAGGAGGTTTCAGGAGTCCTAGCCACATCTCCACCTATCACGTTCACAGAACACAGCAGAACTAGCTCAGAGGTTTTTTCACTCCGTAACAGGGACCTACGTATGGGAAAGAGGGAAAAGTGGCCAAATCTACTGCAGCAGGGGTACCCATAACTGGCAGTCTCCAGCTTTAAGCAACTAGAGAATCTCACTCACAGGGAAGCAGCAGCATTTAACAGCCATGCTACCCCAAGAGAAAGCTATTCTGTAATCCAGAAATTGCAGCTGAGGACAAGCTCAGGGCAAGAAGCTGACAGCACTCTCCCCGGGCCCACAGACTGTCATTCAGCTCTGTTTTAAGGTGTGGGACTGACAGCTGTTTGGAGCTTTTCGCCTTCTTTCAAGATTATCAGCAGCAAAAGCAGCACATACTCAATGCTGGAAAGGGGATACTTTCATCCAGAAATATCCTCTCCCCATCAACAGAGGCATCATCAGTCCTAGCACCTCCTCAAGGATATGGTAGCAAGCAAACTGTTTAAATCCATCTAGAAAGAGATTTAAGGAAACATGTTTCAGACACGAGAGAAGAATCGATGTACCTCTGGGTTCTCCCTCTGATCCTCCTGGTGGCTGTTCTCTTCTCAGGATTGTTGGAGGATGACACCAAATCTCCTCCATGCTGCTTTTGTAGGGGAGCTTCCCTGCTAGCACTGGCATCACTACAGCTATCAGCACCCTTCTCTGCAAGATAGCGGAAAGTCCTACGGGGCTTGGGTGGTGGGACAACAGATGGCTCCTCCTCTTGCCCCTCAGCCTCAGTGTAAATGCTTTTCAAGCTCCTCTCTGCCCTGCAGAGAGGGTCCACTCCTTTGATTTTAAGTTCTGTTCCCGTGGAGCCACACCTCCCTTGCTTCCTCTGAAGGTCCAAGGGAAATGGTGGGGCTTTGCCAGGCAGAAGGGGATCTACTCTCCTCCATAGACCTTGTGAGGTATAGAAGTTCCCTGGGGGCAGTCTCGCCCCGGGGTGCAGGAAGCCTGCTTGCCACTCTCCTTTCTCCTTGGCTTGGGAAGCGAGGCCGCATGCACAGGGCTTGAGGTCACCACAGTTATCAATCTGCAAGCAGCTTCGTGCATCTTCCCTGAAGTCCAAACCCAGGCTCTTTGGATCTTTGGACCCAGTCTTTCCGCCCTTCTCTGTATGTTCCGGCTTCACTCTGGGTAGAGCATCGCAGCTGGGATCATACTTTACTCCAAAGTCCTTCGGATGCTGTTTCTCCTTGCTGGAGCATCCTCGTGTCCTCCCCTCCCACTGGGAGATCTTCTGTTTGATGTTGCGGCAGTGGCTCCGGGAGAGGGTCTGCACAGCAGAGCGGGAGAAGTTACTGTCCACTGACCCTGTTGGGTGCATGGCAAGTGCCAATGTGCTTAAAAACACCCCATCTCCAGCCTTGTCCAGGTCCACCCGTGCCCTGCACACATCAAGCTGGCATGAGACTCCAAAGCACCCAGTTGTGTCCAAGAGCCCCAGGGTGTCAGCTCTGCACAGACTGCCTGCTAGCACGACCTGCGGACAAAAAGAAAAGAACCGTCAGCTGCACTCCAGCCATACACAACACCAGGAGGTCCCAGCTGCTCTCTGGCAGTTGCTGAAGAACATTCCTCCCCAAATCACACGTTCAAGACTGGCTTCCAGAGCACGCTCCCCACAAAGCCTGTTTCTGTAGCACACATCTGGGAGGGCTAACAAAAGGAAGTCGAGGTCTCACTGGCTTAAGAAACAAACAAAACACCACAACAGGAACGAAACACAGCCAGGGATCCCAAGGGTCCAAACTCAAGGAAATTATTTAATGGCACAGGAACACAGCAGCAGGGCCTCTCTGCAGCAGAGCCCTCAGCAAGCCCCTGGTACCAATGGAGGCCAGGCAGGAGCACTCAGTTTCTCCTGATGCCCTGTACCTCAGACAGCACAAAGCCAAACCACTGCAGCACGGTGTCTTCACACAGGAGGACTAGGACAGTTGTGATGACTGGAGAAGAGCCCAACTGCATTCCTGATCCCAGAAGTGCTCTCCTGCTGCACAACACAAGTGAAAACCTGTCTGATGTTCTGCTTGCCAACACCTAACCTAAACGTGCCATCAGAGAGACTGGAGGGCAGTGGTGCCCAGCCTGGGGCTTGCAGCCAGGGGACGTTTTAAAAGGCATACAGAGGCCAAAAGGCAGAGGAAACTGGTGAGTTCCCATGCTCAAGAGGAAAATAGCCCCATGTTTAGATCAGCAGAGAAGGAACGGTAAAGAAAGCCTATGACTGCTCCCACCCCAGCAGAGCCTGCACAAACAGGAGCTATGCTGTTTGAGACTACCCCAACATATAATCCAGAGGATACAGCAAACAGTCCTCCAGATAGTCCTGCAGCAAGAAAAGGCAGGTGAAACCCAGGGAGAACCTGGGTGGCTGTACGGACTCAGCACCTACAGGTCCTGTATGACCTCAGTACAGCCACTTCACGTGTGGAGTCCCCAGCCTTGGAGCCCTCCAGCTCTACCTGTAGCTCACAACACATCCCCAGCGTTCTCAGATATGCCAGCAGAGCTGAAAACTCATCTTGTACAGAAGACAGCAGCCCAAAGGCTCTAATATGCTCCGCTCCTCCCTTTCTCCAGTTACCCCATTTCAGAGGTCCCAACCCTCCAGGTCTATTTAACGTTCACCATTTGTATGAGGAGACAAGCGCTCAGCAATGCTTGGGCTCAGGCCAGGTCGCCATGCAGCAAGCCTGGCCATGCTGCCTTCAGTAACATTCCCCGTGCACTACGAAGTCTCCCTGCAAAGGCACAACAACAGCAGCAAGCAGTCCCCATTCCACACATGCAGCGAAACCAGAGGACCTCTGCAGAAAGCAAGAGAGACTTGCTGCAGGTGGGAACGCAGGTCATAGCCAAACACAGCCTGTACTCAGGCTCCACCTGACAGATCCAGCCAGCTCCTGCTGCCAAAACCTGGGTACGTGTCCTCTGAAGCTGCTAGCACAACACCCCAGAGTCTCCGCTGACTCCCCTGAGCCTGTAAGAATTTGCAGAACCAAGGATGGAGAGCAAACCAAGCTGGAAGACAGAGGAGCTTAAACCTGCCTGACAAGGGCTCATGCCCCATGCTCCAGGCTGGGTGTGGAGAGCCCCCGCTGCAGCGGAGGCTGGCACCTTTCCCACCCGTGACACTGCACCTCAAATTCCAGGGCTCCGGTGCCACCAGCTCGGTCCCTGGTGTTGCTGATCTGCTTAGCAGAGGTATTTGTGGGGCACATAAAGGAAAAGCACTGGCCTTGGCAGACCTATTTGATATAGTTAGTGGGAAAGCTTATTGATGTAGGACAGCCCAGGGCTCCCCAAGCAACTCAGTGATGGCTTTGGCACGCATGGCACCAAGCCCTGGCTCTCTGCTGCACTTTCACACTCCCTACCAAAGCAGCATTGCTCACTGTGGCAAGAAGCTCACTGCTGCCTGTCTCCACAGAGAACAGAGTGGGTTCTTGCAGTCTGGCATTGCTTACCACATTGTCCCAGACAGCTGTTGGTAACTCTCCCAACTCAGCAGTGAACGAGCTGAACTTGGACAACCAGCACGGCACCGCATGCCCCCGCTCCCCATGCCACCAGCAGCAACCCACAGGCAGTGGACAAGCCAGCAGAAGACGGAAAGAGCTGAACAAGTTCAAGAATGAGAGAACACACGGCCCAGCAAACCTCTCCGCACCTCCCCGAGCCCCTGCCCTGGTACCGCACCCGCAGAGACCCCCGGCCCTCTGCCCCAGTTCGCTCCTATAAATAGCAGTTGTTTCCAAAACATCCTGAGCCAGAGCAGAGCCATCCTTCCTCAATCCCTGCCTGCACAGCCCTGATTAGCAGACAGGAAAGAACTTTCACCTTTCCCGTGCCATTGCAGCCACTCTGCAGCAGCAGCGCCCGCTCCCGAGGACCTGCAGCACAAACCAGCAAAGAAGCAAAGGCTCCGATGGGGAAGGGCGGGCTCGGAGAGGGGCAAAACAGCCTCCTCTCAGCCAGCGCAGCTTTAGACCAGGCACAATGACTCCCTGCCAGGTCTTCAACCACTGGATGGAGGACTCGCACAGGGACAGGCCCCTGGAAAGACCTTGCAGTGTAGGGCAATGGGCTTATTCACAGGACTAAGCACTGCGAGGCCAGCGTATGCCATCATGGAGCCCACGCATGGCACCAACAGCTCCCTGATTCACCAGCTTCCCTGATTCCCAGCAGCTTCCGTCCCCAAATGCACCAGCCATCAGATTCCCGGGGCTCTGACCAGCGGCCCGGCAAAACACCTGCAGGCAGCGTCCATGAGGGCAAATCACTGCATAGAGGGGGCCGAGCAGCCCCACTCAGCGTCCAGCCGGGTCCATCCTTGGAGCGCGCGGGGCTGCTGTGCTCAAGAGGGTCTGGTCTGCCGGCCGCCAGGTGCCCTGTACCCCTCTTCTTGCCACTGACAGTAAGGGTGCCACAAAAAGTGCATTTGCTGTAGTCTCCTCAGCCAGCCTGACATTCTTCTGCTTCCTGGTATAGGGCCACGACCCAAGTCAGCCTAACGCTCCGACCTCTCCCACTGTCCACATCGGTGCTTCCATGATGAGGCACAGCCAGCAACTGAGAAACACGTGGAGAAGCTCGGTCCCCACCAGCACGCAGGTCCTGGTGAAACTGTCTCTGCCATGCTGCCTCTGCTTCTGCTCACTGACAAGTGCCCACAGCTCAAGCAGTTCACCCAGTGCTCGAGCGATTACCTGACTCGAGCATCCAGAGCTACATAGACCCACGTGCGGAAACAGGATCCACATGGAGTTTATTTCTTCTCCTGCAACATAAACCTACTGAGTGATATTACTTCTCCAGCCAGGGAAGCTCCATGCACTGGCTGGACAACTAATATTACTTAGAAGGTGAAGCAATAAACTTCACTCACCCAAGAAGCTGTACAGTCTGGAGTGCAACAGTGAAGGTCTTTCCAAGGCATGCCATTGATATTTGAACTACCAGATACAACTAGAAACACACGGCTCCCAGCTCATCTTAAACACAAAAGGTAGAGCACAAGTTTAAAGCACCCGATGTTCTCTCCTGCTCAGCGCTGCTCCGCCAGCCACAGCCCTGAACCGTATCTTCCAAAATAACCATCCAAGGAGGAGAAGAATGCAGCTCTTCACCTGTCCAGGCTTGCAGGGCAGACAGCTGCTATCAAGAACCAGGCATTTAATCTAAGCTCATCACGGGAGCCAGGGCAGGGGTAGAGACTGATCTTTGGTGAAGAAAGAGCAGACTGGGGTGGTCTGACCCAAGGTAGGTAACCCTCAGACACAGCCTAAGAAAGGCCAAAGCACAGCTTAGGGACACAGGACCAGCAGAGACCAGCAGAGTCAGGCAGCCAGCACTCGTATCTCAGGTGCCTTTCACAAACTAACCAGATTTAACATAACTGCTCTCTCTTGACCTCTCCTTCCAAACTTCAGTGCCTCCAGCATGCTTTCCAGCATTTCCACAGAAGCCAAATTTATCATCCCTACTGCATTAGTACTTACAGCAGTTCAGTGTAGTCAACTATGCTGAATTATTTCACTGAAAGCAGTAGTTTTGGGTAATGAGAAATTAAATAATTTGTAGACAAAGTATCACACATTTCTCCCAAAAGACAGCCTCTCCGATCCACACTGTTTGAAGACAGCTTCCGTATCATTATCCAAAGCAGAAGAATGAGACGCATTCACACCACATGATAGGTAGCCCCGACTCTTTTTCCAATTCTGAAAGCCAGAGAGCACGCTAAGCATTTTCCATGGAAAGTCTCAAGACAATTCTATTTCCTGAAACCATGCACTCAAGGAGAGAATGCTGCCAGTGCTGTCCAAGAATAAAATACTCTTTGATGCTGAGGTCAAGCCCACCCACCACAGGTGCTGCTGGTACCCCACAACCCCCGTGCCACAGATTAGCTAAACAAAGGCACTAACACACCATCTTACCTTATCCTGATGCACAACAGGCATGAAAACACGCAAACCACTGACTTGGCAAGCCCATGCGCTCCTGAAGCAATCTTTCAGTCCTTTTATAAGAGTCGTGCGTCTCTAAACCACCCAAGAGACCTCCTTGTCACCAAGCCTCCTGTGTTGGTAGCCGAATAAAAGACAGTTTCTGTTCTTCTGAAGTCTAGGGAAGCTGCCAGCTTGGTCCTGGAGGGATGAGGGGAGCAGCACAGCAGCAGGGACGCCTTCCAGAGTTCTCAGCTACTCCCATTCTGTTCAGCTCCAGAACAAAGCTGAAGCTTTTCTGAACAAAACTCTGCCATGCTAATGCCTAAAAGACATGGGCAGTACCAAACAAGCAGATTTTATATCAAAATAAGTAACGCTTCAGGAATGTGGTATGCTTAGTCATTTCCATCTCGATACAGAGCGACTCTAGTTATTAACTCATTTGAAGCTTCTGCATATAATGCTGAGGAATGGAGTTCCACCTCATCAGATAGGTGGGCCTGTAGAGCACAGCCCCTGCACACAGTCAATGTGATGCTAATCTTAATTACATGGCAAAAGGAGATTAAGTCTAACCTTTGCCGTGAGTCTTAAAACTTTTGTACTGACAGGAAAGATATATCTGGATCTTCCAGCTTTCATGTTTTTTCTGAAGTGATGAAATTCAACTTCTTGAAAGTAAGTCTTTACCCATGATTAAAAAAAAAAACAACAACAACAACAAAACCACTTTAAACATGTAAGCCCTAAAGGCTTTTATACCAGAGGACACACACATAGAACTCACAACGTACTATTTTTGAAGTCATGCTTTTTTAACCTGACTCACAGTATCTGAATGCTCAGGTTCGCAACGCTGAAAGCAGCAGTTGACTCAGATGCTACAGGCTGGCTGCATGCCCCAGGAATGCTGCAGCTTCGCACAAGAGCTAAGACCCAAAGAAGGGCCAGAGAGAAGGTTAAACTCAAAACATGAGTTATCCTGGAAGCCGTTTCTTGGTGCAGCTCTCAGAGGTGAGATTCCAGGCTTCCCCCAGGGCTGACATCACTGTAAAGCCATGACCACCTTTATTTCACAAGGGCCACCACAGATGGGCTGCACTGGGTCACAACCACCAGCCACTCATTCCTTTGGAAAAGTCTCAGCAGCACCGAGGCGGCCACCCCAAGAGGTTCAGAGGGTCAGACCAAGGCAGCACAGAAAACCTCTCAGACACACATCCAGGTAACATGTTCGCAGAGTTACGGGGAATGAGCCACAACCGTACTGCAAGACTGAGACAGGAATTTTGCCAAGCAGCAATGCACAGTGCTAGGACTCGGCACTCCAGGATGGATCCTCCAGCCAGCTGCTTCAAGCAGGAATGTTTTACAAGGCCACCACCATTGATTCCCCCCATTTTTATTCCGACACCCTCAGACATCGTCTGCACATGCCTTCCCTTCAAGGCAAACTGAAGCACGCAGTCCTGCATGTGCTTTCTGGGACAGAGTGCCCAAACTCTTTCAGGGTCCATTTTTTCACTCACCACATCCTATCCCTGCAGGAGTTTAACTTCTAAATGGTTAGATGGCAAGCAATTCACTCAATCCTGCCTGCAAGCCCCTGAAGGGACAACCAGTCTGAGCAGCGACTGAAACCAGACATCAAATGCCTGGGGAGCCACTGGACTCCTGGCCCTGGTCAGGACCTTTCCATTGCTCTAGCAAACACCCAGCCTCAGGCCCTCCCCTCGCCCCCCCAGCTAGGACGGGCTCCCGCACCTCCCCAATGGCTGATGGAGCCCTGGAAGAGCAACAACAGCTTCTGCAGCAGCTTCTCACTTCTCCGCTCCACTCTTCCTACCCGTGCAGCAAGGTCACCCGCTCACTCGTCCCTCCCTTCTGCAGCTGTGACAGACAGGGACAGCAGAAACCACAACCACTGTTGCCCAAATGCACATTTCCGGGGGCAAAAACAGCCCCTGCAACTCCTCTTCTGTTTTTCCTCCATTGTTAGGGCTGATGTAAATCCCAGGTGTTGAGGGGAAGAGCTCCCACCATGACTTGGGCTCTATTGCTCACAGTAGGCAGGTGCCCACTCAGACGGGCTGCATTCGGCCATGGAACAGAGGGGTCTGCACAGCGACCTGGGAAAGGCAAGGGGAGGCTGCTCTGTGCCAGCCTGCACCCCGCACCGGAGGACGGCGCTGCTAGGAGGGGCCCTACCCGCACATCACAGCCTACTAGTACGTGATTTGCCCTAAGAAACTCCGTGCTGAATCACAGAGTGGCTGAGGTGGGAAAGGACCTCTGGGCACCACCTTGTCCAAGCCCCTGCTCAGGCAGGGCCACCTCCGGCAGGTTCCCGGGGACCACGCTGGGATGGGCTTCCTCCACCCACCCCCCTGCGCAGCCTGTGCCAGCGTTCCGTCACCCCCAGAGTGAGAAAGTGTTTCCCGATGCCCAGGGGGACCCTCCCGTGTGGCAGCGTGTGCCCATCACCGCCCGTCCTGTCACCGGGCACCGCTGGAAGAGCCCGGCCGGGCCCTCTCCGCACCCCGCTCCAGGCGTTTGTGAGCACGGTGAGACTCCGCGGCCCCCTTCTCCGGGCAGGCAGGGCGAGGCGCTGCGGGGACAGGCGGGGCCGGTCACCGCTCCAAGGCAGCTGCTGGGCGTCCTCCACGGGGCCAGCTCCCGTTCGTGCGCTCCCTGCCCGCCCGCGGGGAAACGGCCCCGCCTGCCCGGGACCCGTTGGCGGGACCCGGCGGGACCGAGCTGCGGCCCCGCCACGGCCCCCGACAGCTCCGCGGCCGGCGGGGCTCCGGCCGGGGGTGGCGTCTGCCCGCGGCCGCGCTCGCCTCCCCGCTCAGGAGCGGCACACGCCGCCTCACCTACCCCTCACCGCCCCACCGCAGCCCCAGGCCCCCGCTGGGGCTGGGGCCGGCACCGGCAGCGACCGGACCGTGCAGCACCCGGGCCCGACCGCCTCCGCCGCGTCCGTCCAGCGGCCCTGAGCCCGGCCGCGACCACCCCGCGCGAAGTCCTCACCCCCCGGCCGAGCGCCCGCCCGAGGCCCCGGGCCCGGCGGGGCAGGAGCGGCCCCGTCCCGTCGCGCCCCCCGCCCCGTCTCACCGCCGGCGCCGCTCCCGCAGGACGCTCCCGGCGCGCGCCGGCCCCCGCCCATTGGCTCGCGCGGCCGCCACTCGCCCGGCCCCGCCCCCCGGCGCAGGGCGCAGGCAGCTGCTGACGGACCGGCCTTTACTGCGGGCACCCGCGCGCGCCGCCCGCCCGCCCTCGGCACCGCCGCCCCCGAGTCCGCCCGCGCTCCTATTCGGCTTTCAGCCCCTCGGCGATGAGGTTGAGCTCGTAGCACCAGGTCTCGTAGCGGTAGGCCATGCGGATCTGGGCCACGTTTGTCTTCCGGATGTCGTTGCCCTGGGGCCCCTCTTCCTGGTAGTTTTCCCCCAGGAACTTGGCTTTCTCCTGCCAGAGACGAGGACAGCGGTGCCGACATCAGGGCCCTGCTGGCAGCACCCGAGGGAAACGCTGGCTGCTGACGGGGTCCCCCGAGGGCTGAGCCCACGGAGCTGCCGGCCTGGCCCCGGGCAGGGACCCCTGTGGGCAGGGCCGAGCCCGCCCTCCCCGGCAGGCACTTACCTCGTGGGACAGGCCACACTGCAGGACGCTGTTTCTGGCAATTTCACACATGTCACAGGTGCTGAGCTTGAAGACTTGGGCAGCAATGGCGTACTCCTCCATCAGGGGCTCCTGCAGCCACAGGCTGTGTTAGAGGCCAGCAGCCTCTGCTGGCACAGCCCACGCTGATGCAAGGGCTGTCCAGAGATGGCCCAGCGTGACAGACCCCCTGCAAAGGCTGATGGCTTCCCTAAAAAACAAGGCCCATGCAGTCCCAGCCCCAGTGCCCAGACAGGAGGTGATCAGCTCACACTGTACCTTGGTGTAATGGAACTGCATGGGGTCATCTGTAGAAAGGGACACCATGAGGCCCTTCTGGTGGAAATCAGGCAATGGATTCTTTGCATACTCCAGGAAAAGGCTGTTGTTGCTGAGTGGGGACATAGCAATGGGAATCTGGGCAAGGAAGTACAGGTACTGCAACACTGGGCTCTGCAAAGGTGAGCAGAGTTGCCAGGTTAGGGATAACGTTGCTGCACCTTCTACCTCTCCAGGGTCAATCCTCAGATCAGCCCAGTGCCCCAGCCAGGAAATGCAGTGCACAGAGCTCATGTGTGCTAGAAAAGACACAGGCAAACTCCAATCCTCCAGGGCCCACATGAGGCCAAGTGAGTTCGAACCCGACTGATTTCGGAACTCAGCTGGCTGCAATGGTAACACACGTATATAATGATAGATCTGTGAGGCTGAACCCCTGAAATCTGAATACATTTCTCAGCTACATCCCCAAACACACCCAGTGAAACCCAGAGAATCCCGTAACCTCTGCCTGGAGCCAGGCTGTGTCAGTCTAACACAGAGGCACAGTTAACTGGCAGCTACAGTGAAGGCCAGCTGTGAACATGTTCTCCTCCTCTGCCATGCCTGCGCTGCTCTGTGGCAGACTATCCCACTTACCTTCTTGAGGTTGAGACCGTGGGAGATATTATCTGCTGTCATGAAGGCTGTAAGCAGATGTGTGAGGGCCCCGGCTTCCCCACAGTGTGGACGGAAGAGGAACGTGTTCATACCACGCTGCCTGGGCACATGGAAGAAGGACTCAGAGAAGGCAGGCAGCAAGGTTAGGTGGCATATGATGCAAGATTCCCTGACATCAGGTCCAGCGCTCCCCCTACCAGTGGGTTCCCAAGAATCCAGCTCGACCTAGGAGCACATTATTTGTTCTCTTTTCTACTCTACGCACGCAATAGATGTATCTCTGTAATCCCAAAGTTTTCACCTCAGTCCATCACACTTCCTACCGGGGAGTGTTTGGATTGCTCTAGGACATGAAGCTCCGAACTACGCTGGTGGAAGAGCAAGAAGGGCCCCACTTCTTCCACACCAACAATCAAAGAGCTGAGACAACTCATGAGGCAGCCCCACTTCTGCCAGCCCATCGTAGGTCCCTTAGCAGATCCTGGCCCTCACCTGCGTAGGTTGTTGAGCACCAGGATGTTGGCATACATATAGTATAGATAGTAGGTGTAGGATGGGTTCTTCTCCGAAGTCCACTCCTTTGGCTTTGGGCTTTTAGTGCAGAACATGTGTCCACTATGCTTGGATTCATCATCCACGCTGTCGAAGCCAGTGATCTGCTTGGCGAGGTAACAAAAAAGCCACATCTCAAAGCTCCGCACCTCGTCATGCCAAGGTAGGTTTGCTCATCCTGCCCCACTGCAGCTTGCCATAGCCCAGCTGTAGCCCGTCCCCCTTCCCCACTCAAGAGCAGAGCCAGGGCAAGGCCGCAGACTTTGCTTCTCACAAACCCCCAAGCTCTGTCAAGGGCTAGAAACAGAGCTCACACCAAACACCTCTGCAGGAGGTGAGTGGGCAGCATTTCTCACAGCGCCACAGCAGCCAGCTCAGAGTCTGCCCCCCCACCAGCACTTCTGCATACACACCCCCTTTCCCAAATGCGGCAGCAGGGCCACAAGCCCACTGATGGCATTTTCCATGTCAGGGCCAGTATCCGATTTCTTGTGCACAAATGGGAATGTGAGTGCTCACCACACCCTGACGATGTCATCAGGTGACACTCACGTGACGTAGAAAGACACTCAGCTCTTTGTGGGCTTGAGGATTGATAGTTGCCTCAAACACAGGAACAAAGATATTTTCCAGCATCTTCTCAAAGTGTGGGAGGAAATTCTTAGACCTGAACACATCACTGTGGACAGAGACAGGGATTAGCTGCTAGCAGAGGAACAACACAGCCCACTGTCCCCAGAATCCCTTCAGGATAAAAAATGAGGTATAGTAAGGCACTGTAAGGCACAGTGCTGCCTCAGACCCACGGCACATACTAAATCCTGGGTACTTGGATCATCCACTTCATGTTGGGAGAATAGACCCGATGATTGTTGAACCAGCTGGCTAGCTTGGGCCACTCCTCAGCTGATCGCCCATAGATTGAGAGGCGAGGCTCCGCATGCTGGTACTTGGCATCCTCCAGATCAGAGCCAACCTCCTGCAAACCAGAACAGAGAGTTGCATGGGGACCCTCCAGCCCCTGGGCACAGCAGCATCCCAGCTTGGCTGCTCTCTCCTCCCCTGTATTCTCACCTTGATGATGGTAGCAAAGTACTCGCCGTTGATAGCATTCTCCGTCTTCAGATAAAGGTCACGCAGCTCACTTGCACCCACAGGGTTGTACTTGTCATTGAACTTGTCAAAGCGCTGAAATGTCTGCCGCCCCTGGAGTAGGGAGGATCAGGGGCAAGTACTACACACACACTGGGTCCAAGCATAGCAGCTGAGCAGGGACGGATCCAAACAACCCAAAATGCGAAAGCCAGGAAGGAGCTGCTACATCCTGCCACAAACACTAATGTGCCCACGTCGTGGGTACAAAGGGAGGGGAAAAGCCATTCCTACAGGGATGGACGAGAGTGACCCAAGAGTCGTCTTACACTGAATGCCCTACCACTTACAGCATGGACATCCAGGGAATCCACTGTCAGGTCGTAGGGGTGCAGATTGAGCTGCTGGAAAAGCTGTTTTAGGGTGAGCTGTTTGCCCTTGGCATCATAAACTACACGGTCAGCATCCACACAGTATGATTGCTTGATGAACCGCAGAAGATGCTTCTGGTTCATGCAGGCTGCAGCATGGATGTGTGTGTCCACCTGAGAAACCAGAGGGAAAGCTATCTAGCTTCAAGTTGGGATGCTCAGGTACCATCCACAAACCCCTTCAGTGAGCCCAGGTTGTGTGGGGAGCACAGCTCAGCCCAGCAGACGAACACAACAGGCCTAGGCCAAGAGCAGCCCAGTCAGCACCATCCCATTTGCAGGAACAATGTAGGTGCCACAGACCTTGACTCTAATATCCAGTTCTCAGGGAGGGGAAGGCACCAAGACAGCTTGTCTTCAAGAGTCACTAGGGCTGTAAGCCTTGCCATTTACCTTCCGGCAGTTGTAGAAGTCCCGATGGGGGTTGTTCTTCAGCTCTTTCATCTCCTCCATCTCATTCAGCATTTCATGCACCTGGAACTTGGATGAGAGGAACTTCAGGCGCCGATGAGTGTAGGTCTTACTAGTGAAAGTAAAGGGTAGAACAGTGGCTGGGCTCCGTACCCCTCGACACAGGGGCATGGCCCATCAAACACTGGGATGCAGCTTTCACCCAAGGTGGAGGAGCTCATGCTGGCCTGGCCCGCGTCCCTAAGGTGCTTCTCCTGGCTCTGTCACAGAGCTTTGAAGGAAGGCCTGTCCAGGTGTAAGCATCCCTGCAGGGCACGTCTCCAACCCCTGAATCCTGACTTTGCTTAAGATCCCAATCAAGATGGCTGACGAGGACACTTGGGTAGCCTGCAGGCTGCAGGTATAGAATCAGCGGGTTCCTCCCTCCTCCCAGGAAGAGTGGGGGACAACCCTGGCTCTGCCCTGCCCTCCCTCTGCCTGCTGAGGCAGGACCTGTCAGCTGCACCCAGCAGCGCTGGGTTGTGCACTTACACAGGGCCCTGTGCAATCAGGGCCAAGAGGAAGTTCATGTCATCAACAAAGTGCTCGAGGCTGGGGTAGGGCAGGTCCTTTGGCTCATTTCTTTCAAGCGCTGCCTTGTCTCCATAGATGTAAACTACCCCGTCCTTCATCTGGACGTGGTATCCCAGGTCCTCAGGGAAATTTCCAGTTTCAAAGGGATCCTCTCCATCCTTCACTGGCGGGGTGAACACTGCACCAAAAGGAGAATACCATGAGGCACAAGCTGCCAGCCAAAAC
The DNA here is from genome assembly GCF_964199755.1 of Larus michahellis. NCBI lineage: Eukaryota > Metazoa > Chordata > Aves > Charadriiformes > Laridae > Larus > Larus michahellis. The sequence continues at coordinate 7,764,467 of NC_133916.1, forward strand.
CCCCACAAGCCTGCCGTGCTCCTCCACCCCAGGCAGAGGGCAGGGACAGCCTCCAGAGGAGGCCTGGGCAAGCGACTCCCCTAGGAGCACTTCCGCAGCCCTTTTCTGACGCATGCCCAGCCCATGCTGGAGCCAGAGAGGAAAACCCTCCAGGTGCCTAGATGTACCTGGGCCAGTGTCGCTTGCCCTCCAGACCTCGCCTTCGATAGCACGCAGGTACTGAGATGGGGTCCTGGGGAACCTCTGCACAGACTGCTGCATGTACTTCTCCCGGATGCACAGGGCGCGGTACAGGCCTTTGCAGACAACTTCAAAGTCTTCAACTGTCACCTGCAAGAAGGGTGTTGCTGAACGCAACCACACAACTGGAACCTAGCTGCCTGAGAGATACCCTGGTGCACCAAGATGTGAAGAGGACAATTTTGTTCACAGCGAGATACATACCTTATCATCCCCTCCCTCACACTGCTCTGCCTGGGCAGGACAAAGAAGGGATGACAGGCAAAGTCCTAGACATGGCAAAGGGATGTTCCTCATGCCAGGACCAATGGATTCCAGCTGTCATCCCCTCTTACATTCCTCACTGCAAACTGTTGATGGCACTGAATTGGAAGCCAGGCCTGGGCAAAACACTAAAAGCTATTTTTGGACCCAAGGCTGAAACTGAAGCAGGACCAATAACGTACACTGACCCGATGTGTCAAGAATTTTTGATTTACTGCACAGACAAGTGTTTTGGGCAGTCAAGAGATGTCAGACTGGAGCAGGATGGGAGAATACCATGTAGCACTTTCAGCTAGCTACAGTCATGGCAGAAGGAATGTGCCTGTGCATGGAGGGGTTTTCAGCTTCCCCTAATCGCTCCTCTGCTCTTCAACTCCAAGCTGAGCAACCTGCTCCAGCCGGGCCAGGAGGGAGTGACCTGCCAGCAGTATCTCAGAAGCAGCACAAATGTACTAGGAGGCTGTGGAGGAGGAGAGGAGGAATTAGCACAGGACATGATAGCAGTCCTGGTCAACTGGCTCCAGGTGACTCTGCCTGAGCAGACGACCTCCAGAGGTCCCTGCCAGCCTCCACCATCCTGGCATTCTGTGACGTGCACAGATCTCAGACCGATACAGCTGTGTGCGAGCAGGAGCAGGCTGCGACAGAATGAGCATCACCTACCCTGCCTTGCCCTCCCCTCTGCCCGGAGAATCTCACAGGAAGCCTGCAGCACCCCACAGACTCCTGGTAAGCAATTCATCTCCGGATCTTCCAGGGACGCAGCAGGGCCCCGTCAGGTGGCACAGGAGACACAGACTGAGCTGGAAGACACAGACTGTCCTCACTGCACCTGGTACAGACTCCTGTGACGCTGGGCACTACTGAGGGACATGAAGGGACTAGATGAGGTGTAGCATGGGGAAGGGCATTGCCATGCAAGTACCTACCCCAGAGGCATAATCCCCTGTGATCTGTACCCGCTGGAAGTCAGGCACAGTCTGGTACAGGGGGGAGGCAGAGATGACCTCATCAATAGTAGACAGTCTGGTTATAGACCTCTGAGCCACAGGGACCGCCAGTGCAATTGTCTTCATGCGGAACAGGTGCTTCTTCCTGCCAGGGAGGAAAGCCTCAGGCAAACAGCCCCAACTCTGTGGCCACGCGCAGGGTCAGGGGCACTTACCACACCATGTTCCAGCTGTGGACAACATGAATCATCTCAGTGGTGCTTTCTGAGCACCTTAAACACACTGCCAAAGGTAGAGGCCACAGCACACAAAGTAGCTACAGACTTTCAAGCATGGTTTTGGCAGTCGCACCTTTCCAGATAAAGGTTTCCAGGTCTCCCTCTCCAACAGCTCTGTGGCCATGGCTGTGCTGACACCCAGGGAACAGGCCAGAGGTGTCTTTCTGCCCAACAGCAGGAACAGTTGGAGAGGAAACCCTGCAACCTGAGACATGCCTCAGGATTACCAAGGATTTATCCCATGGGTGTGGTGAGCTGTTTTCACTGGCCTCGATTTATGCTTTCTTACAGCTCTGGCTGGGGATCTGCAGACAATGCTCCTCTCCTTTCCCCAACTGCCCTGGTCGCTGCTCACCGCTTTTCTGTAGAGCTCTGCTGAAGTATCATGTGCTCTCTCATTTCCTGGCGTGAGATGGGGCAGATGTCTTCCACATCAAAAGGAGAGATCTCTTGCCTGATCTCCTCATCTTTCACCTCAGAGGCAAAGACCTTCTCTGCGAAGGAGCGCATTGCCTCATCCATCTCTGCAAGGAGAAGGAGCAGAGTGTGCGTCACACGGGCATCTGGTCCCCAGCCACCACCCAGACAGGTGGCCCTTAGCTGTCATCTCCTTACTTACACCTCCACACTGCCTGGAAGACTGAACAAAGAGCTTACAGAGCCTGGGCCACACATAGTGGGCTGGACACATACCTAGACACTCCCAGCACCGCAGAAAAGGCAAATACACCCCCGAGTCCAAGAGCAGCGCAAAAAGACCCAGAAAGAAGCAAGGTCTTGGGAAGGGCACTTATGAGAGCATGCACTGGGAGGAAGAGGAGAAGCTTGGCAGAGCCCTTACAGCTCTAGGAAGCCCAGGACCCACTTGCTCCACAAGGCATCCAGAAAGGACGAAGACAGAGGTACAGACGGAGAGTGCTGACAGCCCAAGCAGCCAGTTCCCACCATCACAGTGCAGCTGAAGAGCGCCCAGCCAGGGAAGCATCGTGTGCACTCAGCCCCTCAGCCCATCACGTGCAGCATGCTCAAAGGTGCCAGCTAATACAGCCCTATGAAAGTCGCCATTGACACAAGGTTGGCTGGAGCTTTATGAAGTAGGAGAAAGAAGATTAAAAGCCCTTCCACTGCCAATAAAATACTATAAAACAAGAACCCAAGGGCTCTTCTGGCAACATCTCCCAAAAGCGCACCTTTGCATAGCACATATGGACACTAATCGAGCAGGCTTTGCCAGCGGTCAGCAGCTCAGCATGAAGCGTAGTGAGGATCGATGCTGAACGATCGACCACACCATCGACATGTCAGACAGGACATGGTCAGCAGATGAGGACCAAGTCAGAAAGGAGTGACGTGCATGGCAGAAGTGTGCCAGACCTACAAGAGATTTTCAGTAATAAACCTAGACTTTTTTTTTCCACAAAGGGCGTTGGGGGGATCAAAACAGTTTATCCCTGTAGCCCTGAATTTGTAGTCTGAGGTCCTAGCTGTGGGATGGGGCGGTGGGGGGAGGAGATAACACAGGGGCTTCCTTTCCCTGCTGTTACGTGGTAAGGCAAAGGGGCTTGTGCTGAGCTACGAACACATGGGAAAATTCTGGCACTAGGTCCATTTCTTAGCAGTGCAATGTCACAGAAACAGGATTTCAGTAACAAAAGTTGCTGTTGTAAAGGTGCTGTATCATCACTGGGCACCAACATGTTTCTTAGAAGAAAAAAAGCATGTTTTTTGCAGTATCCTATTATTGCCCACTGTTAGGGACTCCGCGATGACGGGTGTCTCAGCAAGAAATGTTTTCTGCTGACACATAAGGCCTCAGCAAACATGAATTAGGAAGAAGAGGGCAGAGGCATCATGCTGTGGACTTCAACCTGAATAAAGGAGATGAAGCATTGGATCTGTCCCCTCATGGATCAAATCCACTAGGAGCAGGATGCATTCAAAAGAAGTTAATTTAGGCTGGATCTCTGTTTTTTAAAAAAAAAAAAAAAAAAAAAAGGAAAAAAACAAGCCCAAAAAACCAACAAAGGTGTGAATAGGTGCAAGGGAAATTGCAGAATGTTTCACTTCCTGCCATGGAGGAAAGAACTACACTAGAAGTTTATCTCTTAAGCAGGAGCTCAGGCATGCTAGGACAATATTTAACAAATAGCAGCCTCATATATCAAAGCACCAAAAAGCTGGAACCATTCCATGAAACAGTGAGGGGCACAGCTGGCACTGTTGAGAAATAGCATCTTCTCAAACTGCTGAAAGATCACCATGATCATGTAACTGCTGTTTGTTTCCAGTGATCATGTCTAGGCAGTACCACAGCAGAGCATATAAAAAGTTTAGCAATACTCACCTTTGTCTTCTGCTGTTTGAGATAAAACAGAAACAAAATAAAACCAGATGTGATCAGCCCTTCAGAATCTAAGCCTTACTGCCTCATAATCACGTTAGTGATTAAAAGGGGATTAATAAAGTACAAGTTTAGCCAAAGCCTTCCCCTTACAAAAGAATGAACAGTACTTGTCACTTTGTACAATATCAAGATGTAAGTGCAGTGCCGACTGTTCCACGATACAGCCTCGGTGGTGTGCACATAAAAATGAACCACATCGCAGACGCCATCCAACCTGAGGCTGCCTTCAGCAGTCCAAGGGGAACGGCATTTTCTAGAACCTAGATCACCTCAGTCAACACTACAGGCAACTAACAGATACTTAGTCATCTAATGAGACTGAGTTGTCTTCGAAGGTCTCTCCCTACACCCGTGTCCAGGCACAGGGATGCAAAAGAGCACAGGAACAACTTATGAGGGCAGAACAGCATTCTGCCTGAACAAGAAAGCAAACATTTTAGTGACTCGGAGCACCAGGGCTGCTTTGCTATTTTTTGTCCGTGACTTGCCATCCTTTGTGAAGATCAGGATGGATGGTCATTTCAAAGATGCTGAGTTTCATCCTCCTGCCGCCTACGGTCACATCTCCACTTACTCACTAACAGGGTCAGACAGCTGAGACAGTGCAGTTCCACAGACCTGCACTCCTGGTCATACAGCATGGCATCAACATTTTGGGGGTGCAACTCGTGCCCTTTCCATCTGACCCAGAAAATTCAGTCTGTAGCTCTGGCGTCACAAGTCACCAGCTGCTGACTTCCCACAGTCCAGCCTGCAGAACAGACTCTCCTGGCATTTGAACTCCACATACTCATTTGCAAACTAAGCATCCTAGAAATGCCTAGTCTGACCTTTCATCTCTTTAGTGGATGAAAATTACACTCATGAAGGTCAACAAACTCCCACTGATGTTGCAGGGCCAGGCTTTAATACTCACATGGGACAGTGACTGTCACACCACGCAGCACTGCAATTCTAAACGTGCTCTTATCAGAACTGTTTGTGCCAATATTCTGCAGGGCTCTGCAATGGCATCACACGTCCCTCTGTGCTGTTCCGCAAAGCCTGGCTGGCCCTGCTCCCGCTGCCCAGCCTCTGCTCCCCGTCCCCCGGGGCCCGCAGCACCCCCCATCTGAGACTCCTGAAATCCCTCTGACCCCTTCCACAGGTGACTTAATGATATCATTACAGGACACATTACATTATATCGCAGGAGGGACAATATTTTTCCTCAGTACAAGCACAGCAAGATTTAAACAATAATGCTATTTCTTTGCTGCACCATCCAAAAACGTCTCCAAGCAGGAAGAAGAATGCTCAAAGCCCGCAGCGATGTCCCCTGGACCGCAAAGACACCACACCATCAAAATCTCAGAGGCTGCGGGCTGACAAACCTGCCCTGTGGCTCTTTGTCTCACCAATTGCTTTCAGACCTACCTGGAATCCTCATCCGTGACATCTTTCCGGCAAGTTTGCAGAGCGTCAAGCAACACCCTACAGCAACAGAGCACAAGTAGCTAACTGACTGCACAACAGCCTAACACTAATTTTACTCCTTTCCCTTCCCTGTAATTAGACTCTCCCACTCTAAAAGGAGAGCGGAGGTCAACCATAAGACTATTTAAAGTGCAACCACAACACTTGCACTGAAACAGGTGAAACCAGGGCTCAAATTTAACTGTTTTTTTTTTTCAGTCAGGCTTTCATTTTACACTTAGTAGCATTTCACCTGTTGTCTGGCCAGATCGCTGCTTCCCCGGACAGCTGCACCGCTCTGAAGTGGACCTGTGGAAGCCAGTCTTCTAAGAGGGACTAGAACTGCTGCCTTCTGTGCTGAACCAATGGTTTAAAGGAAATCCCTAAGGCACAGGGCTGATGTTTTCATCAGAAGAGGAGCTGTGGATAGGTACAAACGATGTGCTCTCACCAACTGACGTGCTATTCAGAGAAGATTTTTCGTGAGAGAGGGATCTACTTGAAAGGCTGGATTTTAGCAAGAAGCGTTGCGCAGATGTCCTCGCACCTCCCAGCTGAATCAAACAAACTTAATGTGCAAGGAGCTATATTTTGTTCCTGAGCTTTTCAGGAACTGCCTTTATAAAAATTTCTATCATAATAGTAAGGTGATATTCAGTTCTGTATGTGGTGAGCCATAACCAAGGCCTATCTTACACAGACCAGCACTTACTACAATCCAAGGTGTGGCAAGAAACTCCTCCCTTAAGCTACACGCAGTGGCGTGGATCTGGCAGAGCAGGGTATCAGTTTGGGAAGCACCTCTGGGCTTGTTTTAAGTAGATTCTTTCCAGCATACAGGCATGGAGGGCTGTACCCAGTCCTTTAGAGTCTCCTCAAACCTTCTTCGGATCTCTCACATGAAGTTGGAAAGCAGCTCCTGCCTAAAGAAAATGGCCAGAATTTGTAGTGCCTTCCATGTTGTCAGGGTAACTCTGAGCTTCTGACTCAGCTTCCTGGTGGGAAGCGGTAAACCTAAACAGGTCAGGAGGATACAATAGTTTTGATTTGAAACAGAGTCTCTTCCTGTTGTTTATACGTCACTTCTTGATGGAGTTGAAACACTCCACTGAAACCAGGACAAGTCAAGCAAAGCATTCAGGCTGTAGTCAGCACAGTCTTGCTGCTTATTTAAAAGGTGACTTTGGTCATAACATTGAAAGGAACATAAAAACTAGCACCCCTGGAAAAGACAACGTTGTTTGGAATTATACGTACACATAAAGGCTTCCTGTGCTGTGTTTTTAGGAACAGCTATGAAAAGGCCTTGTCCCAGAAGGCGGCTGGAATAAGTGAAAGAGTTACTTGCATAAGATACAGCGCTAGAAATAATGAGACACAGATTTTGTCCATAGGTGCACGGGAAGCCTGTGGCACAACTAGTCGGTGAAGTCTGAGGAGCTGGGACCTGGTGCAGCATTTGCAGCTGAGACAGTTTCCAGAGCATCCAGAAACTCTCTCTGAAAGATCACTGTTTGATGTGTACAACTTCAAAACATGCTGTGTTACAATTAAGAAATTCTCCAGAATTCAGGGTTTTAGCCCCACTTCCCAATGTTCCCCAAGAATAAAAAATGTATTTCCTCCCTGGACACACAGAGGTGCAGCCAACAGGGCAAAGCTGGGATGCTGTCAGGCTTGATCTCGAATAGCCGGTCACCTCTCTCATGCTGACGGCAGTCCTCAGTTCCTGAATTATTCTTGTTCTTACTCATTCCCCGGTTTGTGAGCCCCCACACCACGTAATTATTTAACTCTCTCACTAAGGTCAATAAAAACTGGCTCCTGCTTTTTTTGCCTGCCCACAGGGACTGTACATGCCCCTAACCTTTCTGGATCTATCAAGATCTTGGGACTCACATCTGAAACCAAAAATAACCTTTAGGGTACAGAAGTCATCTTCCTCAAGATGTCTCTTGATCCTCTAGCTTTTTAAATCATCATTGGGTTCACGATAGAAATACGAGTAAAGCTTGGGTATGCTGTGCTAAAGTTAGATCTACCTAAAGCCTCTTTAAACTCAAGTACTAAATACAAACAAGCCCTCTTCCCGCCCAGTTACAGCTGGAGAGCCAGTGATTCACACCCAGAGGTTTCAGAGTGGCTCTAAACCCCCACACTTCTATCTCTGAGATGCCTTCATTCCACCTATGTCTAGTCAAAGGGAAAAGGCCAAACATGCCAGAAATTTGGCAGCTTAAGGTATTTCGCATGATCTTCCTCTAGTTCACCTAGCAGAGCAGCCGTATGACAGGGGCAGCTCTCCGAATAGAAGCGTAGGGGCGTTTCACTAGAAAATGGTTCCAGTTCCTGAAGAAGAAAAGTATTAACAGAGAGGGGGGGACGTGGAAACTCACAAGGTCACTCCTTGATGTGCCATGCCTTTGACCAACAGCACCTTGCACCAAGAAGAGCCTCAGCAAGTTTTTCTCTCCCCACATTGCTCCGAGTAATTTCCTACACAGATTTATTTCTCTAGGGCTGTTTAGATCAGCCTCTGTTCCAGTAGGCAGCAAAAGTCAGTCCTTAAGGTGTGAAATGGGTTCTCGTAACAGCCTGTTACAGATAACAATCACACGGGAGGGCAGTGAATCTAAATCCCACAGAGAAAGCAGACAGCACCGTGATAAGCTTTCTGTAAGCCAGTTGTGGATCCCGTGCCCAGACCACTACCACAAAAGAAACAACCAAAGAATTCAAAGTTTATTCTTTAAAAAAGTTATTTAAGAAGCAAAATAATTTACTTCAAACCCAAAGAGATGCATTATTGAAAGCAAATAATTATACAGATTAACAACACATTAGCCCTTGGATAAGAAGTCCAGATCCCAACAGTTCTCCACCACCCTGGAGGTTACGCACAAACAGTCACCGGAGGCTTGGGGAGTAAAGGGGGATCACGTACAGGATCAGAACGTAATGCAGATTTCCTCTTCTTCCCCCCACGGGCCTGAAGCTGCTTGAAATCCAATTCTAAGCCATTGAACTGTACTGAAAATTATGATCGTTTAGGCATCGTGGCTACTACCCGAAGTCCTACTGGTGACAATAGGAACAAAATTCGAGCACTGTTGTTTGAGCAAGACCACGGAGTGAGGACACTAACAGTAACAAGCCACAGTTACACTATCTTGTTAAAGAGCTGTTCTCAGTCCACGATAACAGAAACGTTTCCTTCAGTTATTGGCACTTGTGATTTTTGAACATTAGCTTTACCCTTTTTTTAATATTTTACCCCGAAGTTGTTTATGCCTGTCCTTCTCAGTCAGGATAGTAAAGTTAGCTTGGCACTAACACCATCTTGTGCTGTTAGTTCTAAATAACAACATTTGGACTACATCTGCAAAAACACCTTTTCCAGGGATTGTGCCTTGTGCAAAAACTTCTATGCTTATCTTCTAAATAATTTTCGCAAAACTTCTTGGGGTTTTATCCTTCCACAGCTGTCTGTTGCCACCAAAAACAGGGTTCTCTTACATAGACAGCTGGAAACCATTACAACCATTTGCTTCGTGACTCATACAGCACCCTGATTTTGTATCACTCCCTATATTTGAGCCTTAAATAATGCAGCTGGGAGTACACCTGTGTAGGTCACCTCTGCAGCACCCTAAACGCTGGTGCATCCTCCTGTGAGGTTCCAAAGGTGAAATGGATACTGACCTTACAAGGTCTTCTTCCCTCGTAAGATTTTTATTAGCCCAAGAGAAAGGGAACACCAAAGAGAAAGAAAGTAGATGCATTTGCCAGTTCCCACAGAATTCAGAGAATTCCTAACTTTTGGAGTTACAGCTAGTACGTTTTTAATGACAACCAGAACATGTAGCGCAATGTGAAGAATTATTACAATCAGCCTCTGTACAAAAGAAACAGTTTTCCATACTTGGGCACACAATCATCAAACGCCAGCCGCAAAAGGCTTCCCATGGCCGCAGGCAGTCGTACTCTGAACTTTGCAGGACGGAAACTCCTAAGTTTCCCAAATAATCAAAAAAACATACATCAACCTGGATGACCAGATCTCACCATTCAAACATACCGCAAACGCCACATTGCTGTCTTTCCAAAATGCTGGGTCTATGTGACCAGATGTGTATCCCAAAAGCTACCATTTTCCACATGTAATTTTATTAAGGGGACAACAGTGTGTCTGCTTTTTAGAAGCGGACAGTCATCTCCCGCCACAGTGCTCAAAGAATGCATTCATAACTTCTCTTCTTGCACCCAATAAAAGAATAACACTGCTTGCTGATGACAGATGTGACTGCTGGCAGCGATGGCAATTCTGACACCTTTAACTTGCAGGCATGCGATCACCTCCACACAAACTCCACTCCAGTCACAGCCAATGCAATCCTTAACGCTGCCCACCACTGTGTATGTTGCTGGAGGTTTTATGTAAAAATGCTGTGGTTTTAATTCCAATCAATGTCACAACAGTTAAGGGTAAAATAAATTGCAAAAAGTACTTATAATGATTATCACGGATAAAGAAAATGTGATGCTGACTGATCCTCTTCATTCCAAGAAGAGAATGAAGAATGCAAGTAGTGAAGGAAGCAATATTAAAAGGAACAATTCATTCTCTCAGTCTGTTTTCTAATTTCCATTTGAAATTGAGAACTCCAAAATAAGATGCATGAATCTGACACCAACAAAGTGAAATTAAGCCTCTTGCAATTTCTCCGCTCACACCGGCTGGGCAGACTGACTGAACACTCCCTCTGTTGGCTGACGGCTCGTTGCTCTTCCACCCCATCAGCTTTGCTGCAGGATACGCTGTGACCACACAGAACAGAATCCAGTATCAGCAGCACGAGAACTAGGGAAGAACACGCTATTCCAAGGAACACTGGAAAGTTTTGCAACAGCGACCACGCTTGTATGTCCCAATTACATGAGGTGACCGTCTTTTGTTGTAGGAAGAACTCATACAGCTTATGCAGCAGCTTTCTCGTACTTTGAGGCTGATTCCCACCAGTATTTCACACACCTTCTGCATAGTCATCACTGAACTCACTTCCTTCCTCATTTTACAAGGATGCGGCAATCAGGAACTAGCTCAGTTTTCTGTTACAGCTCATTGCCTTCCCCCCTCAGTCTGGACACACTAAGTCCGTGACACCCGCTGCACCAAATACAGCGAACCTGAAATCCTACACTCCTTCCCTACAAGGAGACTCTCCAACTACATTTCACAGAGAGACATTTTGAAGAGACTATGTCTACAGTCTGGTGGTAAGAAAATAATTCAGAGTAAAATAATTTGCAAGTTACAGACAGAGATGAATAACAGCTGTCCAAACTAACTAACCTCCAGTTACGAGATTAACTATTGAGAAGCTGCCCATAAATGTTGGCAGTTAATGTTAAAAATTAACAGCTAATTTGGTCCAACTTGGAAGAGATGTGAATGCTGCAGAAAAACAATATAAACAGTTCCACCTACAAAGAAAGTACAAAACAGACGCAGTATGTCCCCCCCCTCCCCGGCCAGTTCAGAGTCTTGCAAGTGCCTGCTGGATCTTCCAGACCACGAATTCCTGGTTTAGTATCCTGTCAGGCAAAGAGATCACCCACGCAAGACTTGCCTGCAGAAGACCATGAGCTCCCAAGAAATTCTGGTCCTTGGGGTTTCTCTCAACCCAAGGGAACAGGGGACAACTTCAAATCTTCTTAGCAAACAGGCACTTAAGTTAGGAAAGATATCTCCTTTTTATTACCGAAAACGAAGATCAGTTAAGTGGTACTGCTGGCACAAAGGAGATGTTGGAAATATGCTGTACGGGTGCACAGAGAGCAGATACCAGTCCGATACGTGACAGGAGCATTCATGGTGGCAAAACCATTCCTGACATTACCTGCCAAGCAATGATTAGTGCCACTCCTCTGACAGCACTGCAAATCAGAATCCAAAAGAAAGGGGACAAACATCACTTCTAGTTTTTACTCTAGAGGTAAAGTGTCATCTTTTTCACAGCATTTAGTCTCTAAAGTTCACTTTTCTTGTGACTGGTTTTCTTCTTTAACAAACCCAGATAACACAGTGAGAAAAGAAACCCAGTACATCAAGAGATGCAACTGCTCCATTAGCTGAGCAAGGAGGTAGACGCCATAGATGTTCTCTTCAGATGGAGCACAGAAAAGGACCTTGTGCTAATTAACTGGTACCAAGATTCTGGTCACTGGCACCAAAATACTGCAGGGCATCAGCATGAGACGCAATACAGTAGCATCGAGACTCGTCCAGCAGCTACATCTGAACCATGTATTCTTGGCATCTGGAACAGAAAGGCATCTCTAATTAGCTGCTGTCCACCTTTGTGATGGATGTGCAGTGCAACGGTGTAGTACAAAGTCCTGAACTGGTCTACCTGTTTTTACAATGATGAGCAACATATTTTAGGTAACTGTTGAAAAGAATTTCACTCAGTTAGGGAACTCATAATTTTAATTACTGGCATTATTTTATTTGGTTAATCTTTGAAAAGTGCATATTCCACAGGAACACAGCTCAAGAGAAGCTGCGCAGAAATCAATTAATTATCAGCAAATGGTGACTGCAGAATTGTGCACAGTCCTCTTTCTAGTTCAGGTGTTTCTTGGGTACAAGAGAGAAATTACACATTCTCCAAATAGTCAAAATGGTTTCCCAAAGGAAGGAGACACTGACAAGAATGATACAGAAAATCACGCAATTATCAGTTCAGTGGAAATCCACAGGCTACAGCCAAAAGGTTGCTGTGAATAGAATTTCCTTTTCTTAAGCTTTGCTATCTACTTAGAGAGGGAAAAAGAATTGTTGGAGAAGCAATTAATTGTAGGATCTAAATCTCTGGGTATTGATGGGCTGTATAATAGGGAAGAACTCCACCTATGGGAGCAAGTATTTCTAAAACACGCTTATCGACAACGGAAAGACATACAAACAAGGAGCCGATGAAAAACTTAAATTACAGCTCACCTTATCACATCACAACGCAAGACAGTCCCATACAGCCTTGATTCCCATCTTCATTGCTGTTGAGCTTTTTCATCCGGTACTGCCGGATCTCTCTCACCAGTGTGTAAAAAGCATCTTCCACACCCTGAATGCAAACGATCCAGGTAAAGTATTTTCTTTCCTGAAGGTTTTGAGATCACTGTTCTTTCCATCACAGGATCCCTTAACATATTTGAAAGACATACTTCTACAGGAAGAGTAATAGCCAACTTTTCCCACAGTTCTTAAGAGGAAGAAACTAGCACTTATGTCCAAGACTCTCCACTTACGCTCTTAGCTCTTCCTCTGAGGCAAACACGCAGGGTTACGGCCATTAAAAGAAACAAGGCAAACTGTAACTGTAGAGAGGTCCCCGACAGGAAACAAGTTGTTTATTGACTAATCACCTCCCTTTTACAATTCTTTGGCTACTGCTTAATAACTGCACCTTTTCTGCTTCGTCCCGCACTGATGTAGGTAGAAGACAGGCTGACCGGACAGAGCCACGTATTCAAAGCAACTCTCTGAAGAAGTCTGTTAGTCCAGTCTGGGGAATTCCTTCTGTAAACATAATCTTATAATTGGCCTTCACTAAGAAGCCAAGAAAACCGAACTGGTCTGGGATGACTAACCGCACAGCCTGACCACTTCTCAGCAAGAGCAGATGAAGCTCCCTTCTTCTTACGAACCCGACCCACTGAAGGAAAGTCAATACAAGTCTAAAGTGATTTCTGTACCGGCCTAGCCCAGTGATAAACACGTAACTCTTTCAAGCTAAGGGTGACTGGGAGAACAAAAAGCTAAAAATTGCAAATGGATTAAAAACACGCTTACTCCTGTAGGTAAGAAAAAAAAAGCACGTGTAAAAATGTTAGACCACTGTACATTTAGCACACAGGAAGAAGTCAGACCAAGAACAGAAACATCTTACCTGTCTCGTTTTAGCAGATGTCTCTATGAAGGGAATTCCATAGCTTTTTGCTAATTCTTGAGCCTGTTTTGTGTCTACTGTTCTTGTGGGCAAATCACACTTATTCCCAACTAGCACCATTGGCACATCATCTGAATCTTTCACTCTCTTGATCTGTTCTCTTTTAAAAGACAAATAAAATAAAAAAAGTTAGGAACTATTTTCTAGATATAAAAGCTGGTTTAATTCAGTATTCAAACAACCGCGTGCTACAGAAATATATATTAAAGCTGTGCAGTATCTCGGGGTTCTGACCTGCAGCAGTCTGTGGTCTAATAACTTTGTTCACTCCATTTTCTAGTCTATGTGTAACTCCACTCTGTTGTGGTTTTGCCTTCTTACCCATTTTCTTAGAGATCACGTTCTGTATGCTCCAAATATCATTTGATTAACACAACAACCCAGATAACTGTCCCACTCTCAACTGACTAATAATGTATAGACACAGAACGCAGATAAGCTTGAGAACTTTCTGAAAGAAGTGGGAGATTTAATATTTGTCTGTTATTCAATGTTCACTGGGTCTAACAACAAATGGGTCTGATGCCTTTTCCAGCCTTCCCTCCCTGTGGTAAGGACCTAGATCGTACCTGTAAAGGTTAATATCAGCAAAGGATTTACTGTTGTTAATAGCAAAAACACAGAGGAATCCTTCCCCAGTTCTCATGTACTGATCACGCATAGCACTGTACTCTTCCTGGCCCGCGGTGTCCAGAATGTCTAACAAGCATGTCTCGCCATCGATAACAACCTGCTTTCTATACGAATCCTGCAAAACACACAAGCAAGTTTTAGATTAGAGAAAAACATTGTACTGCTTCTTTCCACCCCAGGCATTATTAAGGAAAAATAACGATTCAGAGGAGCTTTTCTAGCCCAGGGCAACAAAAACACACCAGTATCTAAAACTGTCAGCATCTGAAATGTTACTCTAAGCCCCCTCGACCTTTCTTGCAAAAAAGAAAAATCACGTTCTTCGTAGGGCGTTCCTCAGTTGTTGGACAGAAAAAACCATACCGTAAATACCCTCCCCGCAACACCGTGACTGGAACGGACAGTCCGGTGGCTCGGCCGTGACCCGTCCCGCTCCGCTCCGTCCCCGCCGTTGGCTGCCCACGCTCTGCCGCGGAACGCAAGGAGCGGACACGCGGGGAGCCCTTGGAAGAGTCTTCCCAGGATTCCTCACCCCGCGCCCGCCCGCTGAAGCCAAACGAACCGGCAGCAGCTGCCGCCCAGGGCGGCTCCGCGCCTCCCGCCGCCCCGCTCACCTCGATGGTGGGGTCGTACTCGTCCACGAAGTGGTTCTGGATGAGCTGGATGGTCAGCGCGCTCTTGCCGACGCCGCCGGCGCCCACCACCACCAGCTTGTACTCGGTCATGGCCCCGCGGCCTCGGCCGGACGCGGCGCAGCCCCCGCCCGCCGCTCCCGCCGCGCGCCCGTCACAGCGCTTCCGGCTTCCGGCCCCGGCAACGCGTCATCGCCCGCCGCCGGAAGAGTCTGGCTGCGCCTCCGCCGCTTCCGGACACGTGACGGCGGCGAGGGGCTGCGCCCCCGGAAGCAAGAGACGGGCCAGGAATGAGGCTTTTTTCAAAATCAGTAAAACTTTATTCTATTTCCATTCTTTGCCATTAACAGAAAAAAATTGGAGAAAGCAATGTTTGTTTTACAAAGATAATGCATCTCCCAGAGAAGAAAACCCTAAATTGAGAATAGAGGTAACATGAAAAACCCCCCCCAAAAAAAACACAGTACTGCCCTCTATTCAAAGAAAGTAACTCCTGATCTTTTTGGTTAAAGTAATACTTAGACCAATCATTCCGTTTTCTTGCTTGATAAAGTGTGACCGGGAATGGAGGGAGGGGCAGGGGGAGGGGGGGAAAAGAAAGCACACAGACATCAACTATTTCACCTTGATGAAAGTCTCAATACAGCTATGGAAAGCCTAAGTATTTATTCTTTTACAGTACACTGGGTGCTGGCTGCAAAAAAGAAAAAAAATGTATTCACTTCAGGCACAACTTCTTTCTTTTTAAATTTAAATCAGTAAAAGAAACTGGGTTTAGAAGCTGCAGTGTTCTAAGCAGCAGCAGATTTGTGCATTGTTTTAAATATATTTAAATTACCACACTGATGGCACACCTCAGCCTTATGAAATTCTGCACTGCATGTGTTTCAGAACGCTACAAAAATAAGTCTACCCCAGGAAGAGACTTTCATTGAGCTCTAACAACTTTGCTGGCTAAAGGACTCAAGTTAAATGAAATATGAAAACATTGTAACATTTGGCCATCAACTTAAGTTATCTGAATGTTCATGCAGATTTTATATAATGTTGAACTTATTCCACCCTCGTATGGTCCTCATAATTTGAGCAGAGAGAGCTGAAGTGAGCCTTCCGCTTCCACTTGGAAGGAAAGACATAATGCAGCTGAGCACTAAGGCATGGAAACACCTCAGCCAAAATAACAAAGATAAAGCGTAGATAATTGTAGTGCAGAATTCCATAAGGTCTACCCAGGTAGAGCTGTCTATAATGTTTACTCACATAGGCAATGTAGATTTGCAGTTACCAGTTGCGTTAAATGCACCATTCAAAACAAGCTTCTAAAATGTGATACTATAAGGCGCCACCTTAAGTTCTTCAGAATGCAACTGTGCATAACTTTAAAATGGTTTCATAAATTTATTTTAAACATAACATGAGAAGGTGTTAAAACTGATGTAATAGCTTTGTAGAATTTGGAGGAAGGGATGAATAGGGAGATATTCAGTACCCTTCACCAGCCCCCACCACGCAGTCGTACATCAGGTATGGGTTTTGTGGATCAGTCTATAACACCAGCTTGACGGATCTTTCTCTCTGCACCAAATCCCTGCATGGAAAACAAAACAAACCTTTAGCTCCAGCATCATGCTTTAAAGCAAACCTGTTCTGCTCCAACCAAGCACAGCTTCAGCACATTTCTAGTTAGCCACATTCGTCTTCAGAAACAACGGAGACCCTCAGAGGTTTTGCGGGTTGCTCTTTATAGTCCTGGATACTTCACAGATTCCAGACACTTTACTCCTTCTGCTTATCAAGCTGTGGCAGAGCCTTATGTGAAAGCCAGGTTTAGATAAAGTGATTTCACCTACTACCTCCGAGAAGAGGAGCAGGTTTATAAAATAAAATACAAAAACCAAGATAGCCATTATGTGCCAGAACCCAAGAAGCAACTGCTTGCTTCTATACTGTGTGCTCTTCTGAAACCACAGCATACGTTATTGACACAGGATGTAGCAGCCCTGGCTGCACAAAAATAACCTGATCTCACACAGTGGGTAACTAGTTCACTACAGAATGAAAGCAGACACCACTTTTCAAACAGTTTGGGCTGCCAACACAGGAAGCAGCATTATGTTATCAAAGTTAAAACAAACTGGTTATTCTGCAAGCTAGCCTTTCTCTTACGTACCTTTGAGTTATCCGGTCCCCTAGGCTGACGAAGAACTGTGAGACGAGGAGCATTGGCATCATCCATATTAATGCTCTTTAAACGATTAACAAGTCTATCAGGACGTGGAGCAGCAACAGCCTTAGCGCCTTCGCTGTAACAGAGTCAACCACACAGAGCACCGATGACTTCCCAGAGATGGTGTAAGCTACCTAATTTATACTCTCTCTCCCCATTAGGCCATTAACATAGTCTGTCTCATGTGCAAGCAGACTTTCCAGTGACACCATGTACATCTGCCTCAAAACCATTACTTTAAACACAGGAGTCTGAAATAGCAGTAGCTCAAGACAGTATTCTCAAAAGGGTAGTCTTTAGAGAGCAGAGGCGTTGCATTTACTCTCATGCACACATTGTTAGTATTTCCTACATTTCTGCTCCCTTTAACGGGAACAATAAAAGGCTTACGAGTTGCCAGTACATAATGGCATTGCATTAACAGCTCTGAAGACTATGAGAACAGAATTTTAGGATGTCGGGTAATGGTAGGACTAGAGGGAATGGAGATTAAAACTAGAGATGGGTCGATTCAGACTGGACATTAGGAAGAAGCTCTTCACCATGAGGGTGGGGAGACACTGGAGTGGGTTGCCCAGAGAGGTGGTGGAAGCCCCGTCCCTGGAAGTTTTTAAGGCCAGGCTGGACGGGGCTCTGAGCAACCTGATCTAGTGGGAGGTGTCCCTGCCCAGGGCAGGGGGGCTGGAACTAGATGGTCTTTAAGGTCCCTTCCAACCCTGACGATTCTATAAATTTTGGGAGAAAAAAACCTAAATGTTAGCACTTCTATAGCATCTCAAGCTTAAGCAAAATCCAAATTGAGCAGTTTTCTTCAAAATGATTAGTTCAAAAGCAAAAAAAAAATACCCGCCACCCTTAAGAAATAACATGCCAAAAAGAAACAGTGCTTAACGATGTTGTTGTTCTATTTAAAAATGAAAGATGCTCTTCAGGGAACAAGTGGAAGCACTATGTATTATGCTGTCCAGAGAGTTCAGCAACTACATAGGAATACCATCAGTTTTCTTATAATTAATTAATTAATGTCTACTCAGAAGGCTGCATCCAAGTTCCTGCTATGGGAGGAGTTTCTTCAAAACAGATTAAAGAACAAGCTATCTGTAATTAAGAAGAGCTGAGAGTTCTGCTGCTGCACACCCTACAAGTCCTGGCAGCCCTCAGGTGAGAGGCTCTCTCTGAAGCCAGCTGAAATTCAACGCTCCCGTTCTAGGAACAGCTAACTCAATTGAGAAGCAGCACGCCCTCCACTACTATGAAGCAGACAGCGCGCCAGATTAAATCACTTTAATTCTAAATCCTCACCAGACACGCCACACGTTACAGGCACTGCATTTTCCTGTGCGCTGGTTCAGGATTACGGAGAACTCCACTTCATCCCCAGCCTGTAGCTCCACACCATCCTGAACTTCTTTGACATGGAAGAAGAGCTTTTTGCTGTCACCCACTTCATAGTTAATGAAACCAAACTGAAAACCAACACATCACAAGGTTATTGCTCTCCTCTTGATGCAAACAGATGCAATGACTTACAGGAAACTTAACTACTTCTAGGAAAAAAACAAACTCTGAAGTGCCTAATGGAAGAGGAAATGCAATTTGTACACCGAACAGAACGTTCTGCCTGGAAACAATACTTCTGGAAGTCTAGGCACTCTTCTTGGGTTTGTAAAGTCACATTTAAATCCCAAAGTCTATAGAACAAGCTCTGAAAACCACCAAAGTCCTGGCAGTTGTATTAAACTGAGAAGAGCGCTGCTGTATGTTCTTTTTTTAGGACTCCACCTTCAAAATTACACAGTAACAACAAATATAAAGTGTTCACAGCTCTTAATTTTCTAAACATTCTGAGATGCAACTAACTAGGGCAATGATCAGCCCTTGCATTTCAGGTGGACTGTAATAATTGCTTAATGCTGTGAAGAAGCTTCTTCTAGAAGCAGAGTATGCGCAGTTTTGTTTCTTTTTTTTTTTTTTTAAACACATTTTTAATGCCCTGTTGAGCAGAAACTAGTTAGATGGATTTCTAGGACATCTGAAAACCAGGTCCTTCAGAATCAACCACAGCAAAACCGTCCAGTAGTGCCAAGTCAAGCAGTTACTTCCTATTAACGTGCATCTTGTCTTCACAGCAGCAGTCACTCACCTGATCTTTCACACACTCCACTGTGGCTCTGCGGAACGGTGTGATGTTAACAGCCATCGTCTGCCCATTTTGACCAAGAACACAGAGCTGAAACTTCACTGTCTCTCCTTTTTGCAGACAGTCACCTTTGTTTGCCATTCCAA
The DNA here is from genome assembly GCF_964199755.1 of Larus michahellis. NCBI lineage: Eukaryota > Metazoa > Chordata > Aves > Charadriiformes > Laridae > Larus > Larus michahellis. The sequence continues at coordinate 7,783,848 of NC_133916.1, forward strand.
CGATTCCAAATGGATAGAACTCTCCTTTCATCTCACCTAGAGGAGGAAAACGTAAAGGGCAGAATGGAGAGGCATCCTTTTCTCTCCGAGGGCATTTAGAATTTGTTTCCAATATTAGAAATTATACTTTTACTGTCAGCTTAGTAGCATGAATATGGTCTGTAGTGTGAATATAATCCTCAACACCTCTGTTCACAGTTTATTAAACTTCTAAGCTTCTTGTGCATTTGTAAAAGGAACTCTTCTAATTTAAAAGCAGCAAATCTTACCATCCTCCATGACTTCAATCATGCCCTGGTATTCAGTTTGTGTGGGATCTACACTCCTTAAAGGACGAATTACTTTACCAGAGTAAACAGTTGGATCAGCTTCTTCGGTGATACCATTCACTGAAAAGAAACACAGTGCAAAACCAGGATGTTCCTAGTCATACTTTATTTTAAAAATAATTAAAGTGATTCAGATTGACCAGGAGCCAAAAGTTTGCACTGCAAGACACCTAAGGCAGCGCACTCTATCACCCAGTAAAACTGGAACAGCTTTAATACAGCTATAAGTAACGATAGCTTTTCTAGTGAAGACCACACTGACGGTTCAAATGTGGAAGTAGAAAAATATTAGTTTCTCATGAAACTAGACACTATGGAACTTGCAAAGCAAATCGAAGTATTTTACTTCTCTTCCACTACATTCCCATTCCCTGCTCACTTTAATCATTCAATAATCAAATATGCATTTTTTGTCCTTAATACCCCCATCTGCATTCCTCCTGCAATTTTCCTTCTGTGAGGTACTGCACAACTAGTGCAATTACTAGCTTGGCTAGTTCTGCCGCTAGGTCTCTTCTTATAACCCTCCAACTGAAGAGGAGAGAGCACAGTAAAGGCCCAAAGAGTTGCTACTGCCTACAGGACTGTTGGTCTGCACTTGTCTGTTCTCTGGAAACACGGGCAACGGCTCCCAGGAAATCAATGACCATCACATTAAGCATCATCCTCTTGGTCTAAGTTCCAACTGTAAATAGATTATTAATGAACTTTACCCCTCAGCACCTGCCAAGAGCCTTGTAAGCAGAAAGTACCAGGTACAGTCTTACCTGCATGTGTTTTGTTCACTTTTTCTGCACTAACTTTGTTTCCTTTGCCTTTTGACAAGCTGTATTCAACAGTGTCTCCAAGTTCCAGGTTATCAATATCACCACAGTATTCACTACGGGAATGGAATTATGTACAGTTTTCTTTTAGTTACATGACAACAGTGATGCTCATTCAACATTTACGTAAGTTGATCAGAAAACATTTAACTAGCTCAGTACCTCACATTGTCAAGAAATCCTCATTTAAGAAAGTGAAGCATTTCAAATATACAGTACAACTGTGTTTCTTGGCCTGGGATTCAGAGGCATAGAACACCACAATTGCTGACTAGCAGAAAAACCTGAACCAGTCCAGCAGAGATAATAAATGGAACTTGAGACACCTAAGCATACATTATATATACACGTGTGTGTGTGTGAAGTCTAAACGGGCTTAACAGTCAACACTACCAAACTTCCCTCCTCCCCCCAACCAAACAAACCTCCTCCACACACACAAAACCAAATAATAATAATAAAATTGCTATTCACCTGTAGTGGAAAAAGATCTCCTTATCATGATTGGCTGTTTCAATAAATCCGAAGTTATCTTTCAGGGCTGCCACATATCCCAAAAGCCTCTTAGAGCTGTAGTTGCGTCCTAGCATTCTGACAGAAACAGCTGTTTGCAGACCAGTTCTCTTCACTTCACAAACACTGAACTCAACCTGTTGAAGAGAAGCACATCAATACTAGAAAGGAAAAAAAACCAAACCAACCAGCCACGACCACTGCCATCAACAAAAAACACCAGACCTGAAACAACTCCTTTCAAAGGTGTGTAGCTCTAATCAATACCTAGGCTCTCCAGGAGAGTAATTTTCTAGCCACTACTCTCCCCTAAGTACCTGTCAGTCATTGACATTTACAACACTCCAAAGAGTAGCAATCACACTGGTGACATCTGGAAGGCAAGCCAGCCTCTAGCACTCAGCTTCTTTTACCCATTAAAGATGAGAACCTTTCTGTTTATGTGATTCACCTCCTTTCACTACACTTATCATCAGCAGCCCACACTGCACATGTACCTAGCTTTTCAGATTTTTAGAAAAAAATAATCAGTGCCTTCCTAGCATGGCTCCTGAACACTGACAGCTTTTAGGCTGCTCTTCCAGATCTCCGAGCTCTTTCTCCGCTTCCATTGTCTCTCTGGCTAATTTGCTCATAAGGGTACATTCTCCCTCTTGAACGTTAATCTCAAAGTCTTCGTGTTAAATTCCTCTTGATTATTCACAACCAGAGTCCACTGTCTTAACGATACAAATTCCTTGTTTAAAAAGCATCATTTACATACTAAGACACTTTTTTCATATGTGTATCACGAGATATTAGGATATTTTTCTAGTCTGAGAGAAGATTAAGCCACTCAAACCTAGGACAGAGGAAAAGAAATGGGTGACATTATGCAGATGCCTAGTCCTTCATTTGTTCCGAGAGGGAGAACAAATCCCAGCAACAAGGCAAAGAGCAGCTCAGGTCTCACAATGCGCAGAAAAATATTTCTTAATGGTATACTTAAGTTATATTACCTTATCTCCTATCTGGGGATTAGCAGATCCTTCCACATCCTTGGCCTGGTAAGGAATGGTCAGTTTTACTCCACAGTCATCATAAACAATTATTCCATCCTCAGCTTCCTAAAATCAAGACATTAGAATTCAGCAACAGGTGTCTTGTTTGTAAGCAAACAAGTTTACTACATACAATTAGGAGTACTGCTCATTTGAGCCACAGTGTTTTTTCAGTAACTACTCAGTAACTGGTGAAAAACACAACAAAGCAATCAACTCTGAGTAAGAGGCTTTAAATGATATTAGACAATATTTTTAAAGGAAAGGAAGCATTACCGCCATTTCCAGTTAAGTATTTATTGGAAGTTTAGTTATTCTGGCAATGATTAAAACACCACAACAAAACACCGGAGGTTCTCTGCTAGCCCTAGAAATTTAATTTTAACCAATTCTATCTTGTATCCTATGTAGTAGGAAGTAGAAAGAAACATCGCATCAAGTTCTTGGAAATTATCCTCAACATGATCATTAACAATGCTTTTATTATCTTGTTTCACACAGGTTTGTTTTCACTGACTGCTGTTCTTAGCTATTCAATGTAGCTCACATTTATACAGGATAAACAGTGCTTCAAAATGTTGAATTACAGATTCTAAGGAAGTAGCCTCACTCTCTCCAAAGCCGGGAACAAAGAATAGGTACTTCACAAGCAGAAGAGCATCATTACCTTCTCTTTGCCTTTATTTGGGCTAGTGGCTTTGGCTGGAGTGGCTTCTTTGTCTATAGTGCCCACAAAACGGTGATCTGATTGGGTGTGGAAAGAAACCGTGCCCTTTGGAAGTTTTTTAATCCTTATAGCATGATTTCTTTGGGCAGACAACATATCCTGAAAAAGAAGACAGATCAGATTTTAGACAGATCGCACATATTTCCTTTAAAAACTACGATTTCATAAAACTATTAATCTCACTTACAGGAACAACAGTGAACTCTACTTCATCAGAAATATGGAGCTGATTTCCATCCATAATTTCACTGAAGTGGAAGAACATGCGAGCGTCCCGGTCCACACATTTAATGAAGCCAAAGCCATCTCTCATTGCTGCAATCACACCCTGAGAATAGTCAAATGGACAATTACAGTTTTACTACTAGTATGCAACATCTGTCTGCAGGTACTCCACATCTGTCTGTGGAGTATGTAATGGTCTGAACACAAGGCCTGAATCCTATGAAAACACTTCTTGGCTTACGCCATATGTTTCCTTGCAAATGGTCAACCTGAAATGCAAACAAGTCGTACTTACCTAGTTTCTCTACTTAAATCGTTATGAAGTGGAAAAGATTAATTTAAGCCATTAACAAGAGGACTACAGTTTAAGAAACTGACATTACTCCTACACTGAGAACAGTCTTGAAGGGGGTAACTCTACAAATACATGCATCATCTATATAAGTATACGATACATACATAAACACACACAATAAACATACAAGAACCTATAAAAACAGGAAATAAAATCAGTGACAGAAGGGAGGAGAAAACCCATCAGATTTCCAGAAACAAATGAAGAAATTAAAAAGCTTTCTAACAAAGGAGTTTGTTAAGACCATCACATCCATGGATGCATATTATGGTAATCGTGTTACGTAATATTTTAGTGGCCTTCCTGGTAACCACTAGAAATGGAATGCTGAATGACAAACCCATTTCTCACTCTTAACTGCTCTTTAAGAAAAAGCCTCCTTAAACTTGCTGAAAGAGTTCGTTACTCAAGTTAGAAAGAACTAGTACCAGATCGTGCCAGAGGTATTGAGCTCACGAACATACCCAGTTCGACCCTGTCACTACAGAGCCTTTAGCAGGTCTCAGGGAAGGCTTATAGGATCTGAATGACAATGCCAAGATACTTTCCACCTTTAGGAACATTCTTCTCTTATATAGTTTTCACAAGCTCAGGAAAATCAGCTAACCTTTCTAGAAGCAGCCAATACTCGTCACCTCAATAACAGCTCAATTCAGGAGGGCAAATGTATCTAGCCAGAGTACGAATACAAGGAGTCTGTAGGGTAGAATGCCAAGAACTGAGAGGCTGAAGTCAAAGTTCAGTGGTTTGCTTAAAGCAAAGGGTCCTTAATTCACAGCACACTGAGGTCATAGCGCTATAATTGGACTCCAATTGAAAAGGAAGACAAACTTACCGTCTAGTTGGAAAAAAAACAAAATTCCAAATTACAGGGATGAAAGGTATTCTTTAATACTGATTAGCACATCCATCTTAGTCCCTGTAATCCACAAAGAGTTTTCTGTATGTGATAGAACACAGCTCTCTACTATCCTTCTGCTGGACCCTCGGACAGGGAGACTGGCCAAAAAGCATGAAATCCAAGAGCTGCACACAGTACCTCCTGTGAATCCTAAGACTTTTCACTACCTGAACCAGAGTAGCCCTAGGTTCTTCCAGTTTTCCTAAGGAACATGAGTAGTTATCTATTTAGACTCAAGCATGTGTATTTTTAAACTAATAGTTCAAGATTGCAGTACTTGCTAGCAATGCAAGCCAAGAGGGCCAATTAAGATCTGTTTTTCTAATATGACTTCATTTACACAATAGTTAATTTTTTATTGTTTTAAAGGCAAGATGCATAGCATTAATTCTGAATTTTATACCATTTAAGCATTTCATTTGAAGTGTACATCTGAGGACCGGGTTTTGGAAAAGAGAATGGAAGACATCAGTGATTTCTGCATTAAGTTATTGTTTAAGACAACCCCCCTTGTTTCACTTTCATTTGCCCTCAAGAGTTAAAATTTTTAAGACAGATACTTGCCATTTCCCTGGTTTCGTTAGTAAACTGGAAAGTATTGGGGAGAACCTCAATATTGGTGGCTCGTTCCAGTTTGTCACGTCTGTCAGTTGAAATATTGAATCGAACGTGGTCGCTTTCCAGCAAGGTCACCTTGGATTTTGTATCTTTGTCTCCAAATGGAAGTTCTTTAGGAATCACAAAGTCAACTTTGATGCGGCCAGGTAATGGATCGCTCTAGCAGACAGAAAACCCAATAGGAAAAGTCAGTTCACCTACAAGACTCACGATAACTGCAGACAAAATAGCTGTCAAGTATGGATGACACCAAATGTCTGCTAGACTCAGATCACTATGCCTTATTTATATCACTCCTAATTTGTAATTTACTGCCCATAGCCAAAATTCAAGGCAGTTTTTGGTGACGGTGGTTCAGGGTTTTTGTTTGGTTTTTGGTTTTGTTGTTCTTGTTGTTTGATTGTGGGGTGGTTGGTTTTTTTTAAGCACCAAGCACTTATTGCCGAAGAAATTAAGACTCTATTTCAAGAACTAAATTTATAACCATACTTGGAACACTTCTAAAAGGCAGTGTCTTTCTTAAGTGTCTAAAACACACGAAAAATCTGGCAACAAACCTTCCCAAAACAACAATGCAGACTCGTCTAAAACCTTAAGGGAAGTGCTCATGTACATCCTTTCCTCAAAGCCAAGTTTTCCTCAAAAACCTCATTAACTGTTAATGCTCGCAGGAATCCATAGACCAGGATTACTCCAGCAAGTATTTTCTCCCCTTTTCCCTATGCTTTTGCCTTAAAGATACATCCTAAACCCACAAAATTCAACAGCAAGTATTTGAAACATTAAAGAAAACACATACTCCCCCATGTACCACCACCCTAATTCTTGCTTTTTATAACCTTTAGAAAAATTGCACATTGCGACTGCTATTCATGGTTGTTACAGGTTAAGAACAAGCTTATTCCTTCACACTGACACCATGCTTATACAGCAGACTGTTACAGGGAAAGGGCAACAATTTTATTGTTTGACTGGAATTCAGTACAATCAATACAACATTTCAAATAAACTTAAGTAAATACTGAAATTCACCTGGTTTTTGCTGGGTACTTTCGGAATTACTTTGGTTACAGTTCCTTCAAAATGTTCAATGCTGATATCTTCAAAAATGACAGTTCCTTGAGGCAGCAGTCTAACATCTGTTGCAACTTCTTTACCCTAAAAGCACAAAATCAGTCAAATACCCATGGAGAAGAAGTAAGGTAGCAGATGTTTTTTGATGAACTTCCCCCCCCCCCTTTTTTTTTTACAAGTGAATTTGAGTAAACAGACAGCTGTCCAGTTATGGCCTAGGATCTTGTCTTCAGTTTTTACTGGATTTCGTCTTACATTTCTGTCTTTGATTGTAAACTCCACATCATCACCAGGCTGTAAGGCTTCTAGGTCACCTTTAAATTCACTATAGTGAAAGAATATCTCCTTCACGACATCACCCCTCTCAATAAATCCAAAGGCTTCCTGAGAACAGAACAAAGTATTTAATAAATTGCCTATTCTCTTGACACACCAAGACAAAATTTTACAGGTTCTATCAAACACAATGAAAAACTATGACACACCAGTACAGCAGACTTATAAGTGCGCACAGCTAACAGACTACCACAAGAAATATACAAACAGAAGTAAATGGGGCTTCCTTTGTTAAGGAGAGTATTAGTATCAAAGATTAGCTGTTTAAATCATTTCACCCAGTTTACATCCACAGCTCCAAACTGTTAATAGCTCTTAATGCCCTGAATATATTATTTATAACACCACTTTTCAGAATAGCATTTAATTTTCCAATGAAACTTTAAAGCTAGAGCATCACTTACTTTCATGGCACAGACTACTCCTTGACAGCGGGCTTGTTTCTTTTTTAATAGCATAATGTTACGAGCACTTACAGCACCAGTACTGGAGGGGGGGAAAAAAGTAAACAGAGCAAACTGAAACAACTCAAAATTGGAGCAAAAATTAAGATTGTATCTCATAATGCCATTTCAGTTCTTGAAACAGGCATGAATTGCTGCCTGACTACTAACACAAAGTATAAAGTCAGAAAAGCAATACCAACTTACTGTTTGTTTGTATCAATTACAAAGTTTATTTTATCTCCTGTTTCCAGCTGTACATTTCCTTCAACGTCCTCGGGGGTGTAAGTCAGGTAAAATACTTCCTATAAATTAACATTGACCAATATTAGTCTATTTGCAGAATAGTTGTTACAAAGAAATATTAACATTATTTTGTTTAATAGCAGTATCTGCTATTAGAGAAATTAATCTAGAGAAATAAAAAATGGTCAAACATGGCATGCAGAAACATTCTTTTTTCCATTGTGCTGTTTTGATGAGTCTGTAACAAGCAACTTAAGTTGAAAGGTTTGTACATGGCCATCTTTAAATGTCAATTTCTAAACTCTGAAGGTTCAACATAGGGACACATGAACATTACGTAACCCAGTTCATTAAGTTTTAAAAGAGGAAAAACAACTATTTGGTTCTATATAAAATTCTCCATAGATAAAAGCAAGTAAGCTAACATTTCCGTTTGTAGTAATTACCAAAGCATGCTTTTTTTTTTTGGCCAAGAACTACAGCTCTTAGCCGTGTCAAAAGTCTACATTAAATTGCGTCAGTTTTTTTTGCTCATGGACCACAGTGATGGATCAGTGAAGAGTTCAAGTAAAATACGTAAGCTTTACCCCATTACGTTCGTAGCATACACTCCCTGTTGGACTCTGACCCGGGGCAGCTGGAGATTTACTCTCTAAATTGTGAGGAACAGCGCACACAACCTACCAGTCAAAAAAAAAATCCATTGCTAGTCATTTCAGGAGCAGCATTGTTGAATACAACAAGAATCTCAGTATCCTCTACTATGCACTCAGGGATGCATGCCACGCTGCAGAGTTTCAATCTTACAGAGCACCTGTTGACTGTCAGAACTGCTTGGAGCCAAGTAAGAGCTCAAACTGAACCTCTGAATTTTTACCAGAACAACAAAAATATCTTTCAGTGTAACTGAATATCGTATGCAGTTAATATGCATGCTAAATGAATCTAGCCTTCGACACTGGAGTAAAGGGTGCAAATTATGCATCTATAGAAAACAGGCACTAACTTGTCCGTTTATTCGTTCTTCAGGTAATATTTCTGGTTTTATCTTCACCAATTTAATAGCAATGGGTTTTCCAGTTCGGCGATCAGAAGACACTTCAAACTCAACGTCGTCTACAAGACAATCAAACACGGTAATGACATTACAAAGTTTTGTGTTCGGTTTGTTTTGTGCAGTTTTTTTGTTTTTTTTGTTTTTTTTTTTTTTTTAAATCACTGAATGGTTACATGTTATTATTCATGTAACAAAGTACACAACAAAGTACACAACAAACACAACAAAGTAAAACTCAGATGCTTTTGTTACCAAGGAAGGACATTCTATTTGCAAATATTTCTCTGGTTATTCTGCTTATTCACTCTTGTTGCTAATGAACTATTCTATTGTAATGGCTTGCCCTTCAGTAATTCCGCACCCTGCCCGCCCGGGCCCTGCTCACTATACAACAGACTTCACACTGAAGTTCACACAACATATGCCATTAAACAGTTTAGAAACTTCGCTGCCACGTTAATTATGAAGTAGCAGCCTCCCCATTCTGCAAAACAACTGTCCATCTTCAAATTAATTTAAAAAATAAGAAATAGAGCTCATGAGATATATTCTTCCACAGTCTAATCGCTTGCTTCCATCTCAGTTACACAAGTTTGACCTAACACCACACCGTTTACAGAATGGCCGCAATTGCACTAACATAATCTGTACAAAGCTTAAACGCTGTCAAGGTATCTCATCAGGAGTGGTAGATTATTAATTCAATTGTATCTTTAGCCCATCAGAAGCAGCAGCATGCATCTTTTCGTGCCACAAGATAAAAGGATTTTCTACGGCAAGTGAAAGAGACTGGTCTTCACCCAGTCAAGAAGCTCTGAAAGTCGCCCAATTACCTCCTACTTTGAGCTCCTGTAAGTTGCCATTGTACTGTGAACAGTGGAAGAACAGTCTAGCTTGCCGTTCTGAACACTGAATGAATCCATAAGAGGTCAGCAGTTTTTCTATAACCCCAGTCTCACGCAGTGCTGCCGAAGTACCATTGGGGTACCCGTTGTGTCCATTGTTGTGGAGCAGGTTTGGATCAAAGCTCATCTGTTTAAAAGAAAGCATAGGGGAAGAAAAAAATACATGAAAACCACTTTACTAAGTTCCCTTTCTCCATGCCAACATAACAGAATAACAAACACAATGAGCTTACAGAAGTTATTGTAACACGCAAATTCTAACAATTTTTAAAATAGAGTAAGAACATCAAAACAGTCAAGCTTTTGTAAAACAATAACCCTTACAATTTAGACAGGCAACATATGTATAAAATAGGCCAGAAATACAACACCAAAATATAGCTTGTTTAGACCAAAACAAACTTCTGACTTTCTTCAGTATTATACCTCGAAATTCTCCCACATTTGCTATTTCACATCAGAGCCTGAAAATATCTAAAGTATCTGCTCTTCCAAATTATAGAGGTAATTAGGAAAATGCAACGGTTATGAACCAACAGAATTAGGTTCACAACCCTGCAAAGTACGTCCCTAGTTTGTCTGTTCAGCCTTTCATTCTAAAAAAAATGGGTTTAGGTATTTAAACATTTTTGCGGTTATGGAATTAATACCCAGAATTAAACTAACATTTCTGTAGCACAGGAGCTCAAGTGCTAGAGAAACTGAGAACACCTGAAAACAGCATTAAATTTAAAACTTTAAAGCTGTCATGAACAGTTAAATTAACCTACATCCATGAAAACCTTTTTTTTGGGGAGGGAAGGAGGTGTCTTGTCTTTTCAAGGCACAGACTCAATCTTGAAATATTCACAAGTCCCTTCACTAACTCACTGGCTTTTTGATGTGCAAGTCTCATTTTAAAAGCAAGCCATTTTCATTTTCAGGTTAGCAGTTAATCCAGTTGAAATATATTGTACCTCACCAAACACTTTCATTCAAGAAAGACTGCTGAAGCAACCTTCCCCAGTCAATATGCATCTTAAGATATGATATTGGAGAGCTTTATTTGCTGCAGTTTTCAGCATATTTATTTTGGAAACAGAATGAGACTGTATCTGTTCTCTGCTTTCTTTTTGCATGAAGCAGAAGAGATTCAAAGTTAGTCAGCAATACGTTCGGTGGAGAGAAAAGACGTCCGAGTAACTTGTAAAACGGTCATACTTCTTACTCTAATACAGTTACTCCACATATTAAAAGGTATCATTATGGCACGTCTTATCATGCCATTTGGAAATCAGTTTAAAAGTGATCAGACAGCACCACTCTTTTGAGGAAGGCAACGCCTAGGACATTCCACACACAAGAAGATGTCCTCCTGTGAAGGCAACAGTTGAAGTGTTTGATTTTAAGCCATCTTAGAGTTCGAAATGATTTTTCAAAAATAAATCAGTCCCGCAAGTAGGTTGGCTGGGGAAAGGGAAAATGATACATTATTATACCTTTTCCCAGGAGAACAGGCAAGACCATTAAGCCATTATGAAAGCTCAAATCAGTGTGACAAATGCTTTTTGAGAGTCATATACAAAATGGCCACTTCCCATCTCTGATAAACATAAGTACACAAACACACATATACCCCTGCCACAGACATTAAGTAACAGACTACTACTAAAGGTATATCATATACAGAAAATGACAAAAATCTACCTAAAAATCAAGTTCAGAACAGCCGGTTTAGGATTAGAAAACCACACTGCTGCAATCTCTTGCTCAAAGACTAACATTGCATGATACCACTTGAACAGTTTGAGTTTAAAGGAGTATTAGTATAGCACAAAGAACTCATCATCAATCATCTAAAGCCTGACAACTTAAGTGCAAACCAAGACACACTCCTCAGGGTGGCACTAAAATTTACTGTAGAGAGAAAGATACATGATAATATCGTCAGCCTTTCCAGATGCTTCTCATGCTCCTAGACCTGTTCAAACATAATGTTATAACAGAGACTAACAAAAATCAAACACAAAGTCCATTTACACACATGACCAGGAGTATTGTCATAAAACTTTAAGAAACTCCTAGTAATAGGCTACAACCTATTAATGTACAAACAAGACTTGCTTGGATCTACAATACAATGATTATATACTGTACCATGATCACTACCTGCCTGTGCTGTCCACTGCCAACAGCCCGCTCCCAACAGCTGTCTTTTAACACAGCTGACCTGTTTGTTCACAAGAGTAAGAACTAGGAATCCCACCAGTACACTTACCCACAGGAAGAAAAACAAACTGTGCAGTAAGGTTTAAAGAAGACTAAATGGAGGTTATTTGAAAAAAGGGACTGCAACCACAACAATGATTGGAACCGTTACCAGAGGAGAGAGACATTAATAACCAGCTCTCTCTAGCGTTATAAGTAGATGTGGTGTTAAGGGATATGGTGTAAGGGAGAACTTTGTAGAGTGGAGATGCTGGTTGGACTCGATGATCCCAAGGGTCTTTTCCAACCTAAATGATTCTATGATTCTATTGTTAAATAAAGCCATATTGTGGGTACTATTAATTCATCGTGTTTCTACTAAACCAACATAACAGCAATGAACTGCTAAAAAAAACCCCCATACCCTCTGTTGACAACTTGGTTCCTATTAAGTTTAGAAATATAGATAACTCTTTATATAACATATGCACCAACCTCGCAGTGATATTCAAATATTGCACTTTCAGTAGTATTAGCCGATTCTTCTGTTTCAGCACAAGTTTCTAAGGATGAAGACTGCTATTATTAAAAAAAAAAAAAAAGAGAGAGAGAGAGAAAGGAAGACAGAAAGAAAAAAAGATAGCAAGAGAACGTGATCTATCAAGCTAATAGAGAAAACAAGTGCTGCTGCCCTGGGCAGTTTCAGTACAGCACTGGAGAAAACAAAGACTATTAGCAGCGTTGGGACGTGCTCTTTTGAAGCTGTTGAGTAGGCACAAACTTCTTGTTTCAGATCAAGCCTTGTATCTTCAGTGTAAGTTTCCTCTTCTTTGGTCTTGAGTTGTTGTTACGATGTGGTATATTCTTTTCCTGATCTGAACTTGAAGCAGCAGTTTCAGGTGGTGAATTCTGTTCTGTTCCACTTCATACTGGAGAAAGGAAAAAGACACACGCTAAGTATCACCTTAAAAGAAATTATATATCAGTCCTAGGTGTTCCTACAAACAGCTGCATTTCCTCTACTTTAATACCATAGGATTGATCCATGCTAGGAAAGACCGGTTTACACATGTATTTGGCATTCTCATTTTCAGCTTTGTTTTCCAAGAAACTCTACCTCCAAGCCAGTTATGCAATATTTTCAATTTTGAAATCTTCAGAAGCAGTTAGGCATTTCAGGAAAGGTCCCAGTTTGTACAATTAAAAGAGCAACTTCATTTTGATGAACAGCAGCATCATTTAATGCAAGTCTTAGTCCTGCTACCAGTAACTTTATATGGGTGCTGTCTCATAATTTAATTAATAAGTGCTTGCATAGACCTTCAGAGTAGCAATGGAGGGGGGGATTAGAATTTCCTGATATTTTTTGTTCCAAAAGGTAAGTCAAGGACTAGCAATACCTGAAGCAGCTTTAGCTTCGTATAAAAACAAACAATTTTCTCAATTATACGTAGAGGTGCTGTATGTGTGTTCTACACAGACCATACGCGCCCTGGCATAGCATGTAAAATAACTGCAAAGCCATTCTCTGGACTTCTTAAAACAGTGTTTGGAAAAATGTTGATTACATATAGATAATATTTGTGTAGATAACATAGGAGAGAAGCCTCTCTGCAACAGTAAGTAGATAATAGTTCCTTCCTAAAGTTTTCCAGTACCACTTTGCATTTTCGTGAGAAAGCTATTTAGACAAATGGCCACCTACCACATAAAACTGAAACCTTATAGAAACAGAAGCTTTTTTTTTTAAAAAAAAGAAATAAAGTTTAATTTGAGTTTGTTGCTTACTCAGTACATATAGGAAAAAAAAAAAGAGAAAATTATCGTGGACAAAAGCTGCTTATAAGCTACAGAACTATGAATCTATGGATAAACTAGCATGTTATGCAGTAATCTAAAGGTACGAAGCATAAGAGCACAACTCTTCTCCAAGTCGCTCAACAAGTCCCACACCAAATGAGCAAAAATATGGACAAAGCCTATTTCTCCACTATAATGGGAAAGTGAATTTCACAATTTACATCGAGCTTTGAATTCCCATTAGTGAACTTGAAAGAGTCAACTTAAGTGACTGAAATGTGAATGCAAAGATATTTAACGCTCATCACAGTGAAAATGCTGACTGCAGTCAGCTATGACAAATAACACCTCTAAACCCCAAAAGCACACAATGGCTGTATGCAAACTCATCATCCCTTTTTCACAGAAGTTTGTATTTCCATGACCTCTCCTCCAGATGAAGGATCTTCCTTTAGTCACTACTCTGAAAAACTTTCTGCTGACATAAGTCTTCTTGTCAGACCACTACACGTACATGACTGAGACTAAGAAACTGGATGAGGGCAGTACAAACCAGTATCCGGTATGAAAGGTTTGCAGTGAAAGATTAAATTACAAAAAAAATATAAATGAGACGACATAAAGCTACTGAAAAAACAGCAGGATCACTAGACTTTTCACATACCTCTGTATTACATTCAGGCAACTGTTACACAATCTCTTTCAGGACAGTATTATTTTTTGGACAGCATTTCACATTTCAAATGAGCATCTCCCTAATCAAGTTCAGGAGAAATGAAGGAGGCAGACACTGTATCACAGGAACTGCACAGAGACACTTCTTATTCACATTCTTCTCTCTCATCTAATTAGATTAATATTATTAGATCTCTACTGGAGCTGTAACTTGTATTATATTACATTTCTCCTTTTTCTGCACATAGAATGTGTTAAATTTTGATAGAATAATCAAAACACCTCTTCTGCCCAAGGATGACTAAAGCTAATTTTATCGGGTAATGGAATAAGGCATAAGCTTTTCCCTTAAGAGTCAGTTTGATTTGGTAACAAGATTGTTTTACTACACTTAAGTCATAAAAAACAGGGTTGTCAAGCAAGCATAAAGGAAAAAAAAACAACCAAACAAACGTCACTCTGTGTGTCTGCCTCAAACTTTTTACTTTTTAATTCAGCTACTATAAATAATCCTCCAAACTGTAAACAGTCTAAACAGCTGCCCTGCTCCCAAGTCACACTGGGTTCTGCATTTGTATATTTACAGCTGAAAAGATTAATGAAAAGACAGGGAAGAGCTGTACAAGTCCTGTTCTTGAAGTCTTTCAGGTGCAGATTTTGCTAAATGACAGTAAGTCACATAAAGCTGTTCACAGCTGGAAACCATCTATACAGCCTAACAGTAGAACTTGACAGATTATAAACACTGTTTTGTTTACCATTCCCTACCTAAAAAGAGGTAACTGGAAAAACAAGTATTTTACTGGGTTAGAACATGCGCTTCTAGAAATACCCATCTCTTACATGACTAAGATTAAATTTAATAAAGATAACACTTTATATTTTCAGTATGCATGTACAACACAGCTATTACAGGATACTTGGAGATAAAGCTCTTACGTATCTTTTCAAATGAATACTGGAAAGCAGTACTGAACGCTTGCTCTTCAGCGCCCCAAACAATACATGACAGCTACGAGATCAGCTACTAACATTCCCTAGATTAGTGAAATCACTTCTACATCAAAAAACATACATCTACGGGGGGGGGGGGGGGGGGGGGGGGAGTTAAATAACTTCTAAGGACACATGGAATCATTTTAAAAATAAAAATCCTAAAAACCCGGTTTCTTTTACCGGGACCGGGGCTGAGCCCTGCGCTGGTCCTTAATGCAGACGACAGAGAGACGGCCCCAGGCGTTCCGCCGGGGCCTGCGGCAGGGCCAGCGGCGGCCCCGCAGCAAGATGGAGGCCGCGGAGCGGGGCGCACGGCCCGGCCGAGGGGCGGTGCCAGCGGCCGCGGCCAGCGGCGGGGGGCGGCCGGCCTGCCGCCGAGGCCTACACTATGACAGAGCAAAGGCGGAGGGGGGGGCCTAGCCGGCGCTTCCCGTCCCGGGGGCAGGGCAGGCCCGGCGGAGGGAGTGGCCGCCCCGCCGCCCTCCCCGCACACAAAGGGGGGCGATGGCGGCAGCTCCCCCGCACACAAAGGGACGGGGCCTAGTCCCCGCGCCGGGCGGGGCCGCGCGCGGCACGCCGGGAGCCGCCGCCCGCCCCCAGGAGCCCCCGCGCCGGCGCCCCGCCCGCGGCCTGCCGGGACCCGTAGTCCCCGCGGCACCGCCCCCGGCCCTCCCACCTCCCGCCGGCCTGCAGGCCCCAGGCAGCCCCGCGGCCTGCGGACCGCGCAGCGCGCCGGGAAAGCGAGTTCCAGCGCGTCCGCGGCCCCGCCCTCGCGGCCGGGTGGGCGCCCCCGCCCCGAGCGCCCCGGCGGCAGCGCGTCCGCCCGCAGGACGCCGGGAAGCGTAGTGCGCACGCCGCCGCGGCCCAGCCGCCCGCGGCCGCCGGTACGCCCATCCGCGGCGGCGACGGCCTGCCCGGCGGGCGCCCACGCTCCCCCCGCGTTCCGCGCAGCCGAGGCGAGGCCGCGGGCGCCTTTACCCCGCCGCGACGGACGGCAGGCGGAGGCCGGGCCCAGAGGTGCCCTTTGCCTCCTCCGCCGGCTCGCGGGGGGCCGCCGCGTCCCCTCAGCGTCGCGGGCGCGGGGCCGGGAGCCGGCGCGGCCGCCGCCCGCCGTACTCACCCCAACAGCTCAGCGCCCCCGCTCCAGCGCCGCCATGAGCAGCACGGCACCGCACGTAGGAACGGACCCGGCCTCTCGCGAGACCGTGGGCGGGGCTGCGACTGCGCACACCGCCGCGCGCCGCTCGCGCACTGCGCATGCGCGCCCGGGCACCGGCCGGCGGCGCGCGCACGTGCAAACGGCGGCCGCGCGCGAGAACAGCCCGGCGGCGCGCGCCTCGCGGCCCGGCCACCCCCGGAAGGTATAGAAACTCCCCCGCTAATTAGGGCCCACTACTAATGAATAACCAACTCATCAGTCGAAGCAGCTGCTGTTTAGTTTCCACTTTTCCAGAGGAACGTTCACCTCGGCCAGGACGACGAAGGTCGCAGCCCGTTCGGATAACGTTAATTTAAAGGAGATAAAATGCAACATTTTGGTCATTGTAATTTTTCACTTGGGCAAGGTGAAAAGTAGCCGGGCTGCAAAAGGCTTGGATACACGCAGAACAGAGGGAATTACTGCCAGGATCCACAAAACAGAACACACTTGAGAAAATGCTGCCCGTTGGGGTCTTTTATTCCCTCTCAACCAATTTCCAATGGAAAAGGATTGTATACAAGAACACTCCCGTACAGAAATCCCTTGTATCTATCCACCAAACAATCTTGCTGAATATTCCAAGCGGTTGCAAGAAAATGTAATGAGCACAGGAATGTAAATCACCTTCTGCATTTATCAAGATTCTCACTTGGGGAGGAAAAGTAGCATAAAAATTTAAACTAATATTGAAAATGACACGTTTACTGTTCTTGGAAGATTATTCTTTGATCACAGATAAGAAAGACAGAAATCCTTATATAAAAATGTCATTACAAATATCACAATATTGATAAATTCCTACAATACCGCAACTCTCATTTCACTCAATGTAGGATTCGGCAATAACTACGTAACATCTGTCACTGAACTTACCTGTGACGTAACATTAAAAACCTGCCCAGATGGTGCTTTGGCTTAGTTTTGAGGCAGACTCCGCTCTGGTCTGGACGCACTGTGTTCCGTGCGGGTCCCAGCACAGATCAGAGCTCACCCACACCCTGGAGCATCGGCAAAGGTCTGCCCACAAAAAAAACATTAGTCCTTCAAAAAAACCAGCATCCTTCAAAAATGCACGGGTGCCAGAAGGGTCATCCACTCTGAGTTTCACCCCTAAACCAAGGTAAAGCACGCTCCTGTTATGAGTTACCACTTCAGTGCTCTGCCGCTCTCTGCCCTTCTCTCCGTCTGCTTCGAGCAGTTGTCCGATGATAACCCAGCCGAGCGCCAGCTCTTCAAAGCAAAAAGAAAGCTCCGCGTGCCTGCTTTGTGCAGGCAGAGCAAAGTGCGTACCTGACATTTACAGTGTAGTTTTTGAATAATCTCTTATTCCTTCTATCAAATACAATCATCACAACCCGTATTATGTTCTCTAGTTACTGACAGGGTGGATTTAAGTGCCACCTGCACAGTTGGAATTATTAACTAAAGCTCATAAAAAAATAACAAATGGGAGAGGAAATGAACTATCACAACAGAGGACACATCAAATACTTAATTGTTAAGCATCTTTACGCTGCAATTACTAGGACGGAGCAGCAGTGCAAGCCTTTGCCATCAAGAGTACGTAATTTCAGAAAAATACAGAGAAAACAGCCCACACATTTTGAAAGAAAAAACAAACATACAAGGAAACACCTGAAAGGGCAAATCAAACCCCATCCTTGAAGGGTAGTTTCATAATAGTCTCTGAAGTCAAGATTTGGAGATAAGGTTATTTTGTGGCCTAAGCTTCACTGTCGGGCAGATCTTCTCTCCCCACCTCAAAAGATTCTTTGCTGATTGACAATAGTTCACGCAGCTCTTTGTTTTCAAGCTGCAAAATCAATATTTTTGCTGAAATAGAAATGAGCTAATTCACAATTAAAGGACGATAATCTTTAAATAAATCTTTAAATAAACTCCTTCACAGCTGAATAAAACACTGATTTCGTAACATAAGCATTAATACGGTGCTAGCAAGAGGGGATCCACATCATTTAAAGCTTATCTTTTGCTTCTGGCTTCACATATATAATACGAAGGTCAAGAACTTGCAAATAAACAGATCGTGTTCTGCATTTCCTGACCCCACCCCCAAATATTGGATTGTCATAAATCTTTGACACATGCAAACACAGAAAGTCCAGAGTAAGTCCAGACACTCGCAAAGCTCGATGCATCCTTAGCAACTGTATCTGTTCTTACCTCCAGCTGAGCTAGCCTCTCCTGAACTTTAAAGAACTGATCATCATCGACTTGAACAGCTTTTCTCATCACCTCTCCCATCTCACATATTCTGTCTATTTGACTTGCAATTTCCTGAAAGACATAAGAGTAATATATTCAATATGTTCAGGCAAAAGCAGCAGTAATAATCAATTACTTTAATTTTCTTGATTTTGGATTATTTTTCCTGATTTTAATTTTAACCCCTTCTTTCCAAGCACACGCAATCCTTTCTAACTTGTGTAACATTTCAAGATGAAAACATGTATCTTATTGTCCATTATCACGAGCCATCAATGAAAACAGTGATTAGAATTACATCAGTCAGCAAGATAAGGCACCCTTACTTACCAAGATGGAAATAATTTTACGTGTGACAAGGACTGACACAACAGATTGAAGTTCATGTGAATATTAGTATGCAGCAAATTTTATATTGAAAAATTTTATATTAGAAAAGCCCGAGTCTGAATTTATAAGAATGCTGAATATAAAAGCAAATGAGATTTCAAGACTAAGTAACAGTGTGAAGTAAACAGCAGCATCTCAGAAGGAAGCCAAGCAAGGAAACTAAAATAAGACCAGAGCCTCCAGAGGCGGTTTTTACAGAATCTGTCTAGATACAGCTCCAGTCAGCTCAGAAACGCACATATAACAAACACCGAAAAACTCCAACATGTAATGTAGCAACAGTTCCTATTTGAAGAGCACTCAGTTTCAAAATATTCAAAGTATTTAGGGAGGAACTCAAATGTGCAAACACAAAAATGTCAGTAATTGTCAAGAAGTAGCAAGACAAGAATTTGGAAGCTTCTGAAGCATTTAACATAACATAAAAATATAAGCACTTTGGGGAATACCAGATAATGTTATAGGGTGGAGTTTCTTTTCTGTAATTGTCAGTAGTTAATCCACTGCCTCCGGAAGGTAAATGTATCACCAGAGCAGAGAATTCCGTTTTGAATTCCATTATTCAGAAAATATGTAAACAAATTAGAGCATCTACAAGAGAGCTGGAAGAACAAGAAAGACTTAGATAACTTAATCTGGGAAGAAAGAATGATGTATTTTTCTAAACAGAAAGATGGTTATAATAGAATATAGGTCTTTAAAATATATTAAAAGGTTGTTACTATTCTCCACGTTCTCTTTCCCAGTAGGAAAAAACTCATAGACTTAATCTGAAGTACAGAAGATTTTGTGTAGACATTGAGATAGTCTAGGTACATTCCATCAAAGGTTCCTCCAGAGTGTCTTCAGCTTTGCATTTCCATGCCATTAAAATGGAGCAAAAGCAATGCCTGAGAATAACGTCAGAAGTTTTGTTGAAATGCTAAGCCTTGCTAAACCTAAGCAAGCACTGGAAGCAAGACATTGTTACGCTACTTAACTTCAGAGGACCCAAGCAACACAAAACAGAGAACTAATGTGTTGCCACATACCAGTGCAAAGACAGATTGTGCTAAGAGGCTGCCTCCAATTCCAATTAAAAAACAGCAAGATATGAGATGTCACTAGGTTGAATCAGCTTGCTGTTCTGCAATCACATAAAAATGCATTTTAACAAATGGCTAAATTAATAAGCCTTAGAGATTTGATGTTATTATATTGTTATTAGACACCCAAACGTAAAACAGGCAGCAGCTATCAGTAGCCACACCTTAAAGTTCTGAAGTCACTGCACCCAACATGGATGAAGGCACACTTCTGGGCCATTGCACAGAGTATCCAGATGTAAAAACATTTGTGAGTGATGATTTCTTAAGAATTAAACATACTACAGCTCACAGAGATTTAGGAGGTTCTTCTCCCTGTGTTACAATTACTGAACAGGAACAATGATGACTCTGATGTCTTTGATTTTACTGGAGAGACTCATGTGCATTAAGCTTAACCCATGAAATTTACCACCTAGTGTGTAAAGATCAAGCCTTCACCTGGGCCATGAAAGGGTTATGCTTTTCAATGTCCTCTGTGATAACTGTTACAACCTGTGTGCTGTAAAAGGGATGGAGAAAAAAATACCAGCAAAGAGAGACAAGAGTTTCAGAAAATGTATTTTGGAGCAGAGATGTTCCATGAATGGAAACAAGGATTGTATGAAAGCTAGGAGGAGACAGGGCAGAGGGGTCTTGAGCCCTCTTCTGTCCCCATCCTACCTTACCAAGGAATTAGCCTGATGAACTTTCAGGACTGGTTCTGCATCTTCCCCTTTTCTCCCTTGTAAAAGCTGTAACATCTGCTTTCTGTATTTGCTCATGATAAGCTCTAACGCATCTTGGTGCTCCTCCAGTGACATCCATAGCTCTGCAAAGTACAGTATGTGATTGCCACAAACGACAAGCCATTTTTCACAGCCATGACAGAAGCCCAGAGGTGCTCTGCGCCGGCTGCTCTCTTAATCCGTGCGACCCCACCGCTCCTCACGACAGCGCGGCCCTGGGACTCCGGCCAGGGCCGCTGCCCTCCCTGCCCCCCGGTAGCCAACATGCCAGCCCGGCGCCGGTAGCCACTGCCACAGCCAGGCATCCCGCGACGCTGACAGAGCGCAACAGACGCACCGCTCTCGAGAAGCCCCCTCCGGCCCGGGGCACCAGCCCCCCCTAGCCCCCCAACCCACCTCGGTCCCCCCGCTCGCCACCCAACACGGCCCCCGGGGTCCCCCCCGCCCACACCGACTGCGGGTCCCCGCCACACGCCGTCCCCCGCCGCCGGCTCACCCCTGTTCTCCTGCCGCAGGTCGCGGATCTGCGTGTTCTCCTGGGGCAGTAGCACCGGGGGCCGCAGCCCGGGCGGGTCGGCCCGCTCCGCCGCCGCGCCCTGGCCCTGCCGAGAGACGGCTGTCGGTCCGGCCGCCCCGCCGCCCCCCCACCGCCCCGCCACCGCCGCCCCCCCGCACCTTCTCGGCCCAGCCCGCGCCCGCCTCGCGCATGGCGGCCACGCGCTGGTGCAGCACGGCGGACTGGTCGATGAGCGACTCGGCCGCGGTGTCGTGCTCCTTCAGCCGCTCCAGCAGCGTCCTGGCGTCCGTGAGGATCTTCTCGATGGTGCAGGCCATGGCGGCGCCGAGCCGCACGCGAGCCGCACCCTCACTGCCGCGGCGGCGCCATCCCGCCGCGCGCCCCTCGCCGGGCCCGCCGGCCGGGGACCCCGCTTCCGGCCGCCCCGAGAGCGACGCACGTGCGCAGGCGCCAGCCGGCGCGCGACGGCCATGGGCCGCCTGGCGGCGCGAGACCGCCACGGCCGCCCGCCGCCCACGGGCGGGGCGGGGCCAGGCCCAGAGGGGGCGTGGTCAGAGAACGGGGACCCCGGGCGGGGCCAGAGGCCGGGGGCGTGGTCAGCCGGCGGGGCGGGGCCGTTGCTCCTCCCGCCCTCTCACGGGGGGAATTCGGGGCGCTCGAGGTTCGTTGCTGCCGGCGGGTGCCGGGCCGAGGGGGCAGCAGCCTCCGCAGGGAAACGGCGTCACGAAGCCACCCGCAGGCACCTCTCGGGTGCGGTGTTCGCGGGGCCGCGGCGGAGGTTTCCCTCCACGGAGCCCCAGCGCACCTAGTGCCGCTCCCCGGCGGCTCCGACGGGGGCCCAGGAGGAAACCCTCCGGTTCCAGTGAGCGCTGCTCTGCGCAGCGCAGTCTGTTTGCAAAGGGCACAGCCTTGACCCAAGGAGTCCCGGTTATCTTTTTAAATACTCCCTTAAACAGTGTGTGATAAATCCTGGGCTGAGATCGGTTGAGCTGTCATCTTATCTAATATTCTTGTTTGTCCCTTTTAACAGTAAACATCCTCTACTCAAGTTAAAATAACAAGTTTTGTAATGCTGACTTGCTTCTTTGATATTTATTTGCTAACTCAAGCTACTGTTAGTGATCTGGGATGCCCTTGATGCTTTGCTTAACTTTGGGCCACAAAGCTTTTTTATTTAGTATTACCAAATTTATTAATAATGTTTTCAACAACAATGTTTTAACAGGACTCCCTTTGACTTGCGTCATCTTTCAAGTTGAAGTCTCCATTCAGACAGACACATAAGAAAAATCTACGATGCTTTATCTGATGAAAGTTTCTTTATGAGCACAGAGATAATCAAGCCCAGGGCAGAAGTGCTGAATAAGATTATTTTATATAAGCAACAACTTCAAAACATTCATACAGTCCAAAGGAGAATAAACAGCTGCACTTGGAGTAGTTCATCAGAATCAGATCAATTAGTAAAGTATGAGATACATTTTGCAAATTTGGGAAATGTAATGCTGCTTTATCGTAGCCTGTGTGGAACCAAAGGACTAGACCGTGCTTTACAGCATGTTTCACCTTCTGGTCCTTATTTTTCTTCTTATTAGAGAATACTGAAAAACTAAGACAACTTTTTGTCAGAATTCCTTTTTCATAATGGGTGATTCATTAACACTTGGAAAACTGACAAATATTACTGTGTTTACCATTGTGGTTATGGATCAAGTTGGCTGAAGACTGCCCTGTGCTAAGGCCAACGTGACATCCCAAAGTCGTAGCAACGCTTGTTTCCCCCGTCCCCACTATTACACCCTCAAGTGACCCCACCTCTGCAGCTCAGCACCTACTGCTGCTTCGCTCTTATCACGCTCCCAGCTCCATAGCTGCCTTTAAACTCAATTTTTGCAGAGCCTTTGAGCAGCCACACCGGAGTAGGCCTGATCCAGCTACGTGGAATGATATACGTGTACCAGTCCAGTATCTTCCCGTTTTTCACCTTATTCAATATAAGGAAGTTCTGTGAAATCAAACATGCAATCTCTCAAGGTTCCACTCAGCTTTCAGCAGGGAGGCACTCCATGAGCCATTTAGAAATGCAGCACTGGAAATTCCAATTCACATCTACTGGGAAGTCGGCTAAAGGAATGACCTGCTTGTGCAGCATGAAGGATCATCACATCTCAGCAGAAGCTGCACCTGGATTGTACATTTGAATCTCTGGCTTGTTTTGTCCTTTGTGTTTATAGTTATGATTTAACCCTAACTTTCCCCTGCCTTCAGAGGTAACATCCTAGCCTTTCGTGCCCAGCAGAGACAAGTGAGACGAGGGCCAGCACTGCTAAATCAGACTCTCATTTCAGGACGGGTGCAGTCCCTCTGCGGGATTCTGGCTGCTTGAAATCAAATCATAGAATAAGACGACGACGGGAGCCCATGACATTACACCACACAGCGCTTAGTCTTGGGTTCTCACTCAAGGATGTGGCTCACCCCTCTCCAGCAGATCTTCTGACACAGAACCATTTGTTCAACTTCCAAAGGACAGTAGAATAAGCTACTGCGGCGCCAGGACACAGATCGGATCCCAGTAGGACAAAGCTCCTTGATTCAAATGCTGGGAATGCTTGTCACCACAACTTCTAGTGTGTAGCAACAGAGCTTAAACAAATCAACAGATGAGCATTTTCTGAGTAGCGGTGTCTTATAATTCCTTTGGCTTATCACATCAATTCTGTACAAACTGAAGAGAATGTATAAATTTGGCCTCTCAAACTTTTTAGTGTTTAACTTCAATTCGATTAAACACTTATGTATGTGTACAAAGTGAAAAATGAGGTTACAAGAGGTTAATGCTTTAATGCTTTTAATAACTCTTAACCACATGGCTGTATTTTGTCAAACAGAACATGTATTTGTTCTAGCAGGAAAAGTATATGCTAGATAGAAGCACATCCAGGCTCTCAAAAACAGCAAAGCTGCTACAGAACCAAAACCGTTTCTAGGCCATCTTTGAAAAATCATAAATAGTATTTCTGTGGTGGAATAAATACGTAGCATTTCTGAGTACAGCTGAGGAGGTTCTTGCTCACGGTAGGGAAATCAAAAAGGAAAGAAATCTAGACAGACAAAAAGCACAGAAAAAGTGATTAAAGAGACTGGTAACAGACACAGCACAGAATCCTGAGCACAAGGGAATACCTGTAAACCTGGGACGAGTTTGGGCATCGTCACTGAGGCTGTTAATATAATGTGCACCAGGTAATGCTCATAAACTTACCCAGAAACTGGCAGTGGAGTAAATGATGGATAATAATGCACAGAGGAATTGACCAGTAAAAAATGGCAACAGCTGTGACAGACTGAGTGGCATCTAAATGCAGGAAGTAGATAAAAGAATAAAGGGCAAATTTCTACAATAACTCTTGGGTTTCAGGTAAAGTCATGTTAACCGTAAGTGTGGTCAGCACAGTGAAAAATTTTGGCTGTCTCTGAAAGCACAAGTGTCACATAGTAATGCAGCAGAGATTAGCTTTTCATTTCCACTACAAGTCCTTCCTTGAGTCTCTAACAGCCAAATATTTCAGCAGCTACAGCTTGTTTAAAACGCTAAACAGACTTCTCTCTCACACCACACACCCCAACACTTTTTGCCTGCTTGCTGTTAAAATCAAGCGCTGGTGTTAACACAACCACCAGCTTGTCACCATTTCACCGGTACTGCCCTCAACCAAGTCTGCAGCACAGAGACGCACAGACCAGGCGGCGAGTGAATCCTCCTCGTGCACTTCCCGGCCTGCACCTCCAGGTGGATTACTGCTGCGTAAAACAGAGTCATTTGGTGACAGAAGTTATTACCAAGAAACTCAGTCTTATTGTTCATCTTAATTATCCTGCTTTGATAAATCTTGAAGAGTCACCCGTTGCACCTCAGCATTTACATTTATGAGCCTAATATTCCTTTTACTATTAAAACAAATGTCCTTAAGATGGAATCCAGGCTGGAAAAAGGGAAAACATTATCATTGATAAATGGATATATCCAGCTATTTCAGTCTCTCAGCAGCAAGACTGCACTGCTGATAAAATGCTGACCAAGGGATTCCACAATAATTATTTTGTAATGCTTAATACAGAGTGTCAAGATATTCTGCTTTATGGAAATCGGGTCCAGGATTTGGCTTCTCTTTGCTGTACCTACAAAGAAGTACAGTAATTTAAGAAAGTCAGTGCTTAAAGTTACAAGTATTCTCTATGAACTATCAGTTCTGAGATCACTGCAGGAGATTGTAATCAAGCTGATATCTTTACTTTATTCCACATTGTGCCTTGCTGAGTACTGACGTGCTGGAGCATTTTATTGACAAATCTTGGTCTTCCTGCCAAGGGAAAACACATAGACTTGCCACAGGGTATTGAAAGGTGGAGATTTAAGGATACCCACACATTTTGTTAGTGTTGCACAGATGGGGTTATTAGTCCCTATTCTACCTTACGGTAGTGGGACTGCCCTGCATGCCAAGCTTAAGAGAATGCACAGAAGGAACAGGAACATTTTGTAGGCTGTCTTGAGATTTTCAAGTAAGTTTAAAGCAGTTTGGCTCTTTCATTAAAATTCAACATAAGTCAAGTGTTTAGGTCTTCAACATTTGTGAAAAGCCTGTAAGTAAATGCATAGTGAAACTAACCAACAAATTAACGATTAAGAAAAAAAATCAGTCTTAAAAAGGTCAAAATTGTTTTTCCTCTCTGGTCTGATACGGTCTCCTAGTATTTCATCCCATGAAAGCTTTTAAGAACTTAATGAGAACTTTCATCTCCTCCAGAGTTATTTCTCTTCTAATTTGACTCTGACGATTTGTCCGATACATTTGATGTAAAGCAGAAGAGTATTTATATTATCTAACACTAAGGCAACTGAAGGAACGCAGGGTCTACAATGCTAAATGAGAGCTGTTCGCTGTATAGATCCCCCTGTCATCCCTTTTGGGGGAACAGGTTGTAAGAAAGGCAGGTATTGCTTTTGCAGAGGAGAAAAGCCGTTTCCATCAGAGGTGACATGATAAAGGAATGACTAAGACAAAGAGGCTCCAGCAAAGGCTTGTAGAACATCTCTTATCACACAGACAAAAGGACAAACTGATTCCTACTGGATTAGTGTCTAGAAGGGGAGTCAAACATTTAACCAGGGCTAATGACAGTGAGTAAATTTTTACCAAAAAGGAAAGAAATAAACTCATCAGATAATCCCTTTAGGTGTAGCATAAAGAGAAGTAAACAGAGGCAAGGCATCCAGGAAGAATTTTAGGCACCTCGGACAGACTGTGAACCCTGGAGTACCCAACCAATGGGAAACGGGAGGGAAAAATTCAGCCAGGATTAGGAAATAAAAAGGTGTGTTTCAAGAACTGGAAGTGTGCCTACTTGCTAGGTCACCCGCTCTTGCAAGAACGTGAATAAAAATGTGCTTCACAGAGGATTCTGCCTGAGCCTATTTCATTCAGACCGGAACTTATTTCTCACAAGGTGAATAATTTCATATTTGAACATTATATAAATTCATCAGGTGCTGCCTGATAAAATTTCCCTGGCTAGTCTCACTGTCATTCCTCTGCTGAAACATATAGTTTTGCTATGTAAAGACTATTTTTCTTTTATTTTTGCAAACAACTGTACTGCTTTAAAAACCTACATGTAGGGACGATAAAAGTTTTCAAACCAGTGCTCAAAGGAAATGACACAGAAACCTTTTTGCTTGAAGCTACAAAAATGAGTACATGTTTAAAACCTACAGAAGGGGGAAAGTACTGGGTCAACGTGTAGTACTAATAGCACCTTTTTTTTTTTTTATGTTTTGTTTCCTCATTAGAAGGACCACATCGGATCTTAAGCACTTCGGTCTGGCTGAGGCCCCATCCAACAGAGGCCATACATGCATATATATGCAGAAGAAGATAGTCCCTCGCCTACTACACTCATTCTTAAGTTTCAAATGAACCGACCAAGGTTCTTCCTCTGCTGCAGGGAATACAGGCAAATAATGACAACAAAATAAGTACATGTTTCTCAAAATTCTAGGTTAATTACATTTTACACAAATAACCACATAAACCAAACCAAGTCATCTCTGACAGACAAATCCCATGCCTTTTCTGCTCTTTGCAACCCTCCTCGTAACTGATGCCTATCTGCAGTTTGGTATCATTTCACACAGGCTTCCTTTGCCTGCCCTCAAGTTTTTAGAACAACTTCCTACTACTGTAGCTTCTGGACCTGATATGATCTTGGAACACATGATCTGACAAATCAAAACCACCACATACAACAGACACACATCCTATTCAAATTAAATCTTTCTCTCTGTTGAGAGTCAGGAGCGCAAGATAACACTGACCTGCCAAGCCGTTAGTCAGGAGGCTTTGTGCCGTTTCACACCCAGGGCTGAGGGTCCTCCATGCCAGGCAGAAAATCCTAACAGCGCCAGAAGCACTGCGCCTTTTGAAGATTAATAAATAATCCAGAAGAGAGGGTGAACAGAAAGCTTGCAGTTTTTTTAATGAGTTCCTTCACAAATTGCAAGTACCTCTCAGAACACAAAATTTTTGGCATGGATTTGCCAGCGTATTTCATGCCTCCAAAACATTTTATTTCTCTAAAACAAAAATAGGAAAAGATTTAAGCTAGATCATTTTAATACATAAGCTGTATTGTTAATATTCAACTTCAGTATCATTCAGAACAGTTCACTAACAGGAGAGACTTAATCCTATAATAAAATAATCTATAGTTCAATATAACCTTTAACTCATATATAACAACGATTACTGTAATTAACAATTAGTTTTCCAAAGGCTCCCAATTGTTTAGTATTTGACTCTTGCTTTCATCATTTAATGATTTACAGTAATGAGCTGGAACATCAGCATTTTGTACTGAAATGGCCAAAATAGTTGTCCAGGCACCATTGCCCTTATGTGACAGATCTCAGATGTTTTTGTGAAAAGTTAGCCAAAAGCAATAGACAATGCCATCACTTCTGTTTCATTTTTACTGAAAAACAACAACAAAGTGACCATAATGACTTGTAGTCAGAATCTCAGTAGCTTTTGAAAGACTGTTGCTTTGCTGAGATTCTGCCCTTTGTTTAAGTTTTGTTTGACAAACGCTTTATAAATGAGCAGAAGAGGTGGTTTATGTTTCATTAATGAGGCTGATAGTGGTTAATTACTGAAGTTACGTAAACAATCCAATACCAGATCAACCCCAACGGGTCAGTTATGTAGAGAAGATCCAGCTGGAGCAGATACCATTTCCTTTAACTATTCAGAAACCAAACAAGTTACAGAGATCTAGGATCTCTAGTTCAGATGAAGAAAGAATTCTGCCTAACTTGAAAATTAATTCTCTCAATGGGTATTGATCGAGGGAAGCCCTTTCTTGATCTGCAGTTTGAGCACTCGCCAAATTCTGAGACCTACCTGCATAGAGGCAGACGTTCTGCGCAGGTCTGACTGCGCGGAAGCTCACAGCCTTCACTCAGGTGGACATGAGGTGGCAAAAGCAGGTGTTCTGCCCAGGCCGATGTCACCAGCTCTGATTATTTCCTATGGAAAACATGCGTATCCCTTATTCTCCACTTCAGTGGCACTTCTAGATTTTG